>NC_140218.1:19348490-19948490 GCF_951802725.1 Rutilus rutilus | reverse complement strand
TTATGAGTCTACATGAGGAACCGCAAAAAGCTCCAAGATCTCTGTGTGTTTGTGTGCGTCCATATTCATATCCCTTCTCAGAGGTTGCTGTGATTGTTGAGATGTGAGGTCGTGGCCTGTGTTTTGTGCAGTGTCAGGGCCCGGATCACACTCACATCTCTACCGGAACTGTTGTTTTCTGCAGGAGGCTCTGGAGGAAAACGAACTGAAGAAGAAGCAAGAGGAAGCCATGAGAGAAAAACTACTAGCACAGGAGGCCAAACAGCAGGACCCCAAGGTGAAATCTGAACCCGTGAAAAATAACTAAAATATCCCTTAAATTGTTTATCATACTAGAATTTAAAAGGTTGGTAATATTTTACAATAGGGTTCCACTTGTTAAGATTATTTGAAGTCCCCCTGTAACTGTAAAGTATACATGCATTCATGATTATGCAAATTAGCCCCGCCTCCACTCACTCACACCAGTTCAGAGACCCACTCGGTCAACTCGTATACAAGTTGATTTATCAGAATGGTAATGCGTTTTAGGTATCGCTCTCTACAACGGTAATTAATATTATTATCCTTTTGCTTGACTACGTTATCAAACAGCTAATAATGTGTTGCTAATGTTACACAAACTATGTTGCCGGTCGCCATCTTAGAGTCAGACTGCTATCTTCTAACAATCAGCATCCTTAGAAAGGCTTTGAACAACTTAAACTAAATGCCTTTCTCCGCTGACGTTCTGTAATAACATCGTAATACACATACATAATTCACCCACTATATTGCTAAATGTACCTGATTTTTCACATCAACAGAAAAATATACCGGGATAACCTGGCTTAACCGCAGTTAAGGATATGCTAAAGCTCGTCCCCACGTTGACGTGATTGGTTACATGGTAGTTTGTGACGCCAGAAACACCAGCGATTTCAGCATTCTTTTTTCACTGCCGTTTTAAAGAGAAAATACTCAGCAATGGTGTTGACTTATGACTATGCACATGGTTTGTCTTAAAGCATATTAAAAACACCACATAGACATATAAACAACATTAAAAACTTGATTTTCACCACAGGGGGTCTTTACATGAACTTACAATGAAAGATATTTCTAAACCATTTAGTATCATGGCTAAAGGAATAGGTCGCACAAAAATGTAAATTCTTTCATCATTTACTCACCCTCAAGTTGTTCCAAACCTGTATGAATTACTTTTTTTTTTCTGCTGAACACAAAAAAGATATTTTGAAGAATATTGGTAACCAAACAGTTGATGGGCCCCATTGACTTCCAGAGTATAGAAAGAAAAAAAAGAATTCGATAGAAGTCAATGGGGTCCAACTGTTTGGTCACCCATATTCTTCTAAATATCTTTTTTCTGTGTTCAGCAGAAGAGAGAAATTCTTTGGAACAACTGAAGGGTCAGTAAATGATGACAGAATTTCTATTTTTGGGTGAACTATCCCTTAAAGGACATTTTCAACATTACATTTAAAAATATAATTAAAATCAAAAGTTGTTTCTGTTAATATTATTTAATGGACCTGAGATAACATGAACTAACAATGAACAGTTGTATTTTTAACAACTAACGATAACGAAGATTAATAAATACTGTAACAAAGGTATTGCTCATTGTTAGTTAATGCATTAACTATCAGGACCTTACTTTAAAGTGTTACTAATAAGTTATTATGCAATTGGTTTTTGGTGCTTCTGGTTTTTGTAAAAAAAAAACTTGCATTTGCCCCTGATTCTTTTAAATATTTAAAGTGGTGAATATATTTCTTGTTTCCTCAATGCAGGTCCAGGCTCAAAAGAAGAAACTGCAGCAGCAGGATTTGATCGCAGAGCTCCGGCGCAGACAGGCCAAGGACCACCGGCCTGTATATGAGGGCAAAGATGGCACCATTGAAGACATTATCACAGGTGGGCTAGGCAGGACTGCAATACCCATCAGCCAGGGGTCCAGAATCACTGTGGTGGTCCACTGCTCTCCGCATCAGCAATGCACACTCTGTTATGTTAAACAACAGCCCTTACAGCTCGATCAGCACACTTTACAAGTGCACATCAGTTAAAAACAATGGAATTTGAATCAACTCTCAGGGATCTTCAGAGTTAATTATATGGTGTATTAATTAAGCTCTTCTCTTTCTAAAGTATGTAAAGAAATCATAGAGGATGCCTATATGAGATATTGCAGAAACTGTACAGGAAGAGATAACACCCTTAAATTCATTGTTTTTAACAAAAAAATCTAATTATGAACCACAGAATTGGCACTTTTTTGGCAAACACTTTTGTGAGGCTTTTTGATGCTACAATTCTAAAACAAACAACAACAGAAAAAAATTGATCTTAGTAGGTTGTGGAGGTTATGCTCCAGACTTATGAAGCCATAGATATTATTGATAGAATGAAGAATAGTCACTTTTTCCTCTCCTGTCACTCCAGTCACAAAGAAATCAGGATTTAATATGTAATAATGCTTAACTTTCAAGGAGTTTCAGCTTTACTTTAACATGTGTGTGGTTTAATGGTTTATTCCAAAAGTTTACTATGCTTCCTGTGCCTGGGTTAATTATTAATTAACAGACTAGTTTTTCCTTAAAACCCCCAAATTCCTGCATACAGTATATAGTACTGTTCAAATGTTTGGGATCTGTAAGATTTTATTCATGTTTTTAAAAGAAGTCTCACCCAAGGCTTCATTTAATTGATAAAAAATACAGTAAAAACAGTAATTTTATGAAATATAATTTTTTTTCTTTATTTTAAAATGTAATTTATTCCTGTGATGGCGAAGCTGAATTTTCAACATCATTACTCCAGTCTTCAGTCTCTCATAATCCTTCTGATTTGCTGCTCAAGAAATATTTATTAATATTATCAGTGCTGAAAATACTTAATATTTTTATGGAAAGTGTGATACCTTTTTCAGAATTTTTTGATAAACCAAACGTTCAAAAGAATAGACTATTTGAAATAGAAATCTTTTTTGCTGTCATTTTTTGATCAATTTTATGCATCCTTGCTAAATAAGTGTACATTTCTTGAAAAAAAAAAAAAACCCTGAATGGTAGTGTAGAAGATTTTATGATGTCTCGTGTGCTTGATCATACAAGACCAAATATACACCCAAACGCAAAGAGACATTAATTAATAGACAAACATAATTTTTTGCCTGTCATAAGTTTGCTATGGCTGTTAAATAAGATTGAGAACATATTGCACAAAAAAATCCAGGAAGTTGCAAAGATCAAACCGAATGGTTTCTTTTTTCGGGACACATGGTCCTTCTTAAGCTCATATATAAGGTTCTGTCTCTGACCTCCTTCCCTCCCTCCCTCAGTGCTGAAGAGTGTGCCCTTCACAGCCCGCACGGCCAAACGGGGCTCGCGCTTCTTCTGCGATACCAACCTCTTCGACGAGTCCATCTGCTAGCCCCCCAAACCCCCCCCAAAACTGCCCCTAATGCCGCAGGTTGTCCCGTTCTCTTACCAGTCGCAAAGTGCATGCATACCCCCACCACTCGCATGACCCACTATGTCACTATGGTTACCCAGCATCCTCTACTAACCCAAGCACAACAGAATAGTGAGAAACACAAGCTGTAGCTGTTCACAGATCTGAAACAGGGACAGGCCAAATCTTTCTTAAGGGAATTATGACAAATGAACTGAAAATGCATTAGTATATAATAAATATAATATAATATTGATGTAATATTAATATATGTTCAGGCTGTTAAAAGAATGTTCTTATCATGGGGCTTTTTATTTGTCATATTGTCCAGAGAGATTTGGCCTGTGTAACAGTCCTTGTTATGTTTCACTTGGTTTGTTATCTGCTAACTCTCATCTTCTCCCTCATGACTGTTTGTTCTACCTTTCCAGCAGAACAGGGGATTAATCTGAGTAAATTTGAGCACAAAATAATTGGAGGGTAAGAAAGGCATCATGGAGCTTTATCTCGCTTTGCTCCTGTCTGCCTTTTTACCGTCAGCTCAATTGCTTTAGCTGTGCTACATTTTGCACAACGCTACATTGCTGAAGCTTATGTGGCCAAATGTAGTCTTGTACTGAATATTGCTTTTTTTGCATTGCTAATTATATAGTTTATGAAACTTTGTCACTGTGTGAAAGCAATATAAGATATTTAGCCTTATTTGGCTGTTTTATAGCACAGAGCAAAGAACCACATGATGGTGGTGATAGTTTGTAGATGTCTAATATTATTACAAACTGAACTTTGAATGGCACAAAACTTCATATTATTTTGCTAGTATAATTGTTGGTAGCTTTTCCACAGTATTTTTTTGGAAGGATCCTGGAATGAAATCTTTTCCTTGTCATGTCTGTTGCATGTGAAGCTGTTTGTCCGCTGTATCTTTGCACTGTGCTGTTACGCTAACATGTTTACGTATGTCCTCTGCTGTATATCGTCACATGCATGCAAATCTGTGTTCTGTTCAGCAAGATCTACAGTACATGTAATGGTCATTTATGTACAGAAATGTTATAGTATCTTTCAAGACCTTGCTGAACACTGAATCCATCAGTTCAAACGTATTTGTAATGTGCTAAATGGTCTTACTGCAGTGATTATGTCTTTGTTAGTGTTTTACATTGTATGCTTTATACTACAAGCAGTTATTGATAACTGCGTATTTTAATACTTTAAAACATTAGTTCACCTAAAAATGAAAATTCTGTCATCATTTTCTCACCCTCATGTCGTTCCAAACCCGTAAGACTTTTGTTCATCTTACGGACCAAAACCTTTGAACGCTAGTGTACAACAAAGTTAGACGTGACCAATTGCTTTCAGGCTCCAAAACGATTATATTCGATAGCTTTTTATATGTTTTTTGTCCTTTTTGGAGCTTGAAAGCTGCCAGTCACTGCTGCTTTCGTTGTAAGTAAGGACACAAACAGTGTCAACATTATGCTGAATATCTCCTTTCACAGATAAAAACATGAACAACCTGAGGATGGGTAAATGACAGCATCACATTTTTGGGTAAACTGTTTCTTTAAAATCTGGGAATGCAAAAAAAAAAAAAAAAAAGCATTCCATCAACATTTTCAAAGACAGCATAATTATTTGCAGCCTGCTGAGGTGCTGAGAATGACCCCTGCTACCCTGAGTGTTCCCTGATCTAACTCTAACTCTCTCCCTCCCCACTCACAGATCTCCGAAGCCAGCCCTTCCTGCGAGCTGACGCGGTGATCCGGAATGGGTGGAAGCGACCCTAAAGACCCCTCACTCACTCACCCTCTGCTACTCTCCCCCCGTTTTCTGAAATGGCATCTTCCTGCAATTCACGGTGACTGAGGGAAGTGCAGGACCAAAACAATGTCTTTGGTTTTAAGGGGGTGGGGAAGTTATTTATTTATGAAAATCCTTTTTGGATTCTGCACTGGAGGCTCTTTCAATAAAGCTATTACAGCACAGACATTCAGGGCTGCCACCCTGGCCTCATGAACGCTCACGCACGCAAATCCTGAGGAGCGTTGGTAAAAGCTTGTGTTGGCACAGGAATAATGGTTGTTGTGGTAGCAGTATACACAGATAGCAGTAACACTAGCCTGCTGACCTTGAAGAGCCTTCCAACGGGATCTCAGGCCCCTTAACGTGGATTTCCTCTTATTGTGCAATGTAAGCATGACTTTCTGTCTAGTGGGATAGCGCTGAGGTCACTGACTTTCTGGCCAGAGTCCGTTTGTACAGTTCTTTAAGTATGAACAAATTATTTGTTAATCCTATTCCACTACCTGGCGCAGAATAGCCTGTCTCCAGTATTTTAACCCTGACCAGTGCTATGGTTACAAAGAAGTGCCTTTCTGTTGAGTCAGTATTATTTCTTATAGCCAATATTGATGTATCTAAGTTTATACTATTGGTAATCGTTATGTTGTAACATTTCTTATGCTTAATGTAAATATAATATGCAATTATCCAAGAAATGCATTGCAGCGTTAACAAAAGAGCCCGGACAAGTGCTCTGTTTGACTGACTTTGTGCCTTGTATTGATTGTATTGATGCCTCCATCTTCACTCCGTTCTTTAAATCTGTTTAATGCTCATGTACCAGAACAAAGTGTACGTAACTTTGTCATGCCGTGAAACTTCTCCGAGAATAGCGCTCTGGTCCATTTTTTACCCCCCAGATTTGTTGTATATAAATGAATTTTAATCTGTTTTTAAAAGGATATCAAATGGGAACCACTCCTAGATTGTAAACATGACTATATAATCTTTTGAGTGCGCAATTTGTACGTAATTCGCTTTAAGTTTGTAAATGAAGGACAGTCGTCATGATTTGCAGGAATTAATTCAATAGGTTTAAGCAAAAAAATAACGTTTTATAAGATGAATTTGTCGTCACTTGTCCTAACAGAATAATTACTCTATTTGCACTAACACTGATTAGGCCAAAGCGATTCGGAAATGGAGCTCTATAATGTAGTTACACGAGGCCGCGAATTATTGTGAAACGGCCTCAAGTGCCTATTGCTTGACAGAAGACAGAATTTAATTAAAACGTTAAGCAAATACATATGTGGTAAGCCGCGGCGTCTTCGCACTGGAATGTGTTCCCTGACTGACCGAAAACTTCTGCGCTTCAGTGATTTCAACAGGTGTTGTTTCGCGTCATAGTTGGTGGAACGCTGTTCTGACCAATCATAAGCCAGGACCGGAACTCTCCGTTAAAAAAGGAACATATTACTGTACGACACTGCATGTTGACTCAAGCTCGTGAGAAGTGAACAAAAATAAAAACAACACTAATTTTTTTTTTGTGTGGTATTTTCTAGGAGTTGTTTTTTAGACTGAATTGTTTGTATTTACCTACTGTTGTACCACAGCATAAACTAAATCAAGCCATTTGGGAGGAAAAGCAAAGCACAAAATGAATGTACCAAAGTTTTATTGTTATTTGGTTGATATGGACCAATGAATGCAGCAGTTAACTGGATATTCTGTTGAAGTGGCAAATAAAAAGATTTGAGACTCGACTTATGTTGTCAATAAATGTTTGCACAATATACTGCAGGAGTATTTATTTTCCCACTGTATATTGTAGGTTTGATTTTTGTAGCTAAAACATCTGGGATCATATTTTAAAATGACACCTATGACAAATGATCAGCGCGTGTCCCATTTTATCTGTATTCCCCCTTATCATATCCAATACTATAGAACAACAGTAAAGTTTAGATTGATTATTTGATTTGTGACATGGGCTTTTAGGTAATACATTTAGTATTATAAGCCCAATATTAGCTTGATTTTTTTTTAAATCTTGAGACATGACCCTTACAAAATATATCAATCAACATGCAATTGTTAAGAGTTGACAATTGCTTTTCTGAATGGAAAATAAACAACCATGCACTTGGAGGCTTTTTTTTGTCTATCATCCTGGAGACCTTTGACCTCTTGAGAAAAGCTTTTTGTTTTTAAACTGACCACTTGTACCCATTACCAAGCTACAGCAGAGCACCAATCCAGAAACCACTTATTTTTGTTCTGTACACATTTTTATTTCTCAATATGTGTTATTGTCTGTGATTCATGACGTTCTCTAGCTGGAAACAAAAGAAACAAACATCACACTGTCTCTCCAAAAGAAGGGCTGAGCCACCATGCATTTCTACTATAAAAAGCAGTTTAATTATTTTGTATATAAAAAAAACCCATAAAAATAAAATGATCCAACAAAACTACAGAAACGGTTGCAGGGTTGTGACACTAGTCATCTGTGACAGTAAAAGGCCACTAAGGGCCGCGCTAAATGACATTTGATCGTAAACAGAGCAGACACTTTACGTTAAGTCCAGATGCTCGGATGAATACTGTTAACATGTATCTGTTGAGCAGACGCTAGTCTTTTCGTGCTGTTGGATCCATGCATTAGCCTATGGCACACGGGTTACCTCCATTAGAAGCAGTGGAGGCTCGGCCGCAAGCGGGGCTAGCCGAGTCTCTCTACAGGTCAGGCAGATGAGAATGATGGAAGAGCAGCAGCAAGGCAGTGAGTTATTACTGGATCCACACGCACCTCACAGGAATGCACTTACACTGAGCATAAAAAGTCCATAAGACACAAAACTAGAGAAGTAAAAGTGACACACAGCTCCCACTGAAGTGGTATGGAACAGTTCTGTCAAAAGCACACAGACCGAGAGCAGACGACAATCATCTCCTGGCTGTTTCCGGCGTGCTGGAAGACATGGCGTCAGATGAGGCCTGCTCTCCGTGAATCAGTCTCACCCATCCTTTGGACGTACACACCAAGGCCACTGATACCCTGGAAGAGTTCTGGAATGTTCTTACATTTTCCATCTGTTTGGATTCATTCACTCATTCATTCAATCCATGTTGAGACACATGTTGCATCGTTTCATCCATTTAAAAAAAAAAAAAAAACCAAGCTAAAACAAAGACAGTTATATACTGCTATTCATACGGGTGTCTGCTTGTATTCCTGGGTATATTTGTCAAGACACTTTGTTAATTATATATGTAAATATATATAAAATCAATCTGTGCAAGGAGTATGACAATCATCGTAAGCGTTGTTCTCTGAGATAACAGTATAGAAATAAAAGTGATGCTGACTCGTCGCAACACTCACACAAGCGTATTCGTTCTCAGCCATCTGAAATCACACACGGGCGAAGTCAGCATCAGTATCATTCAGTCGGCCATGCCCCCCTCCCTTATATTTCATTAGCAACACTTTTGCTTTTCCTGAAACAAACATTGATCTCTATACAATTCATACAAAAATAAACTTAAAAGAAAAAAAAAAAAAAGAGAGAAAAAAACCATTTCCCATATTGTTGTTGGCATGAGGTGTTGTTGAGCACAGAGGTAGTGGCTAAATGGAGGGGAGGGGTGAGAAATTGGGTAAGCAAACATTTGAAAAAAGGAAATGAAAAAAAGAAAAGAAAAAAATTCTTGTATAGAAAATGCTTTCTTTTGTTGACCAGAAGGATTTCTCGAAGAATAAAATATAATACTGCAATCACATACAAAAGTGTCCTTCATTTTTTTATCTTTTTTCTTTACATTTTGTACAGTGTTCCTGCTCTTGTTGCTTTTCCTCTGACGTGTAAAGGCATAACGGTCTGCGTGAGGGTGGGCGTCCGGCCGGGACTCTACGCCAGCGGGTCTCCCATGTCATCGTCTCCTGCAGACAGCAGCTCCTTCTTCTCGTCTGTGCTGGCCAGAGAGTTACGGCTGTTGTGGGCGCCCATGTAGAGGGTGGCGTACACAGGGTTGGTGAAGTTTGTGGGCTGCAAGAGAGACACTGATATCAAAATTCTGCCTGATGCAGATAAACTGATGGTTTTTTTTGTTATGGCCCACAACCGATAAATTACAGACATTACAATTCTATACTATTTTAACTAAATAAATTAAAAATGAAACACCAAAAATAGTGAATTTAGGCATCACAACATTATAATGTCAAGTAGGCCAATGGGTATTCATTCATTCATTCATTCATGCAATTCCAGCACTTTAAACATAAACCGCTTTCCGACCAAGTTGTTCTAGGAACTTAGTTCTAGGAACTGTCCACTTCTAAACAGTTCTAAGAACTACTCTTCCCCAAACTCGGTTTTGCTGTTTGCGTTCGCACTGGCCAAGTGGCCATAGGAACTGGTAGGAGGGGTAAGGGAGTGACGCAAGCACGGTGACTTTTATTTTGACGGCGCGACCCACCTTTATTTTGGCGGCGCTGAGAACGCCAGAGCAAACAATGCTCGCATTCTCTGTGTTTATTAGTTAGCGATCTGTCTAACAGTACTGTTTAATATCTTATTAGATAGAACTGTTATAGAAAGTAGACAGTATATGAAAAAAGGTTATTAGCCTATGCCGTGTGGTTGATGTCCAGTGTTGCTAGCTGGGCAGATAAACATAATCATGTTTGACTTGGTCCCCTCAAAGTTGCGTTGGATTTTTTCTTCAGCATAAAGGTTTAGAGACCCATCTATCACTGTTTTCCATGTTTGTATAGTTAGTTTCTGGAGTAAATATATAGGCTATAATCTGTGTGTTTACATTCTAGCTGTTTTAAAAATGGCGGGTGCTGGTGTTCCGCGTGCGTTGTTGCATGCAATCAGCGTACACTAACGTCACGGATAGTTCCTATAGTGCTGGTTTAGACCCTACTCTGAAGTAGGACCCAAATTAGTTCCTACAAATGGAGTTCCTAGAACTAAAATCGTTCCTAGTTCCTGCGGTGCGAACACGCCGACATCCGGGTACTTTAGACAATAGTTCTAGGAACTGTGAAAAGGTTCCTCCGGTCGGAAAGCGGCTATAGTTGCTCCTTTGCGCTTAAAGACGATTAAAGAAAACAGTCCAACACCATGGTACATGGAGAGCACGATTGCGTACAGAGAGGCCTTAAAACTGCTAGATCTGCTTATTTTTTCAACCCTATTAGAAGAAAATAAGCAAAACCCTAGGTATTTATTTGAAACAGTGGCTAAATTAACGAAAAATAAAGCTTCAACCCCAGACGTTTCCACAGCAGTAATGACTTTATGAACTTCTTTACTTACTACATTGATAATATCAGGGAGAAAATTATAACTATGCAACCGTCTACTACAGTATCGCATCAGGTTGTAGTCTCCTTGAAGAAAATTTTTATTCATTCATTGCAATATAAGAGGCAGAATTGTCTAAACTCGTTAAATCTTCTAAATCGACAACGTATGTTAGACCCTATACCGACTAAGCTACTGAAAGAGATGCTCCCAGAGGTCACAGATCCTCTTCTTAATATCATTAATTCATCTTTGTCATTAGGATACGTACTGAAAAAAATTTAAGCTGGCTATGATTAAACCGCTTGTTGAAAAAACGCAACTTGATCCTACAGAATTAGTCAATTACAGGCCGATCTCGAATCTACCTTTTCTGTCAAAGATACTAGAAAAGGTTATACTAGAAAATCATATCGGTTATGTGCAGTTGATTTTGTGTGTGCATATATATATATATATACATGACAAAACTGAGTGCTTAAGAACATAAAATATCAAGAAATTATCATTAGTGTCACCTTATCTGGATCCAAGGTGAAGTCGGAGTCCAGCAGCTCCCCCGCATCATCATCGGGCTCTCCTTCATAAATCTTGTATGCTGGGTTCCCGATCTCAACGTTCATGGCTCCGTTGGTCATCCTCTGGTGCTGGAATCCCTTAGCTCTGCAGACACAAACACCGGTGAGCAGTTACATCTTTGTCCATGTCTCTTCGCAACACAGCTCTGCAGGCCGAGCCAAGGCACAGGAATTTACACTCGCGCATACACAAAGTAGCCTATCATCAAGCAACTCACAAACACAAACACACAGCTATATCCATCAGGGTCTCTCCTGCCGTATAAAAACATGTGCAAGGAGCAATGCCACTTTGTGGAACCATCCATGTGCTTTCAGGAGGAGACTGCCAGCCAGAGTGAGCAACTCTGCAGGGTCTTAGAGAAAGCTGGATGTCCACAAGACATGGTCCACTACGATCAATGAGGAGCCAAACACTTCAAGCACAGCGACACTGCTCACAGACAGATATAAACCGACACACGTCTACAGGATGGCACAAGGAGGAGAGAGCGGGACAGGACGCAGACCAGTGCTGCATCTTGCACCAACCAGCTGATCTATTTTAGGTTTCGGTCAATAGATCCATGTGTTGAAACTGGTGAAAACCACAGGAATAGCACAGTAACAGCACAGGATCAGGCAGGAGAAGCAGGGAGAAAGAGAGGTAGAGTATAATGATGGGGGAGGAAGAGAGGAAAGGATGGACTAGGATGGGACCCTGCTGTTATAGAGTCAGAGTTACCGCGAACATCTGGAGCTGGGCTTGCCCCGCCTCACAGACCTGAGAGACAGAAAGTTGCAGTTTAACTACAGAGAGAGAGATGAAGTGAGAGATCTGGAAATTGAGTTTAGTGTTAAAATAAAGAGGAATGTGGAGAAATGAATGCTCTAAAGCAAGGGTCTTCAAAAGGGGGGCAATAATTATAAGTTACGTTTTGTGAAAAATGAAAATGCATATTATTAAAAACTAACATGGAATTACAATTATTAAATGATTGTTTTTGTATATAATTACTATTTTTAGTTTTGTAAACATATTGTCTTCATCCAAATTAATATTAAAATAAAGCATAATATTTATTATATGAAATAATTACATAAAAATATTTTCTTCAACCAAAATAATAAAGTATAATTCATAAATAATATAATTTTTATATTAAATACATTTTATTACATAAAAAAAATCCAAGTTAAGATAAAGCACAAGCGAAGTCTTTAATTTTCCCTCCTAGATGAAAATATAAGTAAAATTAAAACAACGTATATGTATTTAAATGTACATAAATAATGATTATTTTAATGTCTTTGTAAAAAATTACTCTCTATTTAAGGCCCTTGGACTGAAAAAGGTTAAAGACCCCTGCAGAAAAAAAGTCTGATCAATAAACAAAATAAGTTTGGCTAGAGAATAACTGAGCCCTGGAGTGTTCCTCTGAGTCTGTACACAATCAAATTGCTGTAATTACTTACCCACGCATTCTCTTCTTGTACCACAAGATGGCACCAACTACTAAGAGCGCAAGTAAGAGCAGTAACATCACTGGGATGACCACTGACGGAGTATCTACACAAAGGAGAAACATGCATTATTACTGCCCAGATTTGCCAATGAAAAGCTTTTTTTATACCTTGAATTTAATCTAAAAGCAACAGAAAGAGATGTGGGAACTTACTTCCAGTGTCTGGGTTCTGAACAGGGGCAACATTGAGCTCACAGCGAAAACCTGACCAGCCTGTGTGACACCTACATAACACACAAACACACTTTAAATCACTGGCAATCCTGACAGCGTTTTGTTCAAACTTTGTTAATCTATTGTTGCAGCAAGCTTGTTAATACGTTTTTATGACCATGCTATATGTTGATTTGTCAGATATCTTAAGTACAGAACCCAGGACATTCAGGTAGACAATATTTTATCTGGTGTACCACAAGGCTCAGTACTAGGCCCACTTTGGTTTTCTATTTTTTATATTCTATTTGCACTTACATTTTTTATTCTTTTTGGATGATATTTATTGCTGTGCTTCTAATATTTGTACTTTTTTGCAACAAAACATTTACAAGAACATGAAAGCAAATTCCTTTACAAAGCTTTGACCACTTTACCTGCACTGTGGCAGCATAGTATGAGGGTCTACAGAGCATTGGCCCTCAGTGCAGAAGTCATCACAGGTGTAGCAGCTAGAACGCTGGATGTTATCAGCACATCTACACACAAAACATTAATTATCTTAGCACCCACATAAACAGCACATAACTGATTCAAATCCATTTCTATACAGCACATCTCAAACCTGCAGCAAAGGCTTAGTGCTGCTGGATTATGAAATGTCTATGAAAGCCTAATCAGTTGAATATGCTGGTACGTACTTGCATGTTATTCCAGATCGTAGCACTTCACACTTGCCCGTGCCGCAGTATTCACACTTGTTCAGCTCACATTGTGGACCAAAGAAAGACTCATTACAATGGCAAAGTTTTGTGCCGTTCATAGTCTCCATACAAAGACCTTCATTCTTACAGAAGTCATCACAATGACCTGCACAGATTAATTTCCAGCAGTTATTTCACTTTATAATGTATGTTTCATTCATTAGCAAGGCTTTTGTGGACACACACAGCTAATAAAAGACAATGCACATTTTAGAAAAGATTGAATCCTCTGTTTACAGTCACAAGGAATCAAACTCACGGTACTGGCACTGGTCACCCAGGAAGCCCTTTGGACAACGACAGGTTGGCTGGTTGCCCTGGTTGACAGTGCAGGTGCCCTCATTCTTGCAGTAGTTATTACAAGTGTGCTGTTCACATCTGGACCCGGTGAAGCCAGTCTGACAGCGACAGGTAGGAGCACCTGAAGAGAGGAAACAGATAGATAATGTTGCTGATGTAGTTATAAATGTGCAAAGCCCTGGCCACAATCTCTGCGAGTGTGTGTACCTGTGCGTGATGGGGAGCAGGTTCCTCCGTTCTGACAGTAGTCCCTGCACTTGTTGATTTCACAGCGTTCTCCACTGTAACTGGTGGGGCATCGACATTTGGGCTGGTTCCACGGGGTGAGGAAACAGCTGCCGCCATTCTGACACTGAACGTTACAGGTGGGAGCTAAATGAAAAACACATTATTGTTGATCATCTGAAGCTTTATAATTTAATCATGATGAGAAATGCCTGATTTAATTTATGCACATGAAGTACGAGGAAAAAAATATTAACTTTATTAAGTATCATAAATGATTTCAATCAGGCTGAAAAACATAGCATATAACCAATATTTATACTCTGAATATTTGGTCTTGATATGAAATATTACTTTTTTAAATGGTTATTCCATATTTCAGTGCATAACGTGGTTTCAGCATAGCTCTGGTTGTGGTATATAATGATTTGAGTAATATATAGTGTGAAAGCAGTTGATTGGAGGGTCTTACTGATGGGGGACTGGGTGGCGGGGGGCACCTCCATACAGGTGCCATTGTCAGGTATGTGGTCGTTAGGGCAGGTGCACACTGGCCCGCTGGGACTGAGCAGACACAACCATTCACACTTCTTCCTATCACATGGGTTAGTCACTGTAAAAAAAAAAAAAAAAAAAAATACATTAGACAGTGGGAAAAAACTCCCATATTTGTAATCATGCATTTGTAATGCATCCAAAACACACTTTTACACAACACTCACTCTCAGGCTGCTTGTAGCGGTGATAGAGGGCTATGTCAGTGGCATGGTTGATGCCAGTGGTCAGATTCTCCGCCTGGCCTATACCAAACTTGTTAACCCGGAAGACAACGTTATTGGTGTAGGTAACCCCATAAATGTAATCCTCAAAGATATCAATGCTGAAGGGGTGGAGGAGATCTGTAGGAAAGAGAGAGAAGCTGAATAATTCCCTGAAGATGACACTGCATGCTATCATTATAGTAATAAATAAAACAAATAACAATATAACATAAATATTAAAGAAAGAAAGAAAAATACACATTACCATTCAAAAGTTTGGGTTCAGTAAGATTTTTTGAAAGAAATTAATAGTTCTATTCAGCAAGGACAAATTAAAATTTGATGTGGGAAAAAAAATGACGTGGATTTCAAATAAAGGCTTTTTCACTTTCTATTCATCATAGAATCCTGAAAATAATCAGCACAACTGTTTTTTAAACACTGACAATGTTAAGAAATGTTTCTTAAGCACCAAATCAGCATTTTAGAATGATTTCTGAAGGATCATGTGACACTGAAGAGTGGAGTAATGATGCTGAAAATTCAGCTTTGGCATTTTAGGAATAAATTACATTTTAAAGAGTTATTTTAAATTGTAATAACTAACAACATTACTTATTACAGATTTACTGAATTTTTGATAGAAATAAGAGCAGCCTTGGGGAGCATAAGAGTCTTTTTTCAAAAACACTTTTTACTGACCCCAAACTTTTGAATGGCATTATATTATATTATATTTAGTGGTGTAAAATCGATGAATCGCGATTAATCGCATCTAACATAAACGTTTTTGTTTACATAATATGCATGTATATATATATTATTATATTTATATACATTATATATGTCTATGTGTATATATACTGTATACACACTCATATTAATACATATACACATATATACATCTACACATACATACACATATATATTGTAAACAAAAACTTTTATGTTAGATGCGATATTATATTTATTCTTTTATATTATAGATACATTTTTGCTGATATTTTAATACTAGAGTATACTATCATGCTAATAAAAAAATACTGAACTGTTTTTGATGTTGGATACAGCCACAACAGGGTCAGAGCCATCCAGACGCACACTGCCAATCATGGAGAGCTTGACATCTGCCCAGTACAGACGCTCATTGAAGTAGTCCACTGCAAGACCTGTTTTAGAGAAGAAACATTAACACATGAATTTCATCTTAATATAGTTAACAAATGTCATGTATACAGAGGATTAAAAGCAGCAATTCTGCTGGTAAGACCTGTAGGCCACTGGATGTTCTCATGGACCAGGGTTTGTCTAAGAGTGCCATCCATGGCTGCCGTCTCAATCTTTGGATGATTACCCCAGTCTGTCCAGTACATGGTTCTGAGATATGAAACAAAAAAATCTAATTAAATACACAATACAGCATTAGTGTATTTGAAGCGACTGTACTTTAGAGTTAATGAAACATACAGTGCAATGTCTCTTACCCTCTCTGAGGATCCACAACAATTGCGTAAGGCTCGTCAATCATGCCAGAAATCAGCGTCTTTCTGTGCTGGCCTGTAAGCTGAGCAACCTCGATCACATCACGTCCTGAATCAGTCCAGTAGAGGTTACCAGCCACCCAGTCCACCGCGATTCCACGTGGCATTTTCAAACCTGAAATCTAAAGAGGAGACAGGATGTATTCAGAGAAGATATCGCAAAGCACGAAGTTCAACATTGAACATTGAAGGTCTTGACTCACATCCAGGTTGGTGATGCTGCCCTCGCTTTGCCTCGTGTTTCGGTGAGAGTTGGAAGTAGGACCTGATGATGAGGATGGAGCGGGCAGCTGGAAGCAGGAAATACCAGAGGTGTGCCAGTTTGTCCAGTAAATGCGATTGGTCTTGATGTGCAAGTCCATGGCATCGATGCGCACGTTGACGTCGCCCTGGAATGTCTGCTCGTAAACCATCCCAGGATTTAGACTGCGAATCTCATTGTCATCAGCAATGTAGAGCACCTGTTTATTAATGTTCAGACCTGCAGATGGACACAAAATAGTTTAGTAGAATAGAGGGTAAAACAGAAGGTTTGTGAAACTGATATGTGAAACTGTTGGAGAGGGCACACAACTTCACATTAAAGGGATAGTTCACCCAAAAATGAAAATTACCCCATGATTTACTCAACCTCAAGTCATCCTAGGTGTATATGACATTCTTCTTTCAGACGAATACAATCGGAGGCTCTTCCAAGCTTTATAATGGCAGTTACTGTTTTGAAGTCCATAAAAGTGGAAGCTAGTTATTTTACTTTATAAAGTTTTAAATATGGATATTTTTCTTACACAAACGCATCACTTTGCTTCAGAAGGCCTTTATTAACCCCCCGGAGCAGTGTGGAGCACTTTTATGATGGATAGATGCACTTCAGAACAGATGGACTTCAAAACAACCATTCACTGCCATTATAAATCTTGACAATAGAGCCAAGACATTTTTTAATATAACTCCGATTGTATTTGTCTGAAAGAAGAATGTCATATACACCTAGGATGACTTGAGGTTGAGTATCTCATGGGCTAATTTTCATTTTTGGGTGAACTATCCCTTTAAAGACAAGCTCTTGAAGATGATTTAAAGAATAAAATCAGTACGTACTGTCAGCCTTGCATGTGTGGTTCATCCTGGTGAAGTATTTGTGGCAGCTGCACTTGTAGGAGCCCTTGGTGTTGTTACACATGTGAGAACATATACCAAACTGCTTGCACTCATTCTTATCTGAAAAGAGATGAAATGTTGATATGCACGTTGTAGCTGGTAATAAAAATCTCGGGCATAAATCGGGGAGGACGAAAGTTTCTTTAGGTCATTTTAAGATGGCAGACCATGTGTGCTGTACCTTCGCAGGTGTTGTGTCCAACGCTCTGGAAACCATTTTTGCAGGAGCAGAACGTGTCCGTGCCGTTGGAAACACAGTGAGCCTCATCGCCATCGCCACATAGAGATTTGTTACTCTTACAGTCATTCAGCATGGTGTCTACAAAAATACAGACACATGAAGTCAATTCAAGCAGGACTTAAATAAAATAACACTGAAATTAAAAGCCCTTTTCAATATCAAATTATACAAATTAAAGCTGATTTTATCCACAGAGATTGACACATTATGATAAACTATAAGATGGTGAATGTGCTGATTAAAAAGTACATAAAATAGTTCATTTCAATGACTGTCTATTTGAGATAAATGTACTCTACACGACAAATGCATTTCTGTCTTTATCAAAGAAATTCGTTACTGGAAGGTTAAGGGTTTCATAATATATTTGATATACAGTAAATTATTTGAAAAACCACGTGTGTGTGTGTGATAAAATAATAGTGTATTAATTTGTGTGTAACAATATATATATATATATATATATATATATATATATATATATATATATATATATATATATATATATATATATATATATATATACATATATACATATATATACATATATATACATACATACACACACACACACACACACACACACACACACACACACACACACACACACACATATATGTGTGTGTGGTGTGGTGAATAAAACATTCACTCTAGAAAATTCCAATACATTTTAGGATTTTGCCTAGAAATATTTTATTATCTCAAAACTCCTTGATATGGTTTTTCATGACCTCACCTGTCTTGCAGCCGATCTCATCTGAGCCATAATCTTCACAGTCGTTGAAGAAGTTGCACCGCAGGTTTGCGCTGATGCATTTTCCGTTGCTGCACTTGAACTGGTCTTTATCGCATGTGGATGTGTGGTCTCCTGTATGAACAAGAACCATGTCACAGGTCATGAAAGCAAACACTCTCTGACTCTGATATAAAATCTTTAACGCATGTCGGAGCAAAAGACTAACCACAGTTGGTCTCATCTGAATTGTCCCCACAGTTGTCCACACCATTGCAGCGCTTGCCACTCCAGAGACAGACACGATTATTCAGACAACGGAAATTTCTAGTGGGTGGGCACTGGAAGTTTCCTGAATTACAGAAAGGAAGATTTTAGTCTGAGCTTACTGTGCAATTATGTTTTTTTCTATTAATTGTCAACAAAAACACTGCAAATGTATCTCAAAGGTACAATATGTAACTTTTGGCTCTCTAGCAGTTAAAAACAAAACTATAATTTTGCAGAAGAACATTGATTTGGTAGTGCTTTGGCTCTGCGTGACTGTGTGAATGAGTATGGTTACATTCAGTACTAGGCTTAAGAGATATAACCAGTTTAGATAAAGGTATCTGTTCAATAAAATAACTTACTCACCTGTTGTGTAATTAAAAATGCATCTCTGCATCGCTTTTACAACAGTTCAAATCCCTCAGTCCTCGTCATCTCCGAAAAGCCAAGCCAATGTTGATTTTTATTTTATTTTGACTCTCTCCTCTGTTCTTTTTTTAAAACAGGTGATTCTCAGGATGTTTGAGATTAAGCTGCTCCATGTCAACCTTTCTCACTCGCTGTGAAAACTAACCTATGCCACATACACGCGTCAAAGCAGCCAGAGCTACTTTTCTCTAATGATGTATAGCGGCAATTTTTCCATGAAAACCGAGAAGGATTGATGATGTATTGACTTATTTAAATTTTGAACAAAAAAGAGTTACATAATGTACCTTTAATAAAAAATTTTTTTACAATTCATCAGTATGTGTGTGTTCTTACTGCACTCCTCAGGGTTCTCATCTGAGTTATCGCCACAGTCATCCTCCCCATCACACTTCCAGGACAGTGGTTTACACAGTGTGTTATTACACTGGAACTCATCATGGGGGCAGTGCCGTGCCACTGAGAGAGGAGAGATCAGAAGGAGGAATGTGAGATAAATCCTTACATTTCAAAAAAGGACACGACACATAAATAAGCCCATTTAAGAAAGAATCAGACATGCATACTCACCAGAAATGTCACAACTCTCTTCATCACTGCCGTCAATGCAGTCAGCATCTGCGTCACAGTGCCAGCGGAGCGGGATACAGTGACCGTTCTTACACTGGAACTGATCCTCCTCACACTTCAGATCACAGCCATGCTGAGAGACACAACAGCAGTAAATATAAGTACTGAGTGTATATAAAATAAAATACAAAATGGACATATGGATGTATGCAGTGACTACAAAAACAAAGTTAAACAAACCAAAACTATATTATATTTCTTATATGTTGTTGCCACAGCTCTGCACATTCCAGACATCTCTCTCAACCAACTTAATTAAGTGTATCTTGGGATGCTTTTTAAATACCTCTGAAAGATTTCACATGTATGCTGGACACTTCCCTATCCCTCAATTCAAAAACAATGAACACATTTGAATTAAAACACCTTTGTAAAGGAATTACTACGTGTGCATTACATTGATCTACCACACACATTTCAATTATTTAAGTATAAACCTAAATCTACCTTTTTTTTAACTAATGGCAGTCCATATTTTTCAGGAAAAAGCTTAAATTGTAGAAAAGGGTGTTCCACAGGGTTCTACCTTGGGACCACTACTTTTGTTTATCTTTATTAATGACTCAAATCATGTTCAAATTGTTCTGTACATATTTATGCGGATGATACAATTTTTTAGACCACTAATTCTGATATGTTACAAATGCAGAATTCTTTACAGTCTGATTTTAACTTAATTTAACTGATAAGAATAAGTCTTGATATATTGTGTTTGGTACACGACATTGTCATTCTTTTCCCCTTCATTTGAATATTACTTTTGAGGATAGTTTACAAAGTTGATAAAGATAATAATTGATAAAGTTGATTCATTCAAATATTTGGGACTTTGGATTGATCCTATACTTTCTTTTATGCCTCATATTTTGATTATATCGTTTATGGAATATATGGTTGTCTGAGTTTACTCAGTTAATTTTAACATTCAAGTAATGTTAAATAATAAAATAATAATTTCTCAGTTAATATTACCTCTTGTTGATTATTCTGACATTGTTTATCAATATAACACTGACAATTATCAGAGGTAAGCCTCTTAAAGGAACACTCCACCATTTTTTCATATTAAACTATGTTATTCCCTTAACCAAGAAGAGTTGATACATACCTCTCTCGTCTCAGTGCGTGCACTCAATCGCTCTGGCGGGTAAAAAGGATAACTATAATGCACTTGGGAGCACTTCGACTCGGCGCAGAAATATCATCACTCCTGAAAAATCCTCTCCCCCTCACCCTCTCACTTCTGTCATTAGAACCAAAGTGACTTTTTACTGCGCCGAGTCGAAGTGCTCCCAAGTGCTATTCCGCCATACATTATAGTTATCCTTTTTACCCGCTTAGAAAAGCGCCACGTTTTATTTTGTGTCACCATACTTGGTCATGTAACTACTCGTGTAACTGTATTTAAATAGGGAAAATGTGGAGGTGTTTGGTTGCTTCTAATTTCATCTCTGTTTGGATCCTAATGAATGAACTGGGCTAAGCTAAGTGCTATCAAAGTGTCGCCGCGCGCCAGAGCCGAGACTAGAGAGGTATGTATCAACTCGTCTTAGTTAAGGGAATAACATAGTTTAATATGAAAAAACGGTGGAGTGTTCCTTTAATGTTGTTTATAATTCTTTGTGTAGATTTGTCTTAAGGTGTCCATTTCGAACTCAATCACTGGCTTGTGTTCATTTTCAAATGTTTATATTAACTGTCCTTTATATTTTTGGAGATCTACTACGTTACCTCTTTTCATTGCTTTAGGTTATCTTTATTTTCCCATCTTAAAACTACCCGTTTATGTTTTTAATTTGTGTCATTTTCTTAGGGTCCTTGATTTTATTGAGGACTTGCTGGTATTAATTGGTTTCATGCTGATGTAACTGATTTATTTGTTGAGTCTTTGTAATTATGTTTTTGTACAATAGTTGTGGTTTGTGGGTGTGGGGGAGAGGGCGAGCATTCTATTTGTATTTGTATATTTGTAGTGTATGTTTTGTAAGATTGTTTATGTGTTGTAAAATTGTGTATTAGTCGAAAATAAGACATTACATCTCAAGGGGCTATCCTTACAATAAAATAAAATCAAACCTCATCAGATCCATCTGAACAGTCATGATCTCCATCACACTTCCACCTCCCAGCGATGCAACGGCCGTTAGTGCAGGAAAACTCGCTCTCAGAGCACTGACGCGGCTCTGATAGGGAGAGAGAAACAACTTAAAATTGAAGAAAGAAATATCTGCCAGAGAGCACAAACACTACAATGACTATAAGGAAAACATAGGAGGAAAGAAAGGGACACATTTCAAGACAAGGGCAACAGGTCAGCTTAGAGAGTGAGAAAATACACAAATATATTTAGGGTTCCCACACCTGATGATCAATTTACATGAATTTTCCAGTTATTTATGAGTACTGAAGAAGAAAAAAAAACTACAGTAAAAAGAGCAATTTCTAGCTGGTGTTATATTATATAAAATAAATTAATTCATTATATAATCCACATCTGTGAATATAATTCTGTGTCTGCATTTGTGTTGGAAATATATTTATAAAATTTTCTATGACTTTAAGATTTTATTAATTCGCATAATTGTAAGATATTTTCCTGGGGGTTTTATGACCATGATAACCTTGCTAATTTGCTTTCATTTTGAAGACAACAAAACCACAATAAAGACAAAACAAACCCAAACCTCAAAAGATTTGAGCTTATAAACACAAATGTTCACTGCTAAAAGCTTCACTATTCATTTGGAGGAGGAAAAAGAACTCTACCATTTCTCCACTAGGGGGCAGAAGCTGCAATTCTGTCACAAACACACATGGAATCATGGGGGGATGAAAAGAGAGAGGAAAAGGAAGGGGAGGCTGGAATAGGTGGTTTGGAGGGAGGAGAGACCTACCTCTGAGTCAAGCCAATGGGGTCAGTGTGAAATGAAGAATAGAGACAACATGAAGTGAGATGCATCAGTGAGCAACGTGAGTGAGCGATGACATAGGACAAAATACCCACAATGCCTCCCACAGACATGTTTGATGGTCACGACTCACAAATAATGCTAAAACATTAGATTCAATCCTATAAATGGCTGTGCGTGTACATGCAGTCTCAGGTGTGTCAGTTGAAATACGTACGGCACTTTTCCTCATCCGAGTTATCGCCACAGTCATTGTCATAGTCACACTGCCAGCGGCCCGGCACACAGCGGTTGTTCTTACAGCGGAATTGATACGGCTCACATGTTCTCTCATCTACCACAAGAAATGATAATTATCACTTTTATGCAAATAAAATGAATCACTTTTACACACTTCCCTGAGTAATCAACATTTTTAAATGAATATAAGGTGGAGCAAATGAAGCGATGGCCAGTCGTACCGCACTCCTCTTTGGGCTCATCTGAGGCGTCGCCACAGTCGTCCTCTCCATCACACGTCCAGCGAGACGGGATACAGCGGCCCGAGTCCTTACAGCGGAACTCGTCCACACCGCACTTCATTTGAGCTGTAGAAAACAAAAACGGCTTTAATAAGGACTGTCAGTCAATAAGTCATTATATTCATTTATTTGGTTGTTTATGCCATATCAGCATATAAGGATGTTTTCATGCCAAACCAAGATGAAATAGGTTAAAACAGGCAAATAAACAAATGAATAAATATATTTAAAAGGAGATCATGGATAGTTGGATAATTGACATTCTTAAAGATAAAAAAAAAATCTTCCTTAAGAGACCTTTCTGAATAAAATGGTCTGATGATATTAAAAGCAGTATATTTGAAAAAGGGTGTAAAATTATTTACATGATGTGCAATTAATTAACCAAAATAGTAAAACTAATACATGTTCACAATATAAACATTTGCCACCAAATTAATTAAAAGGTTAGTTCCCCCAAAAATGAGAATTCTCTGTAAAATTCTTGAAATTTATGTGGATAAAAGCTTTAATTAATTACATCCACTCGATTCAGATGGATTTACTTCACAATCTTTTTATTAACTTTTTGAAGCATCAGTTTTGGGTGAATAGATTAGAATAGAGACATAAATTTCTCAGATATTATTAAAAATATCTTAATTTATATTTCAAAGATGAATAAGTCTTACGGGTTTGCAACAACATGATGCTGAGTAAATGACGACAGAATTTCCATTTTTGGGAGAGCTATTCCTTTAAGATAAAAAGTGGCTTTATAAGTCTGTATTTTGTTGGTTTTATTTCCTTACTGCAGTTGGCCGGTTCGTCGGATTCATCAACACAGTCGTAGTCTCTATCGCACACCCAGACTCGTGGTATACAGCGTTTGGTGATGGCACACTGGAACTGGTTAGGAGCACAGGTCACCTCAGCTACAAGAGAACACGACACTCAGCCTATCAGCTCATCATAAAACAGCCTCATTCATAGTGTAGATTTAACACTGATCCAATCAATGAGAGATATAAGAGCAGACGTACGACAGTCCTTCTCATCTTCTCCCTGGCCGCAGTTGTTCTGACCGTTACAGCGCAAGATTCCAGGGATACAGCGACTAGGATGCGAGCACTTAAACTGACTGGGCAGGCAAACATGGATGTCTGAACATGGAGAAAATTAGTTTTCATTAAGCAAATGTTCTAAACACTTGAATTAGATGATTATTCAATTCTACACAATTGACTGGACATCATACCACAGTTGGCTTCATCAGAGTTGTCCTGGCAGTCATTGTCTCCATCACAGATGTAAGCTGGGTTGGTGCAGAGACCTGTGCCGCACTGGAACTGGCCAGGTCTGCATCTAAACTCGGCTAAAACCCAAGAACACAGAGCATGAGGATGTTATGTACAACTGAAAGTGGCCATGGGGTAACTCTCTCGTCAGTTAGCTGATACTCACGACATTCAGCAGGCTCATCAGAGCGGTCTCCGCAGTCATCTTCAGTATCACACTTCCACCAGAAAGGAATACACTTATCATTCTTGCAGACATACTACAGTCAGAGGAGGAGAGAGAGAAATAAAAGAGAAGCATAAACAGTTAGAAGAGTGTGATTCCTGACAAGAACATGGCCAGCTCAATCTTCACACCAATATCAAAAGAAAAACATATTTTGCTGAATTTTTTTTTAGGACAATTAAGATTTTTGCATGTTGACATTTTCATTTTACTCCTACTTCTCATTGCTATATGCAAAAAAAGTCATTATGTCAGTGTTATTTTAGTATTATTAAAATAATATTATAGTATTTATTAATACTTTGAATAAGTTTTTATTTTTATATTTTTTAGTGTTCGGTTTAATTTTAGTTTAAGTTTAGTAATTTTGTTGTGTTTTGCCATTTTTTAGTTCATAAATGTCTATTTAGTTTTTATACATTTTGATTTCAGTAATTTTAGTACTTAATCTTAATCTTTCAGTTAGTTGACAAGCCAACATTCAGTTTAAAAAGTATTTACTAGGTCTGGTAATGTGTCTGATTAATGAAATACGTCTAAGGCTGTTCATTTTTTAAACAAGTTAGTGGTCTTGGTACATATACATTTAATTTTCTTTCTATTAAAATGTATAGAATGCAGTAATGTTTTTTTTTTTGAAGAATGAAATACTACAATATATATATATATTTTTTTAATCATTAATGGCAGTACAATAATGTAGACACTGCCATAATGTAGAAACAAATCTCATAATGAGAATCTAATAAGAAGCACCCCTGAATATAAAGGAAATCACCTGGCTGGCAGTACAGTTGGACAGGCACTGTTTTCCATCAGCAGCCAGATAGAAGTTGGTGGGACAGGCACACTTGTAGTTTCCTCCAGGAGAGAGCAAACACAGGTTACTGCAGCCACCATTATCCACCTGACACGGGTGACCCGACACTGCAAACACAAGAGCATCAGAGAAGAGAACACTTAGAAACCACATCAAATACTGCAGGGACATTTCCATGTACAGCATGTGTTTATCTTCTCACCCTCAGGTTGTCTGGAGGGATGATAGATGTGTATGTCCATGGGTCTGTGCAGGGTGCTGATCAACATGGTTTTGTTAGTGCCCAGAGTTTTGTGAGCTCTGTTGATGGACTTGGTCTCCCAATCGGTCCAGTAAATGAACTCCTCAAACAGAGTCATGGCAAAGATGTGAGGGATGTCATGATTCAGCACTGTGGGGAAGAGAACACAAGCTTCACATTTAATAGGTTCAGAGGCAACAAACAGAATATTCAGTGTAAAATAATGAGAGTGAGACTTGATTGTATCCATCAGATTTGATTGGATCATGAAAACTTGTCTATAATATTATGGGTTAATATTATTTTTCTTGAGTAAATATTGAGTAAAATAAGTGTGTAAAAGCTCCTAAATTATCTAGATGCATCTATCTATCTATCTATCTATCTATCCATCTATCCATCATCTACCTATCTATCTATATAGGGACATAATAATATCTTAATTTCAGTTTTAGGTTTTAAATTTGAGCCCTTTCAGTAAAGACAGATTTAGCATGTTCTTGCGTAAGCTTTCTGAATGTGAGAAACAAAACCCCTCCTCAATGCCAGATTACCGCACAAAGCGGTCTCAAAAACAATAGATCAACTATAATATTACATAATACGGAGCGTTGATGATGTCATTTATTGGCGAATATAAAGGTCGAGTCACTTCTTTGTCTAAACTAATTGCCTGAAGAAAAACGACATCATAAGCAATCTATGGGTGTCTTTGTATTCACCAATGTGTCTGTTGGTTCCGTCCAGGCTGGCAAAAGCAATGTAGTCTTCACGAGCGTCTGCCCAGTAGATGCGGTCATTAATAAAATCTAATGTCAAGCCGTTAGGCCATGTGATCTTATCCTGAATAATGATGTGACGATTTGTGCCGTCCATGCCGATGCGGCCAATATGTGGCACATCACCCCAGTCTGACCAGTACAGATACCTGGAAATAATTAAACCACCAAAGTCAGACAAGCTCATAACACACATCAAGTGCAAATGAAATATTTGTGTGTGTATATATATATATAATATACAACATATAACAACAACAATATATTCACATAGATCCATTAAGAGAATTTTTTTTTTTTTACAATTAAATACATAAAACAATTCTGTAAAAAAAGAAAAATAATTTGGAGGCTTTTCTGCTCAAATGTGAAATGTGATTAACTGCAATTCATTTGACTAATTAATCAGAACATCATGCAATTTAATCACAATTTTAATAGACTTACAGCTCAAACTGGGATAGTCAGAGACTTGTATAATAGATAATGTAAGAACTTATCAGGAACTGAGTTTAGACTCTCACCCAATCCTCACATCGACCGCCACAGCTCTCGGCTCCCGCAGGCCGCTGTTGACCAGCACACTTCTGTAAGCCCCGTTCAGCTTGGACACCTCAATTGTGTCTCTGCCCTTATCACACCAGTACAGGTTTCCCCCAACCCAGTCTACGGCCAGACCGTCAGGGTTACTCAGAGCGGTTCTGTGCAGCACCTATCCATCAGCCAATCAAAAGAGTCACAAACGTGCCCATCGGCCAATCAGAACAAGATGACATAGATGAAGAAATTTGTCATAGGTTGAACTCAATCAAATGATTTTTAAACACATGCAGGAATCATCAATGCACATCCTCTTGAATTACACAGACCTGCACGTTACTGCCGTTGATGTTCATGCGACGGATCATGCTGCCTTGTGTGGTCACGTCCGTCCAGTAGATCATCTGCTCAGCGTAATGATAGTCCAGAGCCACTGCGTTATTGAGCCCCTGTTAACACATAAAATAGTAACAGTTCAGCAACATTAGAAAGTTACAATAGTCTACAAATAATCTCTTTGGTCTTTTAGACTGACAGCCACCTCACCTGTTTAATCAGTGTGTAGTTAGTGCCATCCAAGTTGAGTTTTCGCAGGTAATACCGGTTCGCAAAGATGAGGAAAGGTTCCTCCTCTGAAATTTAAGCAACATTCTTATCATACAAGCAGACTTTGAAACAGAAATTACAGAACAACTTCTGTTCTGGCTTGGGGATTATTTTTAAAATGTAAATTCTCGTAATTGTAACTGTGAATCTCATAATATATATATATATATATATGGTGGTTGGCTTTTTACTCTGAGACAGAAACACTTCCATAGCCGTTTTGATAATAAACAGAGCGTAAGAGATCATGGGGAGGGGAGAGGCTCACCAGATGTGGATTTGCAGCTGGTGGGGTCATCAGGACGTAGCACAAAGCCATCAACACAGAGGCAGTGGAAGCTACCGTGTGTGTTGATGCAACGCTGAGCACAGGGGTATGTGGTGGTGCACTCATCCACATCAACACACGTCTTCCCATCTTGTTTCAGCCGGAAACCTGGATGACACCGGCACTATGGGGGCCGGGCAAGAGGCATGTCACGTCTTCACTGTTATGTCCAACTAATTAGTTCACACAAATATTGAGTATAAGGAAAAACACATACCTTAAAGCCGATCTTGAGATCTTCACAGAGCTGTGAGCAGCCGCTCTGCTTACTGTTGAGACACTCATTGATGAAGCAGTTGTTTTCATCAGAGCCGTCACCACAGTCGTTGTTACCATCACACAGCAATGTCTCGTTCACACACTTGCCATTGGTGCACAGGAAGGAAGTGTCATTACAGCGCCTCTCTACGGACAAAAACAAAATAACAATGAGGACATGGTTCTAATTTGGGCCTGGGGAAGAGGATCCCCACCTGTAAAACTTTTGTTCTGGGTCCAATAAATTTCACTGACGGACATTGGATGGTAATATTATGGCACTCTGATAAATACCGTGGTAGTGAATGATTACCATATTCATGCCCCATGGTGTTTGTATTAGTGATGGGAAGTTTGGATCATTTTACGGACTCAGATCTTTGAGTCTCGTTCAGGAAAATGAACAGATTTTTCCAAGTCATTTTGATAATTTCAGCAGAATATAATTGAAATATTACATGTTAATAGCCAAATTCCCCAACACAACTTACGCAAACGTTGATCACATTAAAAACCTACAATACAGCCAAGGCCAAATTTGAACTAATCATTTCAGTTTCCGATACAGACTGCATACTGTATCTTCAGCCTATGGGGCTGTCACGGGATAAACAAAATGGGATGTTGTGCATTTTTTTCACCTTGTCCTTCAAGGTTTTAATACTCGCCTGGGTCTGTGCAAAGTGGGTTTTTGGGAGCTTCGTCCGATTGGTCCCTACAGTCAAACTCTCCATCACATTCCCAGTTCTTCTGCTTCAAACACTGGCCATTAGCACAGCGGAAATCATTCGGCCCACACGTGGGATATTCTTTGTTGTGAAAGGGAAGACAACGTTTGACATGCATGATCACTTCATTGGTGTGTGTGACCAATAATAAAAACAGAAGACTAAAAGACATGCTTACCACACTCGGGCGACTCATCAGAGCCATCGCGGCAGTCAATGTCATGATCACACATGAAGTTTTTGGGAATGCACTGATAATTCTGACATTGGAATTCGGAGTCATCACAGGTCTTATTGAATGCTTGAGAGAAAGAATAAAGAGATAAACAGAAGGAAATACAGAAAGAATACTAGAGTTTAAGGGTATAAACCAAGTTCCGATATAAGTGATACTCACCACAGCCAGCCTTAATGCCTTCATCTGCACCATCAGGACAGTCCTTATCCCCGTCACACTTCCAGCGCTGAGAAATACACATGTGGGAGCCGGGACACTGGAATGCTTCTGGACTGCAAGTCTTTGTCTCTGGAAGAGATACTCAGTGTTACTTATACATTTAATCATCAAGCATTAACTAGATTAACACAGATTCATCATGGCTGATATAAAGTGTAAAGAGTTCAAATAAAGGCAAAGTTAAATAGAGCAGAGGTTCTCAACTGTTTTGTTATCACAAGGTCAGATATGAGGATAAAAAAAATAACCACCAAAAATAACTAACCATAAAAATATTGTATAGTGAGGTCAGAAAGGCAGCTTTTAAAAATGTGAAAAACGTGCTGCGTCCAAACAAACTTAATGGTGGTACAAATTCTTCCATTGGTCCTCGCGTGACGTTCTCATCATCAAAAACCATGAACACAGGTAAAAGTACGACCCGCAGCGCATTAAATAAAGTTTCACTTGCAGTGAGGATAAACATGGTTTATCTGAGTTCAGAGCTTTGTTTGTTGATGTAAGTTGCAACGTGACTCACTGCATTTGCTGTCCTCATCGGTGCCGTCTCCACAGTCATCAGTGCCATCACACACCCAGGATTTGGAGATACAGCGATGGTTTCCACACTCAAACTGATTCGATGCACAGAACTTATCTGAGAAAACACAAGTAAAGAACTTGTTCCTGTCAAACAATCTAAATAAAATCAACTAGTTTTCTTGATAAACTTAAATTTCAGGTGTAGCTGTGGTCAAATTAACAAATCCCTCAGATACATAAAATACCTCTCATTTAAATTTGATAAAACTTAATTATATTATATTCTATTACATTCAATTATAGAAGTAAATATTTACAGTAACCTTTTTAATAACAAAACAGGGGTACAAGAGGTACTAGACAATAATAATAATAATAATAATAATAATAATAATAATATCCCTTTTTCATTTTTTATGATATAATTTTTAAACAACTAAAATAATAATAATAGTTGCTGTAGCTATTATTAAAAAAATATTTAGAATAATATATATAAAAAAATAAAAAATCAGAAAATCAGTTACAGGGAGAAAATATTTTCCATTAATAAAAAGTTTCTGACAATAAAAAAATATAAAATAAAATAATAATAATAAAAATCCGAAATTGGCTATAATGAAAGCACATGGTCCTATTGTTTTTAGTGTCTTGAGAACAATAACTACACCTAAGTATTAAGTGACATTGACAAGTCAATTAAGTGATTTTAAGTGACAAGTGCAACAGAAGAATGTAGAAAAAAAAAAACCTTGAGAGAGAGATCTGTACATATTTACTAACCACAGTGAGACTCATCTGCTCCATTCTCACAGTCGTTCTCTTTGTCGCAGGTCCAGCTCATGGGAATACAACGGCCGCTCGGACACGCAAAGAAGTTGACTGGACATTTCTGCTTCCTTTTCTCTGTGGGAAAGAAAGTAAAAAATATTATGCTTATTAGTCTTATTATGCAATATCACATATATTTCATTAGCTGTGAGAATAGGAGGCATGTATGTGTGTGTGTGTGTGTGTGTGTGTCTAACCCGGACAGTTTCTTTCATCTGAGAAGTCTCCGCAGTCATTGGAGCCATCACAGCGCCAGGAGGGGGCGTAGCAGAGTGTAGTGAACTCACACCTCTCAAAGGTCATGCCCTTCACTCCAAGCAGATAGTAACTAGAGCAGTCAGTGGGGCCTGAAAGAGAACATACCAAAAGATTGTATGTGTGCAAGAAAATCTATTGCTATGTTCGTCCACAAAGTTGCACTTAGAATTAACATTATTACACACATACATACATACATACATATATATTTCTTTTTTCATATATATATGAAAAATATCTAATAATATACTACTACTAATAGTTATTGTTGTTAAAAAAATTGTTTATTTCCAACACTGGCTATGATGAAAGGACACAGTACTGTTGTTTTTTGTCTTTTAGTTTAGGAATTAATTATAAAATTGTTTAAAATTAAATCAATAATCTGAAAATGAATCAATTTGATTTCTTTTTACTTAAAAAAAAAGTTACTTTCGTTGATGACCTTTTTTTCCCATGTCTAAGACGAGACGACACCAATGTCATTAGACAATAACTGTGACTATATCAACATGCAATATCGTTGACGAAAAAAGAAGAGACAAAAATGTTGTTCAAAAAATAAAAACTTCACTCTTCACTCAAATAAAGGAAGAGACAAAACATTACAGACTGTTTTTAAGAGCATTCATGCTTAAGGTTGCCAGATTTCAAGAATTAAAATCCCCCAATGAGAGCTTTTCTGTTAAAAGAACACGTTTTCTACCCGGTTTCATTCTCTACATTGCTGAAGAAGCGCGGAATAATCAGAAAACACAGACAAACAAGTAAGCTGTAGTTCAGCAAATTAAAGTGTCATTCAGTCGCTTTGTGTTCTGTCACAAGCCGCTTGCGCTGTTTGCTGCGACTAAATCTGCAATCATAGTGCAGGCTGATATCCAGCTAAGGAAAAGAGATATGTAGAATTGCACAAGTGCTACTGCTAAGAGTGCAATGTCAATACAGTCTGTTACCTTGATTCAAATTTCTCATAAGCTTAATTGAATTGGTCTAAAGAGAGAAAAATTATACAATTATATAAGACTAAATATAAAATAGCTACCAAAATGTGACTAAGACAGATAAGCATTTTCATCTGAAGATGAAGACTAAGACCAAATCAAAAATGGCTCTCAAAATGAACACTGATGCCTTCAAATGATTTTTGAGTGACTGTCTCCTTGGAGTCATGTTTGAACCTAGTGCCGTTCAAAAGGGCAACCTTTTGGTGAACAGGCCAGATTTTTTCCGATTAATACTTACTGCAGTTCATCTCATCACTGGCGTCCTCACAGTCCGCCACCTGATTACAGCGACTAGAGTTAGTGATGCAGGAACCGTCTTTGCACTGGAACTCCGCAGCGCTGCACAGAGTCACTGAAGAAAACAGAGATGGAAACAGTGAGCAACTAGTACGGCTGCACTTCTTTTTTAGTCAACTACACAAAAAAAGATTGTGTATTTCTCCTTTCCCATAATCTCGCCATTTATTTCAAACAATCACATACTGTTGCATGGCAGCTCGTCTGAACCGTCTCCACAGTCATCGGTGCCGTCGCACCAGGAGCTGTGTTTGATACAGCGTCCGTTGATGCAGCGCCGGTAGCCCTTCTTACACATGCGGTTCACTGCAACCAGAAAAAGAGAGAGCTCAATAATTGATTAATACTTCAACTACAGATTAGGAAATGCTTATTAAAACTGCAAACCAGTGAATAGAGCCGCAGTGTCATGCTTACCGCAGTAGGACTGCTTCTCATCAGACTTGTCTTTGCAGTGAGCTTGACTGTCACAGGTCAGGCTGTAGTCGATACAGTCACCGTTTCCACACTCAAACTCATCCACGCTGTTACAGGTTGTGTTCTCCGCTGAGAGATAGAGAGATTACGTTTACATTATACTGCACTTCTCACAGGAAACTAATAGAGTATTTTCAGAACAGGCTTATATTTAGACAGTAGCTTCCTGTTTGTCCCTCTCACCAACACAAGTGTTGTCTCCCAGTAGTTTGCGCTCTCCACGGCAGCTGCAGTTGACTCGTCCCTCTGACATGAGCAGACACAGGTCCTGACAGCCTCCATTATTGGTGAGGCATGGAGAAAACTCACCTATAGACGTACACAAACACAAATGACTCATTTAAAATGGCTATCATCTGAAGCAATCATCGTTATATATTTAAGAAAAGTTCACATTTCCCATCATTTTCATAAATGAGTTCAAATCAATTATTAAAAACCATTAATACAATTTTTTTTACTATGAATTGTTATATTAGTACACTTAACAATTAAGTTTCATTTGTTAACATGGACTAAGAAAGAACAATACTTCTACAGCATTTATTAATCTTAGGTAATGTTAACAACAACATTTCATAATACATTAAACCCAGGCATTAGGCAATAATAACTCTCAAGTAAATATTTACATTTATACAGTTGTATATACACTACTTAATATGCAGATCTGTACATAGGCCTCCTACTTACCATCTAAATGTATATAATTTTTTTGGTAACACTTTACAATAAGGTTCATTAGTTAACATTAGTTAACTACATTATTTAGCAAGAACTAATAATGAAATGCACTTATACAGCATTTATTAATCTTTGTTAATGTTCATTTCAACATTTACTAATACTTTATTAAAATCTTTTTAGCATTAGTTAATGCACTGTGAACTAACATGAACAAACAATGAACAGCTGTATTTTTCTACATTCTAACATTAACAAAGATTAACAAATACAGTAACAAATGTATTGCTCATGGATAGTTCATGTTAATTAATACATTAACTAATGAACCTTATTGTAAAGTGTTACCATTTTTTTTAAACCTTAAAACTGTATGTTACGTTGTTTTTCTTTTTCTTTACTTCAACATATTTAATTATTTCTCTCTATTCTGTTGTGTTAAATCTATATGGAAGTACACAGAGCTCCTGAAAATTATATATATATATAGTTTTATTATTTTAAACACTACACTTTTTAGCCATTTCAGAGCAAATACATGAATAAAGATATATTTTGACTATTTTCATATTGCTGAAAAAAATCCTAATTATGTAGATTTAACACAGATTAGTCACTCACAGCTATTGGTGTCTTTGGCCACAGCGATGATACCCATTGGCTGTTGAGGAATGTCAGCACGTAGGACTTTCATATCTCTGCCGTATTTATCAGCTCTGAGAACAGCTCTGCGCACCCAGTCTGTCCAGAAGATATATTCACCGTACACAGCCAAACCGAAAGGATGCACCGGCTCATTCTTTAGGACCACCTGATCACACAGACGCACACAGGTACAATTTAGATTCATTTATTTTGCAAGCAAATTCAACATGTTAGTAGTGTGTGTTCTCTATGAACTAAGCTTATGAACTCATTGTATGAACATGCATTGTTAGTGTCATGACCATCTCTCACATTCCCATGAACAAACATAAAAAAATAGACATAAATACAAAAAAGGAACTCACAAAGCGCCGGCTGCCATCATACTCGCAGCGCTCGATCTTGTCAAAAGTAGCGTCAGAGAAATAGAGTTTCTCAGCACGGTGGTCGATGGCCAATCCGTTCGGGGTGCGGATGTTATTTCCGATGATCACAATGACGTTAGCTCCAGAAAGAGATGCTCGCATGATACTGGGAGACTGTTCATTCCAGTTAGTCCAGAACATCAGGCTGAAGGAAAGAGCACAGGAGGAAATGGAATTCAAAGATGGAAACTGACATGTGCTTGTCTTCTCACACCAAAAGCAACAAGCTTTGTTTTCAACTTAAGTGATTAAAAAAAACACGTAAGCTGTCACAGGGCAAAGTTATTAAATTACATGAACATATTATAAAAATAAAGCATTCAATAATTATACAAACAAAAACTATTTTATTATTAATTACGTGAGTAGAAAAAATTATCCGCACACAACGAATAAGGCAAAAGTTCTCCAGCTGTTAATTTATTACTTTAACGAGTATATAACATGCACAATATGGACGCAGGTGTGTATCTGCAATTATATGGCACTGATGAGGAGTTTTGCACTTCAAAACGTTTTGCACTTCACAGCACTTTTTTGTCTTTTTGAGGCTTCTGTTGAAGTAATAAATGAACAGTTGGAGAGCTGTTGCCTTATTCGTTGCGTGCGGATCCTTTTTTCTCCCTTTCTTTTGGATTTACGCACTGAGTAAGTTTTGTGACGTTGGACTGTGCGTATACATTTGGCGCTACACCATTTCTTTCACAATTATTAATTACTTGAACTTTACTTTGGCAGTCAAAACGAATATGAACGTTTTTGGTATTTGGAAGGGTAATAGTTCATACTGCGTATACTTCAAAACTCTTGGGATTCCTCACCAAGTAGAATGACTATAAAACATTGCATCATGGAAAATTTGATATACAAGGTTCGTACTCTTGACATTCATCCAGAACAAAGGCTCTGGGGTGGTCGTCCCCAGACATAGTGACTACGGTGTCTCTATCGAAAGCTCCAGTGCGACTCTGGTCCACAGTGTGCCGTGTGATGGTGGAGGTGGTGTAGCTGGTCCAGTAAAGTGTGTCCCAACCCCGGTGATAAGCCAAACCTTCAACTGACCCTACACCTGTTGAAAGAAATAAAGAGAAAATTTGACTTGGATTTATAAAGAGAATCCTGCTCTGACTGCTTGTTACTAATCCAAGACCAACTCAGTCTGTTTCTCTTAATTATAATTCAGTGCACAGTTGTAGACACACTGTATTTAGTTTGAACAAACTGTTCATTGCAGCTCTACTACAGCTAAAAATGACACATAAAAAAGAGGCAATTGAACCACCTTCAAACATGTTTAGTATCATATATCCTTCAAAGAGTAAATGAATATGATTAACACACTGCAAGTCCAAAACATCTCTTTTAAAACTACTTATCCGGTCCCAGTGAACGGTTTAATCCTATGATACGTGCGCATGTTGGTTTCTGCGGGCTGTGAGATAGCCTTTGTTGCTGGTGCTTCTGTGTGTTTAGTGGCTTAGTGTCATCCGGTCATTTCATGGATGGGTGCCTGTGCATACAAGACCACTCCCTTGGTGAATCTCTTTAACCACGGTGACTAGTTCTTCCACAAAGAGAGGACTGCTGGAAGAGTCTCGAACACAACACTGGGGTGAGAAGCAATGTGGTGCAATGTGCTTCAGTCAACGCCATCGAAAGAGTCCCAATGAGTCAAAGTCACAGTGAATAATAGTCGCCCTCTACAGAATTAATGAGCTCACGAGGGGCTTGCAGCATCTATCTGCATCACACCAATGACTGCTTTATGACAGCAATTACTCCCCCCATAAAACAGGAAGGACACTCAACCAAGCAATCAAAAATCAAAAAAACAATAACGATCTTGTAAAACATATCAGATTTTAGGCCAAAGGAAGAATAACAAGATACTTACGCAATAGCCACCGCCCACTTCTAAGTTAACAGGTGAGACGTCATCATCACAGAAATGATGATGTAAAAACAGAAGGCCAGTTAATATGACAATCGATATCTTAGATGATGGATACCTGAACAACTACCCATCCTACTTCAAACTTGAAGGTCAGGAGGATATCACATTAGAACAAACTGATAAGTCGTCGTCTTGAGTTCCTTGCAGACGAAAGTCAAAGTCCTGGAACAGCCAAGCTCAAAGAATTGGAATGAATCTGAAGTGTAATTTAATTGATCATTAGAGGAAAGTCGCAATGGGTACTTAGATACAAGTTGAATCGACTGTACGTAATTTGGCAGCCTTTGACAGTTGCAGAGAATAAGGTTTTGTAAGGTTGCCTGGTTTCACTCAATCAATACAAGCAAACAGCAATCATGGATGGTTGTAAGGTAAGCACCTTCCATAATCCCAAATAAAAGATGATGTTTAATATTTAATAATGTGAGATGAAGTGCTTTGTCATCAGGGTATCTCTGAATCCAGTACGTTTATAATATAATATGATTGATATTATATTATATATTTTTTCCCAACTCAATTTCTATTTTCTATTCTAGAAGCTAGCCTTGTAGTCATTAAATACTTGCTTGGTTATTGCTAAACCTCTCTTGAATTTGTTCTACATCATTAAACATAACATTATGGATCCTTAATGATGAGTGACAGGGCAGTGAGCCAGATGCACTTTCGTAGACACTGTAGACTTTGTGTCATTAAAACCTTATAATAATAAAAATTCTGAAATGTAAAATTTCTATGTACAAGAAAAAAAGCATTAACATGAATTCTCAACTTCCCAGGAAGATGCTAATGCTAAACATTAACAACCACCCCGGCGGAGACTTCCTTTATCTCTTGGAGTAAACACTCCAATGATGCTTTGCCATGTGAGGAAGTTATTAAGCCCTGAAGGAGCTAATTATTAGCCCGAAGCAGACGGCAATCTTCATCTTCAGTTTTAACGTATGCCGTTCTACACTTCATTGTGATCAATTCATGTTGAAGTGTATATCAAGAGGATTAGCAGGCGACAGTATGAATATTAGCCATGATTATGGGAGTCTGAAGTGGGAATTAACACAGGTTTTGGCACCAATTCTGGACGCAATAGTCATGGTGATCGGGCTGGTAGGACACTCACTGGTCATCTACGTCCTGACCGGACGGAGGAGGAAGAATGGGCTCCAAACTCTTCAAGGGACAGATACGTTACTTTTAGCCTTGAGCGCCTCGGATCTGCTGCAGCTCATTTGCCTGCCCTTCCACACCGCAGCTATAGCACTGGGCTACTGGCCCTTCAGCAGCATCCTGTGCAAAATCATCAGTTTCTTGGGAGTGGCCTGTAACTCGGTGAGCGTATTCACTCTAGCTGCATTAGCGGTAACGCGCTACCTGATTGTGGTGCACCCTACCTGGACGTATCGTTTCATACTGCGCCGCTGGCTGTGGGTTTCTGTGATTCTTATGTGGGTTCTGGCTGTGGCTCTTGCAGCACCTCAGTTTGCTTTCCGGCAGTTGAGAACGATGCCTATCCTCTGCTTTGCCTTTCTGTCAGACCTCAGCCAGTTGGTCTACAGTGCTATTCTGTTCCTGATTGGCTTCGCTTTGCCTCTGATCATCATTATCATCATGTACACCAAACTCTACGGCTTCTTACAAAGGAAAAGACTGCAAAGTTGCGCACCGCAAATGGAGTGCTATCAGAACCGGGTGACAAAGACGTCGGTCCTGTTGGTTTTAGTCTTCACCATCTGCTGGTTGCCATCCTACGTCCTCATGTTCATGCTCATCGGTACCAATAGCAGCAATTTACACTCACATCATCACGACTTCACCATTATCGCCCGGCTGCTAGCCAGCTCTTCGGTTATAGCCAATCCGCTGCTATATGCTTTCATGTCAAACAAATTTCGGCGAGAGCTGCTGTCACTGGGACGGGTGTGCTTCAAAGGCTGCGGGTGCATTATGTGTCCAGGAAGTGCCACAGTGCAGCCCTTTAACCCTGTGGAGTTGAACCCCCCTCCTAAACCCTGAGGATAAAGAACTGGACTACTGTATGCAGAAGCATTAAATGTGTTTATGCTATAAAAGGCATTATCAGTAATGGGACTAATGATGTACTGAGATAAAGATACTAAATATCAGGTATATGTTTGAACTACATTGATTTGTTATGCCAGAAATAGCCTTTTACCTGAATTACCTGGGAACACATCAATGATATTATCTAATAATGGGTCATTATGTGAAACTGTACAACCATCATTCTTTGTTGAGCAACATACTTTAGTTGACCTGAAACTTCCAAGCCAGATGTTTAATAGATTTGAAACTATTGCTGAATGCATGCATGTTTACTTTCTTGACTGATTAATAAGATGGTTTATATCAGGAATAATCAGTTTACAACAGCAATGCAAATTTTGTATAGAGGTTCAATACTTTTTCAATGTTTGCACTGCTCAAAACTAAAAGGAATAGTTCAATTCAAAATGAAAATTCTGTCATAATTTACTCGCCCTCATGTTGTTTTAAACCTGTATGAATTTCTTTCTTCTGCTGAACACAAAAGAGAATTTTGAAGAATGTCGGCAACCAAACAGTTGATGGGTCCCATTGACTTCCATAGTATTTTTTTCCTACTCTGGAAGTCAATGGTGTCCATCAACTGTCTGGTTACCAACATTCTTCAAAATATCTTCCTTTGTGTTCAGCAGAAGAAAGAATTAATATAGGTTTGAAACAACTTGAGGGTAAGTAAACGATGACAGAATTATCATTTTGAAGGGAACTATTCCTTTCATTTGTGTTCTTACTACTACACATTTTCAGGCTAAAATGAAATGCATTGAAAAAAAAAAACCATTCAAAGATAGTTTTAATCAATAAAATAAATGCATGTACATGTACTACACTGGACTGACTACTTGATTATTGCTTCAGATTGGTCATTCTCAATTATATATATATCTGCTAACCTAACCCTAAGGCTGCATTTATTTGATCAAAAATACAATAAAACAAGAATATTATGAAATATTATTACAATTTAATATACCCGTTTTCTATTTTAAAACATTTAAAAATGTAATCTATTCCTGTGATGTCAAAGCTGAATTTTCAGCATCATCATTATAATTATAATTATCATTATTATTATATTTTTGTGGAAACAGTGATACATTTTTTTCAGGATTCTTTGATGAATATAAAGTCCAAAAGAACAGCATTTACTTGAAATATACTTTTCTATAACAATTTAAAAGTCTTAACTGTCATTTAACGAATTCTCGCTGAATAAAAGTATTAATTTCGTGTAAAAAAACAAACAAACAAAAAAATGTCATTCGACACAGTTGTGTGTGTGAAGCTGAGGCAAAACTGAAGAGAAGACCAATTAAAACAGATTTTCATTGAGTAGGTCTATATTTACAAAACTAAATGACAAGAACTTGGTTTCATTATCATTTTTTACACCGTTATATTCTTGTTGCCCTCATCCACATGGTTTGCGCAATACAGAACAATGAAAAAAAATTAAAAGATTGGACACTTACTCTCCACTATGGTCTTGCGGTCAGAGCCGTCGTCGCTGATCTGCTGAATGTTACCGAAGTGGATGTCGCTGAAGAAGATCCGATTGGCACCCTTCCCACCGCCGCCTCTGTAGTCGAAGGTAAGAGCTATGACGTTCTTCATGTGCTCTGGGTCTTCGAAGGGTTTAATGGGAGCATTGAGGTTTGTTTCATCCGACAAGTGGATGCTCTTCAGTATTGTGCGCTCCGAGTAGAGGAGGTAGCCATCATAGTCCCTGCAGCTATGGCCGTCCTCTGCCAGCATGCCGTGTGCACAGGCGCAGGTACGATTGCCGTTACCACGGAAAAGACACAGTTGTTCACAACCACCATTGTTCACCTTACAGACGTTGGTACCTGCAAAAGGTATTATGTTAATTTATGTATTAAATTAACATTTACTATTGTTATAAGCTACAGAGAGATGTTAGTATAAGTTTTCAGAGAAAATATAGCTTTTTATATACTGGGGTCTATGGATTGGCTGAGAGCCTGCGTGCAGTGCGTGGAAGGGTCTTTATGGCTGCTTGATTTAAAGAAATAAAATTCAATAATCACAATATGGCTTAGTGCATGGTTCTTCAAATCCGGTTCTAGAGGGCAACTGCCCTGCTGAGTTTAGTTCCAACCCTAATTGTGTTAGTTCTTGTAAAGCGTAAACTCAAGTGTGAAAAACCAAACTTTAAAAAAAAGTTCCCCCAAATTGTTCAATGCAAAAAGAATGGTTCGCACTCTCCAACAAAATTACTCCACTCATTATATTTCTTCATATTGCAATATATCGCAGAAAAAGATCATCAGTATATTGTAAATATACAATGTCAGGTTTTTCAAATATCGTGCAGCCCTGATTCTTAATGTTGAAAACTTTATAGTAATAAGTAGTTCTTGGGCGTCCTTGTTTAGGAAAATACCCACCTTGCTGCCTAGCACGGTTGAAGACTTTAATGTCTTTGAGCTGCACACCAATGCCTGTTCTCAGATAGACCATATCTGTGGCGTTGTCTTTGTTTCCTCTCTTAATGGAACCATTGGCATGGGTCCTATTGGAAACAGAAGAAGATAAAAAGCTGTAAAATAAGAGTGCACTGCAAGAGTAATGCATAATCATCTCTAAATTTAAATAAACCTGAAAGCTGAATGAATAAGCTTTCCATTGATGTATGGTTTGTTAGGATAGGACAATATTTGGCCGAGATACAATTATTTGAAAATCTGGAATCTGAGAATGCAAAAAAAATCGAAACATTGAGAAAATCGCCTTTAAAGTTGTCCATTTATGTTCGCGATTGTACTGCATTCACTCACAAAAATAAATGTTTTATATATTTACGGTAGGAAATTTACAAAATATCTTCATGGAACATGATCTTTACTTAATATCCTAATGATTTTTGGCATAAAAGAAAAATTAATAATTTTGACCCATGCAATGTATTGTTGGCTATTGCCACAAATATACCCATGCGACTTGTGACTGGTTTTGTGATCCAGGGTCACAAAATAATCTGAATGAAAGGGGTCACCTAAAAAAGGTAATAACAGACAATAGTAAAGGAAAACTGCGTTTGCACCTGTCACTCCAGTAGATGTAGTCCTCAAAGACAGAAACAGCAAACATGTCCATGTTGTTACTAGACAGCACCAGCTCACGGTTTTCTCCAGTCTCCAGATTTATGCGCTCAATTTTGTCTGTGCGGGCATCACACCAATACAGAAGGCCCTCCTACACATTATACAACATTAGTGATCCAGCACTCACCTTAGCGTTTTGGTTTAACAGCTTTTTTATATAATATTAATAATAGTAATAACTAGATGTCTTATAATAACAAAAAGTACATTCTGATTAGCAATTACATTTGGTACTAGAACCAACAACAAACTTGTTCTGGAAAAGATGCACAGTTTGTTTATGTACAAACCTGGTAATCAATGGAGATGCCATTGGGCCAGCTGATGCTGACATTGACAAGAACTAATCTCTCAGAACCGTCCAGACGAGACCTTTCGATACGTGGATACTGACCCCACTCAGTCCAGAACAGATACCTGTACACAGAAATACCTGAGTCCAAGACCATTTCTTCCTTCAACACAAAGGAGAAAGTGCAAATACACCATTTTCTCATCATCTTTCCTAAACAAACAGACACATTTCCTCACCCTTTCTCTGGATGTACAGTAATGGCACGTGGTTTGTCCAGACCGTGAGAGATGACCACATAGCGGAAGGAGCCGTTGAGCCTGGCCACCTCGATCACGTCAAAGCCTTGATCCGTCCAATAGATGTTGCCTGTTTAAACAAAACAACATTAAGTGTTAGACACACTAATATATAATGTGTTTTAATTGTGTGTTTGCACATTTACACACCTGCGATCCAGTCAACGGTGATACCTTCCACACGTCCGATGCCATTGGTCACTATGTCCTCCCTCCAGGTCTGGTCTCTCTTGGCTCGACTAATAGTGCTCAGGCCCATGTCAACCCAGTATATGGTGTCATTGTCTACAGGGCACAAGAAGCACAAAACACCAACTTAGTTGCATTCAGGGCAATTTTCAGGCTGAATCTATGGACACAAAGACATCTGCGTACTCACCAGCATGGAAGTCAATGCCCACAGCAAGAGAGGTGCCCGACACCGGTACCAGGGCATCAGATTTATCTGATGGGTCCAGAGGAATGCCACGGATGCCCTCATGCACGGAGTAGAGCAAAAACGAGCCCATGCCTTTATACAAAAGTACAATACACACAATGTTAAAATGTGTTCATATGAAAGCAAATGGGTACATTAGTGATGCTTGTATGAGATCTTGCCTTCACAGGACTGTTGGCCACTCTTCAGACTATATCCAGCAGTACACATGCAGGCTCTTGTAGTTGGTGAAGTTGGCAAGCAAAGCTGAGAACAGTCACCATTGTTCTTACTGCAGAGGTTGGTACCTATAGTAGATATCAATCACACCCAAACTGTATCAATCTGTGATTAAAAGTATCACAGTATTAATAAAAATGTATTACTCTATTATAATTTTCTATTTTATTAATATTTTGTCTCTCTTGTCATCTGCCAATTCAGGAATTCCCCTTTAATTAGCCTATGTGAACTATTTTAACATTTAATTGGATATTTTTTAAACTGAATATTTAGTCAGTTAAATAATGATTTAATTGTTATTATTATTATTAATAATAATAATATGTTTTATTATTTAATTGTTATTTATTTTAAATTATAATTAATTAATAGTTTAATTAAAATTAGAATAACACATTTTTCTTTTAAAATTTTGTCATTTTATGAAGAATGTCTAATTTTCACCTCCATATGCATTTATAGGGTCAAATAATTAATATAAATGTATATAATTTGAAAAATTCATTAAAATGTAATAACATCTATGATCATATTAATATTTAATCTGTTTTACCATCTGACAATCCAGGAATTCCTCTTTGATTATGTGAGCTATTTTACCATTTAATATTCTTAAAATCGAAAATGTTGGTAAATTAAGTAACAGCAACAAAAAAACAACAATGATCACCAAACTAATCGTAATTTTGATGAATTATTAAATATTTAAATATTGTTTTAATTAATTAATGAATTAATTAACATTTACAAAGACCAATTTCTCATTTCACTTCCATATTCATTTATGAGGACATAGTCACATGCATTTTAGGTTTACATAATCAATATAAATATGAAAACACACACCTTGATGCACAGTCTCATTATAAATCTTCATATACATCATGGGTGAGGTGTTATTCCGGAGAACCTTCCAGTTGCCTCCATTGCTCTTGTCACATGTACCGATCTGATCTGTGCCCTTGTCGGCCCACCATAACTTATTTCCTACACATAAAAGAGGTCATTCTGTTATTCCACATTTAAGGTTTAATAATGCAGAGTGTGGAGCTCTAGATATACGCTCCTGAATAATCAAGAATCCGTGTGGAGAAACAGGTTGATGGTGCTCTCTCACCCATGATGGCGAGGGCTGTAGCTTTGGTAAGTTTTCCTTTCACGCCCTCAATGATCTCCAGTCCGGAGCCATCCAGCTTACAGCGGTTAATGGTGCTGTTCCCTGAACTGATCCAGTACAACTGCTGCATGTCAAAGTCTATGGACAGACCTGTCACAGGAAGAAGTCAACGTGTAAAACGTCATCTCCAACTGGCCTTCTTTTGGCTTTAGGCAAACAGAAGGTAAAGAATCAAGACAGGTCACTCACCCACTGGGCCTTTCTGATTGGAGAACAGCAATGTGTGGTTGGTGCCGTCCATGTTGGCCATACTGATGTTGTCCCCATCGAGCCAGTAGAGCTTTCTGTAATGAAACAATAAGCAAATCATAAGACGAATGGTAGCTGACATAAAGTGGATATCAATCAAGTAGATATCAGCAAATGATTTGCAACAGTGTTATTTTAGTACTATTTTGATAATGTAGTTTATATTAAGAATTAGCTTTTTTATAGATATTTTCAGCTTTCATTTTAATTGTATTATTTAAAAGTTTTAATAATTTTGTTATGCTTAGACTTTTATACAGCTTTAATATATTTTTATTACAGTTTTCGTGTTTTCCTATTCATTTCAGTTAGTTGCCAAGGCATGTAAGTTTTACATCTAATATTTACATTTTATTTCAGTTTTATTTCAACATTTTCAATAGCTTTGGTTTTAGTTAAAAATAGCAATACTTATTTCCAAAACGCACCATGCTGTTAAACGTTTGTTGAGGTTCTGTTATTTGAGATTTTGCACATAAAAAGGCATTATGACACTTTATTTTGGATTGGTTTAAAAATAAACGCCTGGGAAGTGTCTTCAACAGAATGCTCCAAAACGCTGTGATGTATTGCCAGTGACAGAAGAAATAAACAGTAATTTATCAAAAAAATATTGTAGAGGGAAAAACATATCACCAAATAAAAAAATAAAAAAACAGTTGAGTGACTTGTATTGTCTGCAAGGACAAGCTCATTATCTTTATTGGAAAGTGGCACTGTAACAAGTACATCTGGTTCACATTAACCACACAGCAACAGATTGAGAAGTGCAACATGAGGGCAGCCATATTGTCCGACCTAAAGCTCACACTAATGAGCAACGTCTACATTTCTCATCTACAGCCTTTAAAATCTCTGCCAGAAGCATACTGGCACAGCATCTGCTCCTCTCCAAATGTGGCCTACTAAACAACCTGAAAGAGACTAAAATGACAGTAAAACTCAAATGCTAAGCCTACACTAGCAATTGTGCATGTGTGCGTTCTTGTACTTACCCCAGGATAGGATGTAGCACCAAAGAGTGAGGCTTGTCCAGCCCATGGATTACAGCATTCTTAAAGGACCCGTCCAGCCGTGCAACATTGATCTGCTTCTTATTCGTATCGTAGCTGGTCCAGAAGAGGTTTCTGGAGACCCAGTCTACAGCTAGACCCTGAGCATTAGGGAGGTCTAGAGGAAAAAGGGAAGAACATTTGAAAATGATTAGGATTGCAAACTGATCACACAGGTTGAAATACAGAGCAAAACAGCAAAAATAAATGTGTATTTGACTTGCTTTCTTTCCTCCAAAAGACATTTAATGTGAATAAAAGTCACTGAAGTCATTTACTTTAAAGAAAGATACACTACTGTTCAAAAGTTTGTGGTCTGCAAGTGTTTTTAATGTTTTTGAAAGAAGCCTCTTATGCTCACCAACATCAAAAGAACAGCATTTATTTAAAACTGAAATCTTTTGTAACGTTATAAATGTTTTTACTGTGATGTTTAATCAATTTAAAGGGATAGTTCAAATTCTGTCATAATTTACTCACCATCAAGTTGTTTTAAACCTCTGAGTTTCTTGCTTGTTTGGTAAGTAAATACTTTAGTAAGTTTATTTGTTCTGTTGAACACAAAATATGATATTTTGAAGAATGTGGGTTACCAAACAGTTTCTGACAGTTGATGATCCCCCATTGACTTCCATAGTATGAAAAGTAATGCAAGTCAATGGGGGATCATCAACTGTTTGGTTACCCATATTCCTCAAAATAATTGATTTAATGTTCAACAGAACAAAGAAACTTACTAAATTATTTATTACTTTAAAAAAATGTACTACTGATGCCAAACCTTTGAACACTAGTGTATATACAGTAGTTCACCAAAAATGTCTGTAGGTTATAATCGCTGTTTATTATGTTTTAATTATGTTATAAAAGATCAAATAGATAGATACCCTATTCAAAAAATATTTGGAAAATTTCAAACTTAATCGACCATGAATATAACAGTTATAGTGATTTTAAGGGAAACTGTCAGATGTTTAAATGTAATTAGAAAAGTTGGGGAAAAAAGTAAGTTAGATCTCTTTTATAGTATTATTTGTTTGAAGATGTCTATCAGTTAGATTTTTTGCTTTCTAAAGCAATAAAATATCTCCATGTGTTCAAATACTTTTTAGGGCCAATGTAGATTTCAAATAATAACTATTATCTCACCAGCTGACACAACAGTCTCAACACCAGTCCCATTAATGAAGGCTCTTTTGATCGTTTGAGTGCGGACATCAGACCAGTAGATGCGGAGCTCCAGAGCATCATAATCCACCACTGTAACATTATCGATGTCGGGCACAGTGAAAGAGATGATGTAGTTGTAATAGGGATTATCAATGTCCACCCCTCTGATTTCAATCTGACGAGCGTACAACAGGAACTGACGGTTCTCTGCAAAGTAAAATCAGAAGTGTCAGTGTCACTAGAAATATAATATTATTTCAGTTTTTCCCCGTCATCCTTTGGCTAGCTTTACATTATATGACCACGTTCTTATTCATGCAAATGCTTTTAAACCACAGAAAACCACTTCAGACAGTGCCTGAATGGAAAGAACCATACACAATTATGCCAAAATGCTCACCCTTCAAGCGCAAGCACAGTCTTAAATGAGTTAAATGAAGTCTTAAATGAACGTAAAGATTGGAGAGAAAACAGGATACGTGTCAGATCCGCGTCATGTGCCGCAGGTCTTAAAGTGACAGCAGCCTAATAAACCTGCTGCTGTTTGTCATTAAGGATAATCAAAGAACAAAATAAAAATAGAAAATCACTCACTGCTCTAGACAGAATAACTTTTGTAGCTTTAATAAGGATTAATCTATATTTAATTTATTATTTATGCAGTGAAGACTGATAGCTTTATTCAATTTCTGTATATATCCGACCTGTTAGACCTACCTAAAAATCTGAAATCATTGTTTACAAAGTTACATGGGACAAAAACAATGAAAACAAAACATTTTTGTGCATTTTGACAGGGCAAGTAAAAAAATGTAAGGCCACATGTAAATGTGACATTTATTATAATGGGTTTATGTGTTATGGGGTTACAGTTTAAGATTGTTTTAAGTTACCTTAAACTAAAAAGTTGTAATGCTGAATAGCTAATTAATGGCTAAAACTGAAAAAAAAAAAAAATCTATTTCATAGAGACATCACATCAGTAGCAGCATTGGTATCGGTGATACTGGCCTTTTTTCATAAAAAGATGCCATTCCATTTTTTTTTTTTAAATAGACTACTGTCTTTGTTGTTTTTACATTAATTTGGAGATTTAATGTCAAATTATATAATATAAAAAAAATACTAAAAACTTTACTGTTAGGAGCGATTAATCGAGATTAATGACAGAAAATGTGTACACTAATATATGTATGTGTATGTATATATATATATATATATATATATATATATATATATATATATATATATGTATGTGTAGTATATGCTATTGTAGTCATATATATATATATATATATATATACACTGTTAAATTAAAAAATGTACAGTAGTAGCAAAGACTACAGTTTAGTCTGAAATACTGATGTGCACTCTCCATAGCGATTAGCCTGAACAGAGAGAGCGGCTCCTACTCCTGTGTTTGCCACTATCTAATGTCAATGGTAATTCATCACTGAACCTACAGGTCCTCTACTCCAATCACTCTGCTCTCCATAAGCCATTATTGGAAGCTGCGCTGCTGAATACTAAACACTGATCCTGCATCTGGGCGACAGGGTGCACTGTTGTTTTCTTGACTGTTAAACGAGATTTACAGCCCACACAAGACTACTGACATACTCAGAGCCAGACCTAGCGGATCTAGCGCCAACGCGAATGGAATCTAAAAGAAAGGTCTCATGCTGTTACACAACTCATGCACTCACAGAAAAAAAGGTACAAAAGCTGTTACTGGGGCGGTACCCTGTACCTAAAGAGAGCGTATTAGCACCTTAATGGTACATATTGGAACCTTTTAAAAGGGTACTAACATCACAGTGACAACTTTTGTACCATTTTTTTCGGAGTGTATACAATTTGCCATAAAGTGTGAGAGATAAGAACGCATGCATTTAAAATCACAATAAACAAAAAAAAGTAAGCAAGAATGATTTTTTTAAATTGTATATACATGCATGCTTTTAGCCACAGCTTTTTTAAACTCTTCAATTGAAGAAAAATGCAGATTCCACAAGATTATATTCCATAAGACTGAAGCTGCCACAACAGTTTAAATGCATTAACTTGAAAGTGACGTTATAATGAAATGCTATTGAATTTCGCTAGATGCAAACACAAACTGTACAAGGTAAGGAGGTTTGTGGAGTTGCAATTTTGCTTACAGCTCACTCAAATTGGATTGAGATTTAGGCTACATTCCAAATAGCTTACTATTACTGCAGTACATGTTTGTATGTACTATGTAGAATACCCAGTATATTATGCACTGTTAGAGTCGCGCATCGAATGAATTCCCGTGTCTGACCAGAGGATGCCACCTGCAGCTGAATCATCCATCCATCCGCTTTCCAAACCACTGGTCCAGAGTAATATCATAAAGGTATAACAGGAATATATACACAGGAATATATATTCCTTTTAAATTGATTATTAATTGTTATACATGCTAGTAGTTTCCATGACAGAGTTCAAGATAAATCTTTTTAGTACTACTAGAGCTGCCAGTTTGCCAAATTTTAAATGATTATTAAACAGCAAGCACAAACTATGCAAAAGCGGCAGCCCTTCTGGCAAACTAAGTGTCTGAATTCGCTCACTCATTTTCATTCACTCCGTCAAGTGAACTATATAAGTGGACTAATGTAGGGAATAGTAAATGAGGCCCTAGGGGATGATTATGAACACAGCCTATGATTTCTGTTTGAAATGTTTATCATGGAATAATACCTACTATTATTTATAGTACAGGGTATATTAATTAATTATATTGTTACTATAGCTTAAACAATAGAGCACGTTGCCTGCAATGCCAAAGTCATGGATAAAGTAACATTGTGCAGTATTCAGTAACTAGTAAAACAGTATTCCATTCAGAACTTGCTAATAAATAAAACATGAGATTTGATTGGATCTAAGGGCTGAGAGAGGTGGAGCCTACCGTAGCAGGTGTGCTTGTCTGCCTTGAGCTTCATGAGATGTGGACAGGCACAGGAGAAGGTTTGGTTGTAGTTGATGAGACACAGGTGAGAACACGGCCCCATCCCGTCATTCGCCGCACACGGGTTTGGAGCTGCAAAGGAGGAAGAAAAATGTTCACCAGTGTTATTTTAGTCGTTTTTATATACTATTATAGAAGTCATTGATAGTTTGAATAAGCTTTTATTTTTGATTTCAGTTTTAATTTTAATTTTAATTCAAGTTTTAGTCATTTTGTTTTTTGTCACTTTTATTATTATTTTATTATTTTTTATTTTGCTTTAATTTATTTCAGTTTTTAGCTTTATTTAAGTTACCGAAAATGATTTTTAATAGTTTTAGTTAACAGAAACAACACTGATGTTACCAAAAGCAACAAAACATACGCAAATGAAGTGGAATCATTTTTTTTTTTTCAAATCATGCTGGTTCTCACCCTGAGGTTGTCTAGATGGATGAAACACTTGAAGGTCAAACGGCTGAGTGTTTGTTCTCTGGACGACTGTCACATTGTGCCCCGTCCATTTGTTGGCCTTAGCCAGAGTGTTGGTCCGCCAGTCCGTCCAGTAGACCTCTCCTCCATACATGGTGACTGCGAAGGGATGTGACAAGTGTTCATGACCCCGGAGCACCTCGATCAGGCCGGAACCGTCATAAGCCGCAGAGTAGATGGCATCGGATCTAAAAAATACATTTTTATTTTTAGAAGATAAAGGACACCAACTGTGGATACTTTAGCATTTTCTGTTACTTCGCTTTTAGTTCCAATTGTATGTGCATACCTGGCATCAATCCAAAGGATACGGCGCTCTAGGTAGTCCACAGTGAGACCGTTGGGCCAGCCACCATTCCCAGTCTCTTTGTGGATGGTGCGACGGCCCTCCCCACTCATTGACGCAGCCTCTATCCTGGGGGAGCTGGCATCCCAGTCAGTCCAGAACAGAATACTGGGGGAGGAAAAAGAAAAAAAAGAGAGACATCACTTGTAACGACCTAATTCTGTCAATTCAGAACACTGAAAAATAACAGCACTGTCAAAGTATAATGTGTTTTACCCATCTCTTGGATCAAGCGCAATCGCACGCGGATGCTCCACCTCTCCGGCAAGCAGAGTTGTACGCATGGTACCATCCAGCTTGGCCACCTCGATCTGATCCAGGTTACTTTCCACCCAGTAGATGTTTCCTGCGATCCAGTCAACAGCCAGTCCCTCTGGAGTGGCCAAACCATACTGGATCACCACCTCAAAACTTGTGAGAGCTGAAACACAAAGACATGGAGATGTTAAACCTTGAAATTAAATGTTTAAGATGTTGAAAAACGTACCAAGAGAAGATGGAAAAAGAAATTGTGGAACCGACATTATAATTCTGACCAATATAAGCCGTTAATAATTTTAATAATATGAGATAACCTCTAAATTGCAAACATTTTATAATAAAAATGTAAATGCTACACTATTTTTTTTAAATTATAATACAATTATAAACCACTAAAAAAATTAAATAAATACTTTTAAACACTACAAATGAAATTAGTCATCATTACAACATTTGAATGTAAAGTATCAAACATTGATATTCATTTTGAGATTTGTTAAAGATTACACTTAACAGTGTTATTAAAGAGAAACTTTAAGTTAACATTAGATGATGGTATATAATGGAACATTAGAATACACGGAACAACATGGAAATGAGAATACACAATTACTTACCAAATATAAACCAATACTAATAATCTAGCCAATAATTAATACAGTGCTGCTATATTGTGCATCCCTAAAGAAATATTTAAGATTTTACACTATTTCTAGGTCACTAATCAAATAAGAAAATGTTACATTGGTCACGTGACTTAAGATGCTCTTTAGATCATTTCAAATCATGCTGGAGAACATGATCATGTTTTAAACAAACTTCATGCAGCTTGAGTGCAGTTGTAAGCAAAAGAGAGATAAACCAAAAACAAATGCAATCATGTGTTCAACTTTTCACTCAAATTATGCATATACTGCATTTTATAATGAAAAGTTTGTATGGGGGGGGGGGGGGGGGGGGGGGGCGTAGTAGTATAAGCTTTTGCCAATGGTCTCAGACTGTGAATTGGCTGAGAAATCGTTTGATTGCTTCCAGCCTGAAAGCTATATAAGTCAATGCTGCAATAAATATTCTCTCACTTTGAGCTACAGCCATGTGGAAGACAAAAAAACATTTCCAATTAAGACAAGCCGTTCTCTGATCTGTGAGAGACTCTCATACAGAGCAGTAATTAAAGGTCTAGAACAGCTCTCTGTTGGGCTGGAGACAGAGAAGCCTCTCCGGTGGGGGTTGAGAAACAACACTTTGTTACTTTGTTTCAGCGTTGGCAGCCACATTGGTCATATTTTTACTTTGTCAAAAATGCCAGCAGGGATCCAAAGGCTTGGACAGTGTATCATATCGCTGGAAAGACCTGTTCAGAGAGGGAGGGAGGTGTGTGTGCGCGTGTTTGAAGCAACATGGTGCTTCTGACACTTTACTTTTACTCTGCCTGTAGTCACGCAATGTAGGAATGAGTCAAATGGGTAAAAACAGAGGCGTCCAAATTCCCATGCTACCATCACACGCAGACGCTGTGGTTTTGTGAATTACGGACTAAGTTGGTATGCTGAAAAGAACAGGACAGTGTGGGAAAACACACAGCAAGACAACAAAGTCAACTCAGAACTTTAAACAAGTGTGTAAAACAAGAGAATGTGATTGAAGTTCCTTTTTCCCTAAAGCCATTAACTAATAAAGTTTTCCAACTAAAAATAAATGTTTGTGTATATATAATCGGCGTATACGACAGCATGTTCCAGGTCCTGCCAATATCCAGCAACTTTGCACAGCCATTGAAGAGGAGTGGACCAACATTCAACAACTTTTTCCCCTATACAGTAAAACTCCACATTTTAGAGTGGCCTTTTATTGTGGCCAGCCTAAGGCACACCTGTGCAATAATCATACTGTCTAATCAGCATCTTGATATGCCACACCTGTGAGGTGGATGGATTATCTCGGCAAAGGAGAAGTGCTCACTAACACAGATTTAGACAGATTTGTGAACAATATTTGAGAGAAATAGGCCTTTTGTGTACATAGAAAAAGTCTTAGATCTTTGAGTTCAGCTCATGAAAAATGGGGCAAAAACAAAAGTGTTGCGTTTATAATTTTGTTCAGTGTATATATCAAAATTATACATATACTATATAAATATATAACTATCTAAATATTCCAAATATAAATGTTCCATATATAATATAAATTATTTACAGAATATTAAAACTATAATGGAGACTACTGCTATGTACTTCAAATCTTCTGGGTTAAATACAGTTTAAGCTGTTAATAGCATCTGTAGCACTCTTATTGTTTCCTCTTCTAATCAACAGCGTGTAAGTGTAAGCTGTATTTAACCAGGAATAAACAAATTCTTAACAACAAAAAAACATTTACTAAGGAACAACCACTCCTCAAAGACATTTGTAGGACATTCATTTACCTCCGCTTTCCGACAGCTTTCCCCGATAGATCTTGTCTTCCACCACATCCGTCCAGTAGAGGGAACTCTGGTTGAGGTGAAAGTCCAGGGCAATGGTGTTACGCAGGCCAGGCACCAGCACGCTGAACTCGCCCTTGTACAAATCAATCCGACGGATCTCATGCCGGTTGGAGAAGATGATGTAGGGCTTGAATGGATCTAAAGAACATGAACACGGCACATTAGGACATCACACATCTAATCTTTTATTTTGGTTTTACTACAAAAAGGTTCATTAGTTAACTACCTTAGTTAACATGAACTAAGAATGAACAATACTTCTTCAGCATTTATTAATCTTAGTTAATGTTAATTTCAACATTTACTAATACGTTATTTAAATCAAAGATTTACATGAACAATTAACAGCTGAATTTTTATTAAATAACAAAGATGAATAAATACTGTAACAAATGTATTGCTCATTGTTAGTTCATGTTAGTTAATACATTAACTAATGAACCTTATTGTAAAGTGTTACCGCCTTTTTAGATAATATAATATACTATTTTTAAAGTAATATAACTTAATATTTATAAAAATGACAAATATAATTAAGAAAAGAAATGTTGGAGCTGAATTTCCAGTAAAAACAAATGATATAAAAATGACTGTACTGTGACTGCACTAAAATGCCTGTTTATTTCATAATGCCCTATATATTATATACACCAGTGTATTGTACATCTCATCCAAAGATGTCATTCTTTTATTCAGTCATTTCTAGAGGTCAAGTAAAACTCTTCAAGTAAAATATTTTCCAGGTATCTTTTTTTGTCATCTTCTCCATCCTGTCTCTCCCTCACCAGTGCTCTTGCAGCTCTCGCTGTCTGGCCCGAGCGCCCAGCCCTCGTAGCAGGCACACTTAACAGTGGCCTTCTCTTGCACGCAGCGCTGGCTGCACTTCAGATGCTTGGCGCAGAAGCTCTGGATCTGGCAGGTCTTGTTGTCAGTACCCAGCTCCATGCCAGCTGGGCAGGAGCACAGGATGCCCTCACCAGGAGCGATGGTACAGTTGTGGCTGCAGCCGCCATTATCCATCGTACAAAGATCTACAACAAAAAGAGGCGAGAAAGTGGGTGAGATTGAAAGGGTGTTTGTGAGTAACTCATGAACATAACATAAATGTTAAAAAACATAAACAATGAGTTGAAGAGAAAGTGCTTATTTGATTCGAAATCAATCCTGAAATTTCTATCATATGCTAATGGAAAACACAAGTAGAATTGTCGTGCTCTGTGGAAACTGTGAAACATTTAAAGGAATAGTTCATGCAAAAAATTCTGCAAATATAATCAGTGGATCCACTGACTATCAAGCTCAATAAACAGAGACAGAGAAAAATAACAGAGACACAAAAAAATGGTACACAAATAAGTAATCCATAAGACTTGTGAGCTATATTCTTTTAGAGCTATATGATATAGAATATAGCAAACAAGTCATATGGACAACTTTTATAGTGCTTTTTTGTCCTTTTTAGAATTTGACAGCCGGGAATTTGGTCACTATAGATTAGATATCTGTAGAAACTATAGAAATCTACCATCTAACATTATAATGTCACTTTTGAACAACTTAATGCGTCCTTGCTAAAAAGAAATATTAATTTCTTTTAAAAGTCTAAAATGACATGAGGTTGAGCTAAAATCCCTTTAACTTGAGTGTATTTGTGTTTGTGTGCATGTGCATTACTGCAAAGCTTCTCGTCCGAGCCATCAGGGCAGTCGTCCTTGCCGTCGCACAGTTTCTCAGGAGGTAGGCAGATAGAGTCATTGCTGGCACAAACATGGTGGGAGAGCTTGCACTCAAGAGCCTCACAGTTTTCTTCATCCGAGTTATCCTCGCAATCGCTGTCCCTGTCGCACACCCAGGCCTTACTGATACAGCGGGCTAAAAACACACAAAGAAAAGAAGCCCAAAAGTCAGAGATCACTTGCAAAAATGCTTCTATTTAGCATTTTTTTTTATTTCAAATTTAATAAAAGAAATTTCTTCACAAACTATATTATCATCATAGCAATATTACATGTTGATGGTAACACATGACAAATACTGTTAGTTACATAATTGGATTACTTTTTTCAAGTTAATTTACTTTTTTAAATAAGTAACGCAAATGACTTTGTTTTCCTATTTATTGATTGCCACATCTCCTGTCCCCATGTTGAGAGAAATCGTGAGTAAGTGCAGAGACGCTGTGTGTGCTGTGTGCACATGATGGATACTGTAGTTCTAGGCTATATGTAAGCATGCATTTACACATCTCACTGGCACAAAAACAGATTCATATTTGATTAACTCCTCAAAATGAATAATAACAGTGAAATGCAAACATGAATATGTTAAATATAACAAATATACTTTATGTATTTAATCTCACTTCGATGACACAATTCAACCATACCAATAAACAATAATGACTTCAGATAAACATCACATTTGTGTTTCTTTTTTGTTGTTGTTTTTATTGCTGAAGGGTGTTGAACTTTCTTCTCCTGTATCCAGACTTTCCATTTGCATTCAGCATTGAGTGCATTATTAATTTACCTTTTGGTGTGAAAAGGCCTTTACATTTGCCAAAAATATACCAAGCAAGCCCAGCTCAAATGAGAAAAAGTAACAAAAGTAATGCATTACTTTCCATAAAAAGTAACTAAGTAATGCAACTAGCTTTTTAGGGAGTAAAGCAATATTGTAACGCATTACTATTAAAAGTAACTTTGCCCAACACTGGCAACATTGCTGGTCAGGTATTCATAACCTGAGGGGACGGTCACATTTTATTGGACACAAATGCAATTTGTGTCCATAATTATGGTTTATTTCCTATAAGAGAAAACAGTAAATGTGCAATCATTTTTAGGAGTACAATAGCAAATAAATGGCGTTCAAGCTAACACAGATAGACTAAAGTGACAATACCTTTGATTTTGGGTCTTTAAGGAGTGCTGTTTTGATTTATCATGACTCAATCCGCTGTTACAGTTACCGACACGTGTATGATACATTCAGAATGGCCAAGCCTGTACTAACCCGAGTCCTTGCAGGCGAACTTGACGGCAGGGTCACACATATGTGTGACGCCCTCGCAGTTCTTCTCATCGCTGAGGTCCATGCAGTCCGTGTCTCCATCACAGCGCCATCGCATGGGAATACACAGACCGTCCATTCTGCACTGGAATTCATCTGTGTGGCAACCGCCGGGCGGCCGCGTGGCTGAAGAGAAAGACAGAAAATGAACACGCAATTACAACGCAGCCGTGAGAATATTCATACAAAGGCACGGATACAGATCCTATTATTTGACGTGATGAGAGCTCGGCTTTCTGACATAAAAAATCAGTTCCCAAGGGATGGAGACTGTAACCAGCGTGAGGCACAACCGCAATGAACTCTGAACCAAAGCAAACTTTCTCACGAACAGCGGTCCAGGCCTGGCACTGTGACGGCCATCATTAGGCATCGGACATAAAGGCTTTCCCTCACGACAAAGGTTAGCGTTTGGCAGAGTCCGGAGAGGAGGAAGCGGAAAACCAAACCTTGTCTGTAAACAGAGTGAAGTGTGTCCTAGAACAGGGATCTGCTGGGGTGAACTGACCCGAATGACATCATACTGCTCGAGTTGCACACACTCTCAGACAAACACACACACACTTTCTCTCTCACACACTCACACAGACACACCCACACTTACCTACACTCACTTGTCAATACTGAAATCTGACTGTAATATTACAATTCTCAATGTCAATTTCCATAATTTAGCAAAAATATATATATGCTAGTTAACAAACTCCGCTGTTAAATATACATTTTGACAAACTAAAATAAAAGCATGTAACCTTCACATTTTTTTAAACAAATTACATTTCTATTTTTTGACAAATTCAAAAAACAAAAGTATATAAAAGTCCTCAAATATCAGTTACATAGTGCTAAAAACATTTTATGAAGCAATATTTAGCAAATACTTTCACTAAAAATAAATATGCTACTTAACACAATGTTCTACTTTTTTAATGTTAACATAAATATTAACTTGAATATTAAACTTGAATTAAGATTTCAATACTGCAGAAAACCTTTTGCATTGACTTGGTACTGAAGTACCGTTACTTTAAAATGTAGCAAACTCAAATACATTTTATACACAACTCTCCTCCACAACTCCCTAGCATGCCCTCTTACAGTTCTAAATCCTTACACAGGCACAAACACACTGCCAGGCTCCCACAAGGCCCAGTACTCTCATTAGGCCTCTGGCTTGGTTCTGCTGCATTGATTCTGTGAGTCTATTAAGCAAAAAGCCACAGGGATTAGAGAAGCGAAGGACAGAGCCTAGTCCCCGAAAACAGAACCATACCCTCTTATTCCTGTTCCATTCAGGGCCCAATTAACAGCTATGAAGACACATGAATGGAACATGTGAAGAGGGATTGAGAAGGAGAGCGGGATGTACAAAAATGCACGTGAGTGGATAGTCCAGCGGCTCATGCGTCAAGCGTCCTGGCACATCTGTGCTAGTGTAATCCCACAAGACAGCAGCTCTCAGAGCAGTCATTAACACTGCTCTCCAGAGGGACTCCCTGCACTCCTCTCAGACATTCTTCAAAATTTTGTGGTTTACGCATTTCACCACAAGGCACAAAAAAAGAAAAAGATGACAGTCCAGTTTATGAAATTGTGATTTACTCCTGTTAATGAGGAGCTCAGCTGCATTAGTCATTGTGGTTCCGTTTCGCTCAAAATCTAGAGACACTTCAGAAGGTGTACACACTTAAAATAGCTTCAGAGAATAAACTGTGACAGTTTACATAATACAAACAGGGTAAAAAAAAAAAAACACATTTCTTTTAAACAAATGATCGGTGAAAGAAAGTGATGAAAATATTGATCAACCAACCTCAGAAAACTAAACATATGAACAATTATTTTCCATTATTTTCAGTGGGGTTTACAACATACAATAAAAAGTAAACACTTTTTAAACAATTCATAAAATAAAAAAATTAAACAAAATATAAAATAAAGTATAATCAATTATAATAAACAATTATGTTTTATGTTGGAAAATAAAATAAGTTTGTTTATTTGTTTAATTATTTTGTTATTCATTTTAAAATATTAATAAATTGTTTAGTTTTTTATTACATTTTTACACTATTTTTATTTTAAAATATCTAAAATGAAATGAAATCAATAAATAAGACAAAATAAAACAAATAAATAAAAAGTGGGGATTCAGCAGGTGTGAGCTAGTTTGTCGCATTTTCCAAAAACTGAAGAAAACTATATATGTTTGGAATTAGACTTCATTCACTTTAACAAAATGATACTTGTCCAAACTCACCCTGATTGGTACAATTGGCATGAGTCTCGTCGCTGTAATCTCCACAGTCGTTGTCTCCGTCGCAGGTCCAGTACTCTGGGATACAGCGGCCGCTGTTGCATTTAAACTGCACACTAGAGCACGAGTGACTGCAACCGGCTTCATCACTGTTATCCCCGCAATCATTATCTGAGTACACACACACACACACACACACACATTAAGGTGGTTATTGGACATAGTTAGCCAATGTATGACGCTGGCAATTTTGTGGATGGCATTAGAAACTCACCATTATCACAACGCCAGTTGACATTGATGCAACGTCCATTGGCACAAGTGAACTGAGTGAGTGGGAAACAGGTAGGATATGCTAGAGAGAAAACAGTGAGGAGAACAGGAAAACGGTTACCATTCTAAAATGTCAGTATGGCATGATGAAAAAAAAGGAAAAGAGGCTCAAATTTAGATACCACAAGATGCTGGTTCATCTGAGCGATCTCCACAATCATCATCCAGGTCACATGTCCAGGAGACAGGGATACAACGGCCACTGGCACATGGGTACTGATTAGAAGGACAAGTGCGTGCTGGGAGGGAAAATAAAACCGGATTCATTCACAAAGCTGTACACCAGGAAATATTTGCACCTGAATCTAAAAAAAATTCAGAGTTCACAATACCCAAGCAGGTGCTGTTCGATTCATCTTCATCATTCCCACAGTCATTGTCTCCATCACAAAGCCAGCGCAGGGGGATACAGCGGTTATTCTGGCACTTAAAGCGGTCTGCAGGACAGGTGTGCTGGTCTGAAACAGGACAAATAGAGGACAATTTAAAGGTGCACTAAGTAATGTTTTGTTTGTTGCAATGGCTGATATAACAGCCCGACTTATACTCACACCTAGTGGTATGGATGCAGAATCACACAAAAGAAAATATTTACAGTTACTGATGGTATTGTAGAATGCTATTCACAGTCAGCCATGATTAACTTATTCTGTGAGCCAATAATTCACAGATAATAAAATGTTTATATATATAAAAAATATATAAGCAAGATTTTATATATATATATAAAATCTTGCTTTAAGAATACAGCAAGAATTGCTGTAAGAAAAAAAACTAAAAATCTTGCTGTCCCAAAACTTTTAAACTATTTAATATACAATATTATATAATAACGTGTGTATTGTATATTATGATATAATAACAATATTATATAATAACATGTCTGTATTATATATTAATGTTAATACACAATACATACATGTTATTATATAATATTGTATATTAAATAATTACTAAATTTTAGGACAGCAAGACTTTTAGGTTTTTTTGTGTGAACGAAATTAATACCTTTATTCAACAAGGACACATTAAATCAATGTGACTAAAGATTTCTATTTCGAATAACTGCTGTTCTTTTGAACTTTCTATTCATTAATAAATCCTGAAAAAATGTATCATTGTTTCCACAAAAACAATAAGCAGTACATCTGTTTTTAACATTGAAAACAAGAAGAAATGTTTCTTGAGCATAATACCAGCAAAATATTAGAATAAAGGATCATGTGACTCTGAAGACTGGAGCAATGACTTACAATAATTACAATAGAAAACAGTTATTTTAAAATTGCAATTATATCTCACAATATTACTGTTTTTACTGTATTTTTTTATCAAATAAATGCAGCCTTGGTTAGCATAAGAGACTACTGTTCAAAAGTTTTTTTCTAAAAGAAGTGTATCAGTAGTTGAACAGTGTAATATCTGAGACAAAAGGACACTAACGGCACAACTCGGGGGCCTCATCGCTGTTGTCCAGGCAGTCATTGTCCCCGTCGCACTTCCAGCGGTCTTGAATACAGCGGTTATTCTTACAGGCAAATTCTCCAGGCTGGCACTGAGGAGGAGGCACGTAGGAAGGGTTTGCTGCCAAGAAAAAAAAAAAAAAAGAACAATATTTTAAAACTAAAAATCTCCCAAAAATCTCAAACAGGCCATTTTGGAATAATTTCAGGTTATTTATAGTAACTTTTATAGAGTCAGGCCACTTAAAGCACAGCATACCCCACCTTTACAGGTCTTGTTGTCAGTGTCTAGTATCTGGTCGTCGGCACAGGCGCAGGAGCGTCCCGTGGGCGTCAGCAGACACAGACTGCTGCAGCCACCATTATTGGCACGGCACACATTGGAGCCAATGACTACACACAACAAAAACATCCTCAGCAGATCCCAATTAAACACACAATATAATCCCTGAAACTCTGATCTCATTAGTTTGTAACCGCTAACATTATATAAATAATGAGGCTGTTGAGACATGTTACCATACAAAACGTAATTAAGGCTTTGTTTGATCTGTCAGCTCATGCTTTGCATATGACTCATATATGACAAATTTTTCAAGAATAGCTCAGGGTGTTCAGTACTTTGCTGTTGTTGTGCATCGTAGGTGCGAATCTCGTAGATTGGTGGTCGTTCATTGCGTAGCAACGTGGCCTTCTTGGTATTCTGGTCCAGCTTGTAGATTCCTCCACCGCGGTACTCATTCCAGAACAGGAAGTTCTTATAATGGCAAAGGCCAAAGGGATGATTTAGCTCGTGTCCTTCATATACCGTCTGGATGAAGAGAAAAGTATGCTGCTTATGACCTTTTAATGCAAATTCTGTACAAAGGTTAAGATCAGGAATAATACATCATAATTACAGTTGATAAATATGATGTGTTAAGTCCTCCTGGGACGTACATATTTACGAGTTGGCATGTTGTAATTATTATGATGTTAGGTGTGTTCAAATTACTTTTGTCACAGCAAGATTGCAAAGTACCTTTAATTTAAAAAATAAAGTTTTTTTTTTAACAATATTACATGAAGATTTGATCAATTGTTTAAAATGATGAATAAAGAACACACGCTGGGCGTTTTGTTGAATATGTAAATATGTGTGGCATGCTCAACCGCTCAAATTATATAGATTAGTTTTACGCTCTCTTTATGAACTTTTTGAAACGTCAAAGTGGTAATTGCGTCAGACAAAAGTCTTACATTCTGAGTGAACATTTTTGGGTGAACTAACCCTTTAAGATGCTAACATGAGTTTCCTTGGTTGTACCCATCCATAGTGCAAGTGCAAATGCACCTTTATTTTTCTTTTGAATAAACTGGCATCACTGATGCGCTCATCCACCAAAAGTCAAGCCTTGAATCTATTTGCGTTTCCTCACCCTGCGTTCTGTGGTGTTGAGAAGCACCATCTCGATGCGGTCATAGTATGCATCCACCCAGTACAGAATGCCCATCTGGATGTCCAGGCTGAGGCCATTGGGCCAGAGCACAGTTTTAGACGTAAGCAGGATGCCAGCGTTTGAGCCATCCATCCAGGCCTTCTTTATACTGCCACGATTGGTCTCTTTAGGCTCCTCCTCCCAGTCACTCCAATACATCATTCTGAAAATATAAACAGGCCGATATGGATTTATACATTCAAAGCTGTAGATGTAACTCTAACTGGCTTATCTGTATGTAGGAAGTGGTGTGGCATAGCGTTTGCATCTGGTTTGATAGCTTTGAAGGTTTTAGGTAGGTTTGGAATGTTAGCATGCCACACAGAATTGTCAGTGTACTGTGACAAAATAAAATATCTAAAATCACTAATATTTCATCACATTATTGTAGATGTTTTTCTTTCCAGTGATTGTTTTTCTTTTTTAGGGCTCTTGAATGTGTAATTGAGCAAAAATAATTGATATACCCATGGGAAGGGTCTACTACTATGGCCCTGGGATGGGTCATCTTGCCCTCAATAAGAGTTTTGCGGGTCTGAGAGGCTTTCTCCAATTTGGCCACACTGATGGTCTTTTTGGGTCCATCATCAGTCCAATACAGGTTTTGCCCCATCCAGTCCACAGCAATACCTTCTACTGTGTGAATACCTGTGAGAGACAAAATAAATGGGATGAAGAAGTAGAGACTGATACATGAAGGAGTAGTTCATCTAATTCAAACAACTTCAATGACACTCCAACAAAAACCATCCCAGCATCATGCTGCACTCACCATCCTTCACTATGATGTCTCTCTCAGTGCCATCGATCTTCTGGCGGCCGATGATGTAGCTGGTGGCATCAGCAAAATAGATGAATTCGGTCTCAGCGTGGAAGTCCAGTGCTCTTGGGTTATTCAGGTTCTCAATAGGGATGATGTGCTCGTCATACACCCTAGCGTGCATGTCCATACCACGGATGACTCCAGGCCGGCCTTTACCGTACACCAGGAAGAGCTCGTGCTCTGGTTCTGAGGAAAAACAGGGAAAATGATCATTATATGCAAAAAAGCACTGCAATGTGGAATGCTGTTATGTAATGCTGTTTGGAACTGGTTTGGGTTGGTTTGAGCAGGCTGGGTTGAATTTGACTCACTCTTGCAGGACTTTCCGTCACTGCCAAGGCTGAAGCCAGAGCGGCAGCGGCAGGTTCGGCTCTTGTGACTGTTACCCAACAAGCAGATATCAGAGCATCCGCCTGCCTTCCCAAACTGATCCGGAGCACACGCATGACTGCGAACTAAGGATGGACACAAAGCATAATTTTAACATAAAGAACCAGTGGGGAAACCACTCTGAATAGTACATTGAAAAATGTACCTCTTACAGAAGAGTAAAATGAAGCTACCCATTAAAATGCACTTGCTGAACCCTTAGAAACGTTTTGAAATGTCAAATAAAATCCGCAGTCATACCTGCAGGCTGACGTCTCTGGTGGTAAACGTGAAGGGCGCCACCTTTATCCACGCGTGTCACCACCTGGAAGTCAGAGCTGTTGAATCGGTTGACTCTGATCACACTGGTTTTGGGCTGCATGTTGGCGTTGTCAGAGTTGGTGGCATACAGATAGTTTTCAAACACTGTTAGACCATAGAGATGTTCAATCTGCCAAAACAAACACAAAATGTATATTCATTATAAAAATGCCTTTTGAGTTTTAAGATTCGTATAAGTTAACATGATCTTTCCAAATCTAAAAATCACACTAATAAGGCTTCTTCATATATACTAGTCTTCCAAGACTGAGGGAATCCTGATTATTCAAAAGGGGACCAATCAGTTGTTTTAGTCAGTCAGTGAATTAAATAAGAAATATCTTGATTTTTTTAATAGTTTTAGCTTATTTCAAAGCTTGTTTCATCTGTTCTTAAATCATTTAAGTTATCTTTAGGCCCCCTTGGAAGTTTGCTGGTTAAGAACCACTGACCTTTATTAGTGTTTTAAAATATAAAATGTGACCCTGGATCACAAAACCAGTCACATGTCGCACGGGTATATTTAAATTATCGCTTTTTCTTTAATGGCAAAAATCAATAGGATATTAAGTAAAGATCATGTTCCATGAAGATATTTTGTAAATTTCCAACTGTAAATATTTAAAACATTTATTTTTGTGAGTGAATGCAGCACAATCACGAACATAAATGGACAACTTTAAAGGCGATTTTCTCAATGTTTAGATTTTTTTGCATTCTCAGATTCCAGATTTTCAAATAGTTGTATCTCGGACAAATATTGTCATATCCTAACAAAAATCCATACATCAATGGAAAGCTTATTTATTCAGCTTTCAGATGATGCATAAATATCATGTGGTCCAGGGTTTTGTGGGCCAAAGGGCACAAGTTATTATTTTCTATTAGGACTATGTGAACATCACATTAAACTAAAGATCTGAAATCTATTAAAAAGTCCTAAAAAAAAGAGTGACACTGCACTTGCACAACGCTCAGTTTTCACTGCTGCAGCAGGTTTCAGATGAGCCAATGCTGATCTTTCAGTCCTACTGATCATGTGATTTTCCAGAAACTCATGTGTGATGACGTCAATGGAAGTGACAGTCTGAGATCGAGTTCATGACTCCAAACAAACAACTCTCGTACAGCACACGTGTATGGCTTCCACAAAAGCACATGAACGTGACACTTCACACGTACCAGTAAACCTTGAATGATGGTGTGCCGGTTCTTGCCTTCGTAGTCCACCACCTCAATGTAATCCAGGTAAGCGTCGGCCCAGTAAACCAGCTTGCTGACCAGGTCCAGAGTGATGCCATGAGGGAAGACTATTTTACTGTCTACAAGTTTGGTGCGGTTTTGGCCATCCATATCGCAGCGCTCCACCTTGGGGATCTGGCCATAGTCTGTAAAGAACACTTTCCTGGAAGAAGAAAAGAGAGAAAAGAGAACGTTATGATGTACAGCAATCAACCGCAAAGAATGCATAAATTGTATAAATTGAGGAATGCTGATTCCATTTAGACTCATCCTGCCCAGAACCAATACAAATAATAATATTCATATATAATATTATTAATACTAATAATATTTAATAATTCAAATAAAAAACATAAAACATGTTTACACTTTTGTCACTTTACAATTAAATCATATTTATTTATTTATTTGCATTCAAGCATGCTTTATTTGCAGTACCGGTAATATGAATTATATCGTTTTCCACATTATAGTATTAAGAATTTGATATTGATAACTGATATTGAAATAAAGTTTTCCTCATTTTTAGTTTTTTGAGTTGAAAAGGTTTTATTTTATTTTATTTTATTTTATTTTTATAACTAAAGACAGTTGAGAAAGTGAATATGCTATCCTCATGGAAAATAATCATCATGGACTCTTGTAAGAACTGATACTATGGTATGGTGCAAAAACATGGCATGACCACTAGAATTCTGGGTTTAGACATATGTCTGTAGAGAACTAAAAGTGACATGAGTGTCATTTGTCGGTCTAGACAAGGATTAAGGAGTAATGGTCTTAAGTTTTCACCCCATGGCAGGGTCCAGTGCGATTCCTTTAGGGTTATAGAGCTCCAGGTCCAGTAGGATGACACAGGTGAGGCCGTCTTTACTGCACACAAATATGCGGTCGTCCACATCATCCACAAAGTAGAAGTTTCCCGTCAGCCAGTCAATGGCCATCTGCTCCACATCTGAGTTTGTGTGAGAGAATCAAGACAGGAAGAGAGAGTGAGGCGGAATAGAGGGAATTTTCAGTGTTCGCTTTATTTTTAGTCAGTCATAACTGCAGCTTCTCTCTGACTTAGCAGATAGATGCTGCATCGTGTTGGAATGCAAAACTTGGAGGACTGGATAACAGGAAAGAAGCTATGTAACTTTAGAAGAGCTACAAGTGTTTGTATCTGTTTATCAGTGTAGCTGGCTCGAAACAGTCCCATTATTAAATCTACTATCAGAGGAGAACCAATAAACCTGGACAATAGTCAAACACATCAACTCTGAAGAACTAACCATATTGCTGCCAGACTGGTCTTTGAATTCTCACTGGTACAAATTTCTGCATCTCATAGTTTAGTTTTAATATTAAACATAAAAGATGATCTAATTGGATACTAATTATCTAACTGGATACTAATTGGATTTGCACTTTCAGTGTGGCCAAAAATAAAATAAAATTGTTTTCCATCCAAATTGCAAATTTAATTTAAGGAAGAAAAACAATTCTGAATAATTAAAAAAAAGTGAATAAACCAGTGTTTTTTACTAATTATAATTTGCCCCACTCACTAAATAAAAGCAGAACAAATATATCTAACTCATTTGTTAATCCATTCTGACGTAAAACAGTTACATAATAATTCTATTTGCAGAAACTCATTCTGCTTGTGTTTTATGAATAAGGCCCGATGGATTTTTATACGTCTCTGCAAATGCATATACTGTATGTGTGTGCGTATCAGCCCAACTCTGACTCACTGTCACAAGACGATTATTCACTCAGAGTGTTTCTCTCCACTTTTACAGCAATTAAAAAACAGCAAGCAACCAAAAAAAAAAGATGAAAATCTCACGCTAGGTGAGATTCCATGCTAAAGTGTTTTTACTAAACCTTCAGTTTAAAAACCTGACACAGACACCCGCTCTCCATTACAGCACCTTTCCCAGCACAGGAAGGCCGGACTTGGCCGTACAGTTATCCTCAATTCTGGGAAAAGAGTTTGAAATGGTAATTTAGTGGATACTGAGTTTCTCTTTCTCTTCTCTGACAATAAGACTCCTTCTGTGCGTGCCGTCTAGAGCTCCAGCTGTGCGGCCCGGCCTGCAGTGCCTCCCATGAAGTTTGGTGTTACAACAGCTGCCACCGTATTTCCTGTTACTGATTTGTTGGTTTTTTTGCAGGCATCCACTAATGATCCTCAGGCATAGGGACATGTCCTTGTTGTGCAACCCAGTGAGGCGAAACTTGTGCAAACCAGACACACACAGTTCTCACACTTTTCTAAAAAGTCCAGTAAACAGCAGCCCTGCCAGGAAGGCAGAACTACCTCCAGGCCACACTAACCCCGTCCCTGAGCCTGCAAAACAAACATCCACAGTACCTGTTGCGCAAAACTGTAAAAGACAGGTTATGTCATCCTGATACCCTCGTTCTCTACAATTCCGCTGAATCAAACCAAGTTACTCCTTTCCTCACCCCCTCATTCCTTCATAGGAAAAGTATAAAACAATATGTGCTAGGAACATCTGTTACCAATCAGAAAGCCAAAAAAAAAAAAAAAAGTACAGACGAAAGGTACCACATATGGTTATGAACTGGAATTAGTTGTGTAATAGCAAATGCAGCAAGTGATTTTGAAAGCAATGCAAAGAAAAAAGAGAAGGGAAAGTAAAGATTGCTTAGGTTTCTAATTACTCTCAAGATCTACATTACTCTAAGTGGATACTGATATAGGCATGTGTCTGTGAATATATCAAGTGTAACTGTGGTAGAAAAGACAAATGTTACAGCTACCAGTAAAGTGAAGCTTAAGTATATCAGTGACAAACACATGAGATTTAAAAAGGGTGAGGGAAACAAAGCAGTGAGTGTCTTTGAGGCCTGGCACACGCTTCTGGGATTCTTGTGAATGGAAGACCCTTTTAACAAGGCAACAGTTAGAAGTTCTCAGATGTATGGAATGTAAAACACTGATGCATCAAATAACTGGATAATAACAATCCTGTTATGGTGGTTTGCTTAAATAATGCATATCATTACACCATAACACCACAACACCCAATGCAGGTGTCCGATAAAGAGCTATTAAATAAATAAAGATTAAGTAAATAATCCCGCAGCATGAAATTAATAGTCAAGTCACTTAATATAAGGCCATTAGAACTGTACATGTGATAATATTTAGTGGTTGTCCAGTATATCCACTAGGCCATTATGTCGGCCCAATTTTTTCTTTCAACTATTGGCATCGGCTGATAGGTTTTTCTGTTTGGCTGACAAGTGTCGGAAGGGAACTTTGCGACTTTTATTTTGACAGCACTGTGAACGGGATGCAGACAGTTCTGCTGACACTGGAAACGTACGAGCGACCTACTTAAAATCCTTAATTTTAAAACTATGCAGTGCTGTATCAAGTTTGTTGCGGTGTCTTATTCACTTAATCAGTGTATGTAAGATTAGCATTACCATATCTTTATTTGAGAAAATATGATTCCCAGAGCAATTTACATAGTAGCGGATTACACACTGCACTGTTGGTTACAGTGTTTACTTGAGTTGCCATCTAAAGTATATCTTTTTTTATTATTATGTATTTTACAACTTATTTTAAAACAAAGCTCAAATAATTTGAAATTGAATCAATATGAAAACATTGTCTAATTTAGTAAATTTAAACAGTGTGATATCGTATATCACCATTATATCAGTCATCCTGCTCCCAAAGATATTAACAGTGGCCTTTAAAAACATTCATATACACGAATTAGAAAAAACTGTTAAACTATACTATTATACACTATACAGATATACTATATACAAACTAAATAGTTTATATACACTACCGTTCAAAAGTAATAAAGATAAATAAGCTACTAATGCTGCATTTATTTGATTAAAAATGCAGTAAAACCAGTAATATTGTGAAATATTATTACAACCTAAAACAGCTGTTTTCTGTTTTAATATATTTAAAAATGTCCTTTATTCCTGTGATGGCAAAGCTTCACGAATGAAAGATGACACCAGCAGACTCTAGAGCTCAGATACATCGGGATGAGAGGTGGACCATTCTTAAAACTGTAGGACAGCTATTACACAACCAGTGGCAAGGACGTCTTGAGCAGATGACGTGTTGAGACACCCTCAAGCATGACCAAGAGAGAACGGATATGGCACTACCCTGGTTTGTCAGCCACAGTCCCCCCACTCACCCACCGACCCCTCCAAACACACTGAAGATGAGTTTGTGTGCGCGTCATGGTCTGTTTTCAGGCTTTTTACGGGGGAAAGCGGTCACAGGGCACATCTGGAATGCTCATCTGCCCAGCACGCAACAGTTATAAATCACTACTCCCTGTGTAAAACTGAGTTATACAAGTCAATGCTGCATGGCCATTACAGTACGGATCCCCGAAGCATCAAATGAACCTTCTTCATCACAGGACTATCTACTGCATATGAGCTCATTAAAAAAAAACTCATCAATCTACTGTCCTTCCATTTCTCCTACCTTTCCTGCAAAACGGCCACACAGAGTCATTAGGGATGTGGCTGTAATAGCAGATGTCCTATTCACACTGAAGAGCAGAGGCTGTTGATTTATAGGTCCAGTTAGAGAGAGATCAGAAGTTTGATAACATGTAATTATCTCAGCCCTGGTGGCGTAGCGCCTCTGGACACAGCGTAATTGAACAAGGTTGCTCTGATTTATAACCTCTTTGAGGAAGTCTGGTGGCTGGTTTTATAAAAGGCCTGGGAAGCTACATAATTGGTGGCGTAGGTGCTCACTGCACTACACCTACAGTGAAGCAGAACAGAAGAAGAGATCTGCTCTCTTTGAGGACATCAGGGATCAATGTCAAAGGAGAAGGACAAAGCATTCTGAGAGTTTATTTCTTGTATTGTATCTTTAAGACTTCTGTATCCAAATGTTTACTGTTCAGCATCCATTTTCTGAAGCCATATGTTTGCTTTTTATATGAGAAAGACACAAGGCTGGGGGGGGTTCACACAGGCTTGATTATAAATATTGTTTTTGAATAAACTATCCATTATATACTGTATTGTGTACCCAACATGCTGCTCCTGGTCTTGAACTTAGTCATTGGGACACATTCTTGTGTGCTCTGGTAGACAACTGAAGCTGGGGTTGGATGGGAGATTGAGCCAGGATCCATGCTTCTGGATTACTCAGACGGACCCAACCAGGTCTCGAATCAAAAAGAAAAGAGAAAGAGAACCGAAAGAGATTGTGACTCACTGTTTCCCCCTTGTCTGTCTAGCATGCAGATAGGTCTGAAATCAGAGGAACAGCAATGCACAGGGTCCAGACTTCCTCTAAGACTACTCTGAGACAATGAAGCTCTGTTCTAAAACCTTGTAAGCTGCCTTACTGTCGATGATAATAATGATGATGATTCATCATCTAATGAATTAATATTAATTTGACTGATTATTATTGTAAAAACTATTTTTATAATATTTTCTGTATATTTATTTTTACATTTATTTCATTAATATTTATTTTCATGTTGCTATAATAATGGCAATATATTTTATATTATATTATAAATAATTTGTTAAATTACTATTATTAGTAGTAAATTGTTTGTGTATATATTATTTTTACTAACATTTAAATTTATTTAATCATTATTTATATAAAATGTTAAGTTGCTATAATTATTATCATCATCATCATCATTATTGTTATTATTACCTTGTAAGTGGGCAAGTTGGAATGCTCTACATGGGAAGATACTTAGCGCAAAAAGCGCTATGCATGTGCCACAGTTTTATACTTAGGGATATGTGAAACTGTGTGCTACATCAGTCCTAAAGAGTAAACAGGGCGTGATTATTTCAAGCAACAATAAACTATTGTGCGCTAACTCGTCCCAACCCAGCGCACCCTTCCTGTGAAACTGCTTCCTTGGTGTGCTGGCGAGTGGCTTTCCCTGGCACTCCAACATCACACACACAAAGAGAAGAAAGTGTTGCATATCAGACCTCTGTGTCTCTGCACCCATTATCCCTCTGTGTTGGTACACACAACCACACTTGGCAGCATCTTTATCAGAGAGCAGCCAATATTTAGTCTGAGCTGGCTTTCAAGACACATCGATTACAGGAAACGTCCACCACTTATCAAGCACATCAGCAGTATTTAGTATCCTGTGAATCATTTGGGTCACTGTCTAAAGGTCATAGTATACCATTAATGGAATAAAGTTCTGTACAAACGAAGAAGACATGTGACATGAAATGCTTCTGGGAAGCTGTCAAGCAATCAAGAGCTGTTATAAAAAAAAAAAATATATATATATATATATATATCATGCATTAAATCGGCTTTTTTGGGGGGATGTGCAATGAATGACTAGTTGCCTAATCTTAAGGAAGCCTTAAATAATTTGGCTGGTTTCAGGTTCACCTTATTACAATGAGTGAGACATTTAGTTTATTGTTCCATTATGTTGCAATCCATCAAGCTGTGTTTGAAGCCAAGAATATGAGTTCAGATTGTGAAGAGGTATTTTTAACTTGATTCACTTCTTAAGACTTAAAAAAAAAAAAAACATTATTCTTAAATGGAATGGGATGCTTAAAATAAATAAAACGCATGAAGTGTGACAACATCTGAAGACATTGAATTTGCATTGACGGATGAACTGCAGGATGAATTTTTAAAACTTCTGGAATGTTTAACTTCACGAAGTAAAAGCTAAAGCACATTGCACTGTCAGCATAATAACTGAAGTACCGCTGCTAAACATCAAAAATAAGCAAATTATCTAATTCTATACTACCCATACTCATCGATGCACAAGGGCAACGAAGGCTATCCCGTCTGGACCGAGCCAACAGAAGGTCTACTGTGGAACAAGTCAAACTAAATTTTAATGATGGGTCGCAACACACAGTGGAAGAAGGTCGCCTGGTCCGATGAGCCGCATTTTCTTTTACATCACATGGACAGCCATAAGAATGTCTGCCGTTTAATTGGGGAAGTGATGACATTCTCAATCCAATAAAGCACCTGTGCTGGACCAACAAGTTTAATCCAAGGCTACACCTTGCAACCTACAGGATTTAAAGGATCTGCTGCTAACGCCTTGGTACCAGATACCACAGGACACCTTTAGTGGAGTCTATGTCTCGGCTGGTGGACGATGTTTGTATATTATATATGGTAAAAAAATGTAAACAGTTATAAGACCAAAAATATCTATAATTGTTGTTATACATAAATACATTTTTACCAAAAATTTTGATGTTGATTTAAAAAAAACGATATGGTCATGTAATGGATTACCTCCATGTTTATATGTGCATGCATGCATGCCTACATAAAAGTTATTATTGTATCTTTGTGCTGAAGACATGCAGCAAAATGCAGGTCAGCATTATTTAGTCGAATGTCAGCATGCAATTCAGTTACAAGGAAGTTATATGGAGAAGCATAGTTTATCCCTGCCCTATTCTTCCCAACACTTGTGTTCCTGACGCACTTTGTGGTTGAACTCATTTAAGCCCTGCAGTCTTCGGTGTCAAAACTGTGGAAACAGGCAAGGAAGCACGCAAGAGAGATATTATTTTAGAAAACCTTCTTGCCTGAACACAGCTACAGTAGGAACAAAACCAGACCAGGTGGCAAATAATACATAGACCTAATTATGCAGAAACTCCCTACAGGGCAGGAATGTCCAGGTGATGTAACGGCTGATGTTCAATATGTTATGAAAGGTGTCATTGCAATTGCTGCAATGATTTGGGCAGTAAACAGTGTATCCTTGACATCCTAAATCACAGTTATTGTTTTATACAATCTAGAACAAACATGTCACTGTCAGTATGTCACCGCAAAATGAATTATATGATTCCCAGACAAACATCAAGGCTAATCATATACGAAGCAAGCTGTATTAAAAGTAATAAATACTGACTTGACAGTCCTTTCCCTGTCACTGCAGACGGAAAACGGGACCAAAGACACATCACGTAAGGGTGTGTTCACTTGGTTCTTTTGGTCCAGACCATAAGAGAAAATTATCTTTTTAGTCCTGGTTTGCTTTTAATTTTAACACCGAACGCAAAGAAACAAAACAAAACAAAAATGCTATTATGAAGTATATTTTGCGAGAGAACTTACCAAACATAATAATGCGAACATTTTATGGTATTTTTACCAGCTGAGATTTCATGAAGAGCTTATAAAATGTCAACATGGAAAGGAGTCAACATGCATCAGGGTTCGGATGGCAGCGTTCACACTTATTCAAATGAACCGCACTAACAGAGCAATTATACCAGTTTGTTTTAATCAAACCAAACGGCCAAGTGTGAACACACCCTAAAGGAATAGTTCACCTCAAAATTATTATTAATTCCCCTTCATTCTGTACCAAAACCTTGTGAATTTTTTGTCAATGGAACGTCAAAGTTCAATTTCTGAAGAATACTCTGGCCACTCGTGAAGATAATGAATGAGAATTAGGTCCAAAATAACAAAATAGAACCATAAAAGTATCATAAAAGTGGTCAAATATGACTTATGCTCAATATGTCAGACAAAAATGTCAATTGTAACTGAATTAAGACTATTTAAAATATACATTTTAATGACATTTAAGTGAAATTTAAATAACTGTAAATCTTGACATCCATCCCTACAGTAACTCTCTCTCTCCTTAAGGCCCTGATATACTTCAAGCGAAATCGAAGAGGGAACTGGTGTGACGTCATTTCCAAAGTAATCAGGCCAAAGCGAAGTGGCTTTCGTGTTCGTTTCGGGAGTTTAAAACAGCTTGCTAAAGCGAACTATCCGGAAAAGTTTGCTCTGGTTGGTAAACACCATCAAAAAATACCATTGGTCCATGAAGATGATGTTATAGGTAGGTGTTGGTCTGAGACCCCGCCTTCTTTGACCTGGAAAAATCTTCTTCTGTTCAGTTCATCGAGGTCAGAACAGAAGTCGTAAAGTTGTAATTCTAGTTGAAAGAGATTTTCATGTTTAATTCTGTTAAGCTGCTTGCGTTAAAAGCGATCGTATAACGTGCTATATAAATAAACATGACGTGACTTTAATGGAGTACTTTTCTCACAGCTGTCATTTTTGTTGTGTGTTTGTTTTGTTGTTGAAAGGAAAGCATGCAGGAAATATTTACATAATCTAAACGCCGCTCTGGATGTTCGCTAACGGTGTATCATGCATTTCAAACTTCTTTTTACCCCTAAGCGGGAGTATATCGGGGCCTTTAGAGTTCATTTCAGTTCATGAGAGAAGCAACAATGTCCGATTCACAAACTAAATGTTCTTTTGAGTCAGATCTTTTCAATAAATCGCTTGATCCAAGTAACAAAACCGGTTTGAATGATTCATTCAATAATCAGACTGGTCTGTTTGTTTTTCCAGCTTAGTCTGCTTCTCACACAAACACTTGGTACAGTACACAGCACATGAGTCATATGGACCACTTTTGAGATGCGTTCATGGATCTTTTAAATTGTTTTGGAAGTTTGAAGTTCGGTTTCCTTTTCTTGTAACTGAATGGACAAGACCAACCAGTACATTATTCAAAAATGTCTCCTTTTGCAGAAAGTACACCATTATTCAAAAGTTTGGCATCAGTAAATTTTTTCTGAAAGACATTAATACTTTTAAGTAAGGATGCATTAAAAAGATAGTAATAATTAATAATGTTACATTTATATAGCGCTTTTCTACACTCAAAGCGCTTTCATATAGAAGGGGGGAAATCGCCTCAACCACCACCAATGTGGATCGCCACCAACCACCTGGATGTTGCGACGGCAGACATATTGCGCCAGAACGCCCACCACACACCAGCTTACTGGTGGAGAGGAGACAGAGTGATGACGCCAATCAGTATATATGGGGATGATTAGGAGGCCATGATGATGGACAGAGGCCAATGTGCAAATTTGGCCAGGATGCCGGGGTTAAAACCCTACTCTTTTTTTCGAATGACATCCTGGGATTTCTTATGGCCACAGAGACCTCAGTTTAACGTCTCATCCAAAGGACGGCGTTTTTTTTTACAGTATTATGCCCCCATCCCTATACTGGGACGTTAGGACCCACACAGACAACAGGGTGAGCGCCCCCTGCTGGCCTCACTAACACCTCTTCCAGCAGCAACCTGGTTTTCCCAGGAGGTCTCCCATTCAGGTACTGACCAGACTCAACCATGCTTAGCTTCAGTGGGCAACCAGTCTTGGGCTACAGGGTGATATGGCTGCTGGCCTTGTGATCAAAAAATTATCAAAAGTAACAGACCTTTTAATAATTACAAAAGATTTCTATTTCAAATCACTGCTGTTCTTTTGAGCTTTCGATTTACCAAAGAATCCTGAAAAGATTTCACAAAGATAATACGCAGCACAACGGTTTTCAACACGTTTTTTGAGCAGTAAATCAGCATATTAGACTGATTTCTGAGGGATCATGTGACACTGAAGACATGAGTAATGATGCTGAAAATTCAGCTTTGCCACAACAGGAATATATTATATTTTAAAATACATTAAAATAGAAAATGTGTAAATCGTAACAATTATTTTGAAATTTTAACAGCGTAATACTTTTTATATTTATGTTTTTCTTGTATTTTTGATCAAATAAATGCAGCCTTGGTGAGTATAAGAGAAAATATTTTGAAATCTTATCTTACACACCCCAAACTTTTGAACAGTAGTATAAGTCATACGGGTTTGAAACTAAATGAGGGTTAGTAAATGATGTCAGACCTTTCATGAACTTTCATTTATAATTGAACTATTCCTTTGGCAGCACAAATCTTTAATTACAGTTACAACACAAATAAGGTAGCTCATTAAAATTATTTCTTGTAAACCGTGAAGTAAATTTGTTCAGTACGTGTTTTTTTGGATCATCTTGCCCAAATGGACACCAGACATAAAACACACAATTAAGAACATGGTACTGACGGTGCAGGCTGAGGGAGATGTTGATGGTCTTCTCCTCTGTGAAGCTCTTGGCATTGGGGAACTTGGCACACTTGAGTTGGGTGGCAGCAGGAGAGTCACCCATGTGGATCCAGCACACAGTCTCCTGGGTGTAGATGAAGTCCATAGCGGTGGTCTGCTTAGTGTTGATGGAGATTGGGTTGGCTCCGCTTAGAGATGTGGCTTGGATGTTCTGGGAGTTGGCTATGAGGAGGTATGGGTGCCGATCCACGGGGTCTTAAACAGAGATGAGAAAACATGGTGAGGACTTGTCAATAAAAAAATTAAAAAAAGAATATGACCACACAGCAAGACAAATTAGCACAAAGGAACAGCAAAAATTGTGTTCATCCCCTACCATTCTTGGCCTTGCAAGAGCGGTTGTCTGGTTGAGGCAAGTAGCCCTCCACACAGCTGCAGGTGTAGGAGCCATCTGTGTTTGTGCATGTCTGACTGCAAGTCCCGTACACTGCACACTCGTTGAAATCTGACGCAGAGTAAGCCACATGGTTGGAAAAAGTCACATTCTTCCTGTTAAATACTTCTACAGTCATCACAATATTATAAAATCACAAAAGACAATCATTAAATACAGGTGAAGGATTCAAAGCTCACCTTTGCATGCCTTTCCATCTTCTCCCACCTCATAGCCGTTCATGCAGTAGCACTTTGGACCCGACAGTGTCACCGAACAGTTGTACTGGCAACCCATGATGGTACAGTTATGGGCGAACTCTATAGCACAAGAAATAGTGAGAACGGACTGTTAGCAGAGAATCATCCACTGAGAATAAATATTAGACAGAACAGATTCAAGTAACTACAGGACAATATAGCAAATAAATAAATCTTTTTAAAATAAATACATTTATATGGCGCTTTTCTCAAACCCAAAGCACCACAACACAGAGTAATAATAATAAAAACTGAAATTAAAGAACAAGATTACACAGAAAACAAACAAACAAGCAAAAAAAAAAAAAAACAAGACAATAAACAAGCAGATTTAAAAAGATTAGTCTTAAGAGACTTCTTGAAACATATTTTCAATAAAAAAATTCATTCAAATGAAAGTAAAACTTGACCAAAATCTAAAATTATCAAGCTATAATATAATATAATATATTTAAAAATAACATTTTAATTATTAAAATTAAATGAAAACAGGCAACGATGACATTTAATCATCTCTATGTGTACACAAGTATAACAATTTACTTTTCAAAAGTAAATACTTAAATATGTGCAATAAAATATTTAAAAGAAAGTATATAAATCACTGAATTGAACCATTCTAAAGATTTATTGGCTACGGCCTCAGGAAACTAGACTGATAAAAGGAGCATTACAAGTCAATGTTATATCACCAGCAGAATATTATAAATATTGTAAACAGTCAGAATACTGCCTGCCTTACTTCCAACAAAACCAGGTCATATCAGTTAGCTCAAAATTGGTTGAGCAAGTCATCTAACAGTTTCAAGCTGTTTTTCTAGAACACAGATAAACAAGATCTTCATCTCCCTTCATTAGGTAGATCTGTTACGAGTGTCCTCTCAAAAAATTTGCGAAGTGTGACACTTATCTTAGAGATATCAGAGAAATCGTATGTGATTTCCATGTGTGCAGTGTACAGTGAAAAGCCTTTAATGCTCTTATAGAAGCCTTTAGGACATCTTGGCACAATATGAAAGCGCAACAGGGGCTTCACTGCTCAACCAACCAAAAACATACACACAGAGCATATGATTAAAAGGTTTGGGTGGACACAGATGAGTGCGCTTGGTTTTATACTGTGGGTATTGCTGTGCTGCCAAACACAGTATCACTGTCCACCAAACTCTGTGTGAACTCAGACTGCGGCTTCACTCAGACAAAAAACAAGTCTCTACGTGCCCACCGGATACACGCAGGTCTGAGAAAGCCATATCCATCAAAACACGCTTTTGTTTGATATGTTAATGTGGGAACGGTTCAAGGAAGTGCAAAATCACAATGTTTAATATTTATTGAAGGAACTCCTGTAAAATCCTACAGGATTTATATACCGGGCACATACGTCTCGGTTGATCTGATCACAAGATGGCAGCGCTAAATACAGGTGTAAACCCAGTCTGATGAGTCTTTGTAGATGCATCATGATACAACCGCTCAAATCACGGAAGGGCAACATTGCATTTTTAGGTAAAAGGTAAAAGTCTTTACTGAAACTTTTGTTAAATTTAAAGCATCCTATCAGAATAACAGTATTAATGAACTAATATAAATTCATTTTATGTTAGCAATGATGTATAAATGGCGGAAAACTAGATGCCACGATTGCCACTATTAAGCATTCGGTCATTCAGTTATGATTTGGAGAGACCACAATGTTCAAGTCCAATCAGTCCACAATGCACTGCAACACTGTAGGAGAAAGAGAGGACAGAGAGGAGGAGACAGAGTCTCAAACACACAAATGTACGCACAAGGACAATGAGAGTCCTCATCACACAAAAAGCTGTGGCACTGAGGGGCACAATGGGGCTTTTGTGGAATGTGTAGAGAGGAAGATGTGCAGGCAAAACACAACGGCCTGTATCGAATCAATTCCCCCATACCATCCAACCCCAGCTCATACACTGACCTCACACCCACAAACTACTCCAAACAGAGACAAGGGAGTTCAAGGCACAACACTAGCTACCCGAAAAAGCTGTCAGTCAGGAGCAAGTCAAGACGGAGTCTGTGGACTTTTCCTGTATTTTCTGGATTGATTTTATGGGGAATCTGTGGAATTCTGCAGAATGAATTTGAGTATGGTAAAATGTGTGTACTACACACAAGCTGAAAGCATTATGGAATTTAAAAGTTGAATATTTATGAACATGCAAAGTGTGAAACTGACATAAAAAGCGATTCTGCAGAACGCAACGGGACTTTCTGCAGGCACAGATTCCCATTAAAGGAATGTTGCGGGTTAAATACAAGTTCAATAGCAGAGTTTGTAAGAACAAACTGAAAATGCATTGACAGTTAAAGACTTAGAATGGAAATTTATGGAGCAATGTGCAACGGTTCACCCAATGACGTCTATTGTAAGTCAATTTCTATCAACACCTTTTGTTTTCTTTTGTTTATTTTACGAACTGTGGTATGCCACAAAAGTGGTCAATAGACATTCATTTGAATATAATGGAACACAGCAGTGTTTCTCAACCAGGGGGCCGGGCCTACTAGGGGACCTCAGCAAACTTCCAAGGGTACCAGAGATATTTTATGTCAAGCCCTTAAAGGGATACTCCACTTTTTTCGGAAATATGCTCATTTTACAACTCCCCCAGAGTTAAACAGATGAGTTTTACCGTTTTAGAATCCATTCAGCCGAACTCCGGGTCTGACGGTACCACTTTTAGCATAGCTTAGCACAGATCATTGATTCTGATGAGTCCAGTAGCATTTCTTTCAAAATGACCAAAGAGTTTCAATATTTTTCCTATTTAAAACTTGACTCTTCTGTAGTTAAACCGTGTACTAAGATCGACGGAAAATGAAAAGTTGCGATTTTCTAAGCCTATATGACTAGGAACTACTCTCATTCCGGCGTAATAATCAAGGAACTGTGCGGCTGTACCATGGGTGCAGCAGGCGTAGTGATATGACGTAGCGCCTGAAAATAGGTCTAATAGGTTAGACAAACTTAGTCCCGGTCACGTTGGAAGAAGTTACCGAGCTGGGGACTATTTTTAGGCGCTGCGTCATATCATTACGCCTGCTGCACTCATGGTACAGCCGCACAGTTCCTTGATTATTACGCCGGAATGAGAGTAGTTCCTAGCCATATAGGCTTAGAAAATCGCAACTTTTCATTTTCCGTCGATCTTAGTACACGGTTTAACTACAGAAGAGTCAAGTTTTAAATAGGAAAAATATTGAAACTCTTTGGTCATTTTGAAAGAAATGCTACTGGACTCATCAGAATCAATGATCTATGCTAAGCTATGCTAAAAGTGGTACCGTCAGACCCGGAGTTCGGCTGAATGGATTCTAAAACGGTAAAACTCATCTGTTTAACTCTGGGGGAGTTGTAAAATGAGCATATTTCCGAAAAAAGTGGAGTATCCCTTTAAAATGAGCCAAGATAACTAAAATCAAGATATTTCGTAATTTAATTCACCCCTTTTTCTTTAAAGAACCAACATTTCCACTGTGTACGGTACGGTACGGTAGCCTGGCTCCGCCCTCTTACGTACTTCCGCTCAATTTTCATTTTCCTTCAGAACTCCGTCTGGGTTTGCGGTATATTCTTGGGTTTTCTCCGGCCAATTTTTTGGCGGTCCAATCAGCGAACAGAGGGAGTGGCTGAGAATGATGACGTTGATGTCGTGCGCTAGTTTGAGTTGTAGGGTTACGTCACGACCAAACGTTAGCGATTGGTTATGGCAGATCCAGAGTGGCTCTGGGCAGATCCAATAGTTTTAAACTTCAACAGAGTACCCGCATTCAAGGAAGTTAACGCTTGGCAATGGAGAGTGGCCAGACTCTCTGTACAAATGAAATGTACGAAAGTCTGGTAGGGACCAGGCTAACGGTACGGTAGCCTAATTTTAATTTCTATAACAAGATAAGTCATGTAAATTAATCTCCACGGACATTTTTTTATTATGAATATACATTTTTTATTATGAATTTAAATTTTTTTTCCTTGTGCCAAGATTTAAATAGTTTTATCAGGTAGAAATTATGAAAAAAATTGTGAACTATTCCTTAGTCAAGGGGCCTTTGAATATTGTTGTAGACAATGTGGGGCCTTGGGGTCAAAAAGGTTGAGATCCACTGCTTTAAAGATCGACGAAATCCCTTAATTTTCCAATAATTCGTGATCACTGGATAATCACTATTATTTTTAAAAGATTGCAGAAGATAGGAATAGAAATATATATATATATTATTTTTTTTTTGTGGTATTTTTTTTTTTCTCTACTCATTGGGACTCAGGGAATAATCCTGTAAGATAGAATTTACCTCCAGTCTCCAATTTCCACAGCCATGCCTTGTGGGTTCTTAGATTGGAATGCAACCCACGTGTTAGTGGTTTATCAGTGCAACGAAAATGATTTTAGAACTGTAAGAGTACGGCCAACATTCCATTATAAATAACAAATAAGACAGAGAGTGACAAAAATAAAGAGATAAAGAGAGATAGAGAAGGTTGGAAGGTTTAATACCACACCACAGAATCTCTCAATAGGCGACAGCTACAAAAACACTGGCAGCCAGACCTAAAATCAGTCTTCAACCGCACCGTATGCAAACCACTCAACCTGTTACAGCACTACTAACAGCTGATCCAGGGTCAGCTCTGTTCCTCATGTCTGGAGCAGGAAAACCTCTTCAGAAATGTGTCGTGTTACTGAACATCCAGCTCTCTCGTTCTCAAGCCTGACCTAACACAGGCAAAGAATCAGGACACGCATCCTGCATGCTTCATGAGGAGAACAGGAAATGCTGAAAATTTCATGCTTCCTATTTTGGCACTTGGTGATTTCTATTAATATTTCAGTTGACGAGTGGGAGATCAGGCCAGTGTTGGGGAATAACTAACTAAAAGAAGAGATGCTACTGACTTACTGACCATCTGTTCCAGTAAAAGCTAGTTATTTCAACACGTAGATGTGAAGCATGACAAAACGCTGTATTTGTCACATTTACTCACACAGCCTTACAACAATGCAAAGTGCGGCAGTCAGCAAACACTTTCATTGCTTTGCAATGTCAATTTATTCAGGTCAGTGAGTCAGTCAATTCAGTCCACTTCATTTCAATACTGGTTAAAATGATTCATTTGAAAAATTACTCAAATTTAAATAAATGCTGTTCTTTTCTCTTCAAAAAATCCTGAAAAGAAAAGAACAGCTTTTTTCAAAATAAAAATCTTTTGAATGTTTCTTGAGCAGCAAATCAGCATAGTAATACCATTACATTATGTTTAATTATTTAGGCAGACGCTTTTATCCAAAGCGACTTACACCACATTATAAATGTCATTATAAATGTCTTTACTGTCACTTTTAATAACTGCATCCTTGCATAGTAAAAAGTATTAATTTCTTTAAAAAAAAAACCCATCTTACTGACCTGAGACATTTGAATGTTAGTATATAGTTAAATAGTATTCAAATGTATAGAATCACTGCAGACTGTCAGCAAACAATTTTTAGTTTTAGTTGTGGAGGAAAGTAACTATTATGCCACTCTGCATGGGCATGCTGCAAAAAAACCACTTTATGGCATTTTGTAATACACTTTGTAGCATGTTTATGTGTAATATTTCTTATGTCTGAGATATCGCTGTCTGTCTGGTGGCAGGTCCCTGCATGCTTGAGTGTATATGAGAGTGTGAATGTGTTTGGTAATAACTGAGAATGTGGGGGGAGGTTTTTCTGACAACAAGATGTCAAGTCATCGGGTTGATGTACTTCATCTTTGGTCTGTGCGGTGTGTTTGTTCAGGAATGACTGGGAAAGATAAGCAACCTTTCTTCAGAAAGCAGTTTGAGGACACACAAACACACCAATGTTGAAGTTCATTGACTCCTAACTGGATTAAAAAAAAAAAACGTTCTTGTTGTGTCCTCAAGATGAACTCAAACAAATGTTAGAAACAAAACAAATGTTGACATTAATTATATTATTTATCTGAGCAGTTCATGGTCCAGTCAATACTCCTGATCGCCCTCCCTGTTCTGTCACAATAATACGCAGATCAGAGCCAAACTCATCCAACAGTGCAGTGAAAACATTGTGAAGCCCTACAGCGGAATAGAAACAAATGGATAAGCCACTGCCCAGAATGATATGCTATTGCCAAAGATGAGCTCAGTTAAGTTGAAAGGCACAGTGGCGTTTGCCAATAGCAGTGCAAAGTTCTACTTTAAAGGGCTAATCATTCTTGTAAGTGCTGTGTGTTTGCCTGCGTGTGTGCACAGCCTCTTGTGTGAATAGGTCAGCTAAACATGAGCAGAACAGAGAAACGGTCAGCTAATATGAAGCTAACAGAGCAGTAACACAGGATAAACACAGGCACCATGGCCACATTAGCAGACAAAGTCAACAAAACTGCATTCTCCAACCATTTAATGGGCCTGTAATGGGATGTATTTTCAAAAGAAAATGGATGTTCAATGACACAAAAAAATAGGACAAAGTAGTGAAAAGTAGTCAGCTTGGAGGGGCTGAAATATAAGAAGGCATTTTAGAGGCAGAACAAGCTATTGCATTTGGATGAAACATGGATAGAGTGATTGATTGTGCACATGGAAGAAGAAAGTAAATAGGTTCATTTTGATTTCTTGTTGATTTATTACTGAATTATGAGTAGTGTGACAATCTAAAGTTTTAAAGAAGATAAGTCATAGTCACTTTTAAACCTAAAAGTTTAAATGTCTTGACTGTTATTTTTGATCAATTTAATGTGCCCTTGCTGAATAAAAGTATTCATTTCTTTCCCAAACTGCCCCTAAACATTTGAACGGTACATTTAAGTAACTTAAGGAGGTAATAATGTATATTGTTGATGCTAAAGCCCAAAGTATACTTCGGCTGTCCGCATTCCGCGACAGAATTTTTTTGTCACCGGGATGGTCCGCGTGCAGCCCATTGTCTTCGTCCACGCAGATCGTGCGGAAGTCATACATCCACGCTAATCCGTGGTTGAGTATACTTTGAAAGCTGTGCAGACACGACTGTGTGCGAGACAGATTGGAATTCGGAAAATGAAGTATTTCCAGGCCTTAATAAATGCAAATGAATGACACTAAGCTATAAAAAAATTGGATTGCTAAACAAAGATTTCTAAAGTCAACGGATTTTACTAACAGACCTACAAATAATATGTGTAACCTGTGTTTTGGCTCCTAATCTCAGGTGAAATTGACCCACCCTCTACAAAATAGTGGATTACTCAGTAAATATACAGTACATCCATGACATTTAATACTTTGGCTTTATCACTATTTATATTTGCCCTTTTTCCCCCCAAAATAAAACATTTCATTTCTGAAATTTGGTTGATTTGACCCACGGAATGACCCAAATGAGAAGACTTTCACTGTTAATTGAAATAGCTGACTGCTGGTAAAAACTAAACTAGTTACTAAAACATGTAGTGTAGTTAGCTACTTACACTATCAACAGCTAACTTAACTACTCATTGTTAGCATCTTGAATTCTGCAATTAGCATGCAGTCGTGCATGTGCACGTACTCCAACAAAAGCAATAAAAGTAATTAAATAGTCTGAAATGTTCTGCCTTCCTTCAACAGCTATAAAACATCACCAGATTTCTTATCTCTAATGCCTTTGCCAGTAAAATAAGGTCAAAAGTTGGGAAATTGCTAACGCTCTACAATAAAGATGTTCCTCCCTTCTGTTGTAAAATAATCCAGTTTGAGGAGTCTAAAAAATGTAGGAAATGTGCAGGCCGCAATGAGAGCTGAGAAGAGAGCTTTTTTTAATTTATTTTTTACAACTTTTCAGTGCAGCCTACAGTGAAAACTACAGATCTTAAGTTCCTCATCAGAAAGTTATTTTGGAGAGGGCTAACAGATTTTGGCCCGTGTTTTCATAGAGGGAGGAACTGGACAGACCCTGAAACATCTCCGAGAGGCTTTAGCGCAGAAAGATTAAATCAAGACTGCGGGGAGCCAATTAAATCTGCCAGGAGGGAAGACACAATCAAACCAGCATTGAGAAGGTTCCCAGCTCGGTGAGGGGTTGAATTTACAAAACACAGTACAAGATGAACCAGGCTAGCATAAGCATGGCTCGTTTCAGAGTTGTTAGCGTTCCCATCACTGATTTCTTGATCCTGACCCACTACTTTGTTTACATAGCAGCTAGAAGTATCACACAGTCATAAATTCATGCCTGCCTCCCTCTCACCCCACTTGTCAACAACTCTGTGATAATTACTTAGAAATATAGACTGACAAAGCACGTTTTGAAAACTGCAGCTAAGTTTCTTGCTCAATCTCCATGTCTGTTCCAGGGAAACAGCGCAATGCTTGTGAAACGGTAAACCTTTCTGTGAAAGCAGGAACAAACAAACATCCAACAGGAAAGGCATACGAAAGGCGTATGTTTGTGTGTGTTCTGTGCATCTGAGTGCAAGGGGTTTGTGTGGAAGAGTGGGTGAGTGTTTACCCCAGGGTTCAAAGGGTCGGCATTTAAGGGAGAAGACAAGTGAAGTGTGTGTGTCTAGGCTCAAAGCGCTGGCCAAGGGCCAGGTCAGGAAGGTACATTATTTATCATTCGGCCTTTAAAACCTCAGGCCCAGTCTGTCATTCTAAACATTCCATCAGTATGGAATGATGGCGGTGGATAGGACAGGACTAACATTACGGGGATTTATCTGACCTGACTATCCAAGCCTTCCTTTTAAAATGAGATTTAACTGTCTGTCTGATTTCTATCAATTACTTCCTAAGTGGCCGGATCATTACTTTAAAGATATAGGTCTGCCGAATCAGACAGAGTATCTATGGACTTTGGACACAAACAAGATGAGTGCATGATAACTCATGTGAGGTTGATACTAACCATACTCAGAAGCCAAATCTTTGTGGACACGGGTTTCAAACGCAGATCTTAGCATGACGGCGACTAGTTATGATATCTCTGCCTAAAAGACTGTCAGGGCTCACATATGGATTTCTTGTGCAAGAGCATATTTTACTTGCATACCAACAACTTGTCCCACCAATATAACCACTTTAAATAAATAAATAAATAAATAAATAAATGAATACGTTTTGATCACGTGACACTAAAGACTGGAATAATGATACTGAAAAGTAAGCTTTGCCATCAAAGGAATAAATACATTTTTAAAAATACATTAAAATAGAAAATAATAATATGTAATAATATATTATATCACCAATATATATTAAATCACCATATTGTCAATAATGCTTCTAAAATGAATTGAGTCACTCATCATTTTGACAAACTCAAGTGTCATTCAGCTAGATAACAGCAATATTCAGCAAAATTCAGAAGACACCACAGACTACTAAATAAGTAATAAAGATTGTTGGAATGTAAGAACATACGTATGGGTCCGATTGGGCTAATGATGGTTATATCAGCTGGCCCCATATTCTCTAATACTGGCTTAGCTAACATACTGATACTGATATCATAACATGGCACTGATTAAGTGGAAACTGACTTGTAAAGAACCCATCAATCCCATCCCTAACTTCAACTTGACAAAAAAAACCCAAAAAAAACATTTTGATGAAATTTATTTTAAAAAGATCAGTCTCAGGTTCATGATCAGACTGCGATTTGTCTGCATGCGTGTTACCTCGACAGTGCGGCCCCTCGTCACGCCCGTCTGTGCAGTCTGGGACACCGTCACACAGCTTGCTCAGGTGAATGCACACATCTGTTCCTCGACACTCAAACTCGTTGGGAGGGCACTGTGACACCTGGGTGTGATGGCCTGCAAAAGGTACACAACAAACAAACAAGTCAACACGCTTCAACGATACAAAGAGTTGCAGCTGCGTTCAACTGCTAGTTTAACAAGTCATGTCTATTTCTTTTAGAGAGTTAACAAAGCTAGCACCTGAGTGATGCCACTCATGGTAACTTGCACACTTCATTGACAACAGACTCATAATGTGACAGAGTGTGAGAGTATGTGGATTTGAGCTTCAGATCACTCTTTGAAATCATCCTTCTTACGGTTTTCACCATTTGTCAAACCTCTGAGATGTAACTTGCAGGCAGAGACAGTAAAGTTTAGTCAAAAAGGACACTTACTAGTAAAATGTTATGTTTTTCATTGGTGCAATTGGTTCTGAATCAGTGTTATATCAGATTATTTTCATATTATTTATATACTTTTATAGTATTTATGATTATACTGAAATAGTTTTATTTTTACTTTTAGTCATTTTATTATATGCTTGTTATTTTTGTTACTTTTTATATTTCTATTTATCCTTCATTTATATTTATATCAGTTTTAGGTTTAGTGATTTTAGAAATCTACTTTAACTTAAAAAAATTATTTCAGTTGAGGCAACCTATCAAGGCAACATTTCTATGTATCATTTACATTTTTACATTTAATATTATATTATATTTTTTATACATTTTTCGTTTTATTCGTTTTAGTCGGCTATATAAACACTGTTCATAATGCTCAATGAAAGTTCAATGAGTTTTTTATTAGTTTAATATATGTGTCTTAATCTGCTTGCACATTTCCAGCATCAGTAACATCTTTCAGATGGTAGGAGAGCAAGTCACTAAAAGGACCAAACAAAAAACTAAGACACTACAAACATTGTCTCCAAAATGGTTAAATAAAACACACAACCACAAGTTATAATTGAGACTACAACAAAGAACTATTGCCTTGTGTTTAAAAAAAAAAACTGAATGGCAAGACTATAACTTGCTCTCTCCATCCAGAAAACAAAACAAAGAAAACGCAAACCGTTCATAGCATCGCCTTTGTCCGGAGCCATTCTCTCTCTGTGCGGCCTACACTGCAAAGCAAATTGTTTATCTTGGATATTTTTCTCTCTTCCCCTCCACTTCTACTCATAACATCTGCTGACCCATTTTAGAAAAACACAAGAAAAGGAGGGGGAATTCACCTCCCATATAGCTGGGTTAACACTGCACCAAACAGCTCCTTCTGAAGGTCCATTAGGTTTCTCTGCTCTCTTAATACCACATGTATGAGTATCTTCTGGGACGGAAATGAAGGGGCCAACGTGCTTATTTGGTTCATTAAAGCTTGGCAAAAACAGACTGGAAAAAATGTTTCTGTGGGAGGCCCCGACAGAGCTTTAATATTTATACCAAGGGCAACATTATAGCTCTGTTCTAAAAGCTAGTGAGCTGTCTATGTAGGAAGCAGTTTAAGGCCTCATAATGCTACCTACATAGAATGCTCAAAAGGTTCCATCTCTGCTTTTGGAACAGACCCATAAAATAGCTCCCATTTGTGCTCAAATTCTATTCTCAAGAAACGGAATAAAAGCTGAATGAAAATATGCCGACTGAACCGTCAAAGACAACATTTGCAAAAAAAACAAACATTTAAACTCACGTAATGTAACATTTTCATATGGAAAGATGTTCATTGTGAGATAATGTAGAGTGAGATAATGTAGAGTGGGATATGATCCATTGGGATTTGACTGGATTTGTGAAAAGTGGGCGAATTATGGTATTTTTCTCCACCCACACAGTCCTCAAACGAGGAAAAAGGGCTTGTACATTTTGAATGAAGATTATAACAAACATTTTTAAATCTTGAGATAGGAAAATCATCCCATAACTGCACAATGATTGTTTCTGTAACTCCAAAGATCACAATGAATACTTCCATTTTTGTACTAAAGCTTTTCAGCAACACCAACAATACTGGATCTGAACAGCCCCCATCAATCAAAAACCGGGCTCTGTTTAATTTTAGCTGTTCCACTGGATTCAGGAAGGAACATTGTGTACCTTCCTCTTTTACTAACACGCCAGTCTCATATTTATAATGGTTCTGATTCATATCACATGATGGCCATGATCAGCTGTTATGAGAGAAGCGAATCCAGTATGACAAATCCCAGAGAGCTTTAAACAGACCAGGGGTCGGACACCTGGAAAACGTATAGAAATTAATATTAAATGTTTTGTTTTTTTTTTTATTGTAGAAAGGTCAAAGTCACTTGCATCTGCATGTCAAACTTCATCAAATCCTTCCTCGTGGTCACACTACCCATTTAATTTAGTTATAAAGTGAATTGAAGCCAGACACTCTCTATCTAGCTACAATCTACACAACCACGCAGCAACCATAATGATATGACTTCTCTAGGTAATAACACATGACACATAAAAAAATAAAAATAAAAAATACACAGTAATACCAGAGCAAATAATGCCTTCAACAGCTAAAAACAGTAAACAACAAGCAGCAATTTGATGCATGCTAGAACTCACTACATAGATGGCAAGTATCTATTGGATATAACTACAGGCTCTTTCTCTGACCCTCTCTCCACCTCTCTGTGTTTTATATTAAAGCATCGAGATCCTTCCCTCTCAGGGATTGCTGGCAGGATAACAGTTCAAGCACAGCCTAAATCCAGCTCTTCAAGTTCAAACATCTCTTCAGCCACCGTTACCCTTCTGAAGCACCAGGCTAAAAGATTCTGTGACTAGTGTGGAAAAGAAGAGGCCGATCTGAACAAAACTCACCAACTAATCTGAATTCTGCTCAAATAGAAATACTAACTACTAAATCTCAAGTTGTGCCCAAAAAAAGTTGAAAGAAATGGAAAAGAGAACTATAATGGGTGATGTTAAAGCAGTTTTGCAAAAGAGGAAAAAAAAAAACGGGGAGCAGACAGACGGATGTTGTGTGAGTGAATTGGAGGCAGATCTCTGTGATCTTAGAGTGAACTGGGAAGTCGTTGGCCGTTTGCTAACAGGAGCCCTTTCAAACAGGCGACGACTGCTTCCTTCCTGCGCCTGAAGCGCATGCACTAAACACAACAGAGAGAGAGGGGGACTAAAGAGAAAAAGGAGGAGGAGAGGTGGACATCCACGGATAAACAGATATAAGGCTATTGGTAAAGAAAACAAATGCTTTAAATAATTAAACTCGTAATTGAACACGACAAATGGATGAACCTCATGAACCCTCATTGAATACATCCAAGTCATATTTCACCTCAAAGAAATAGTAAGAAAGACTATATTTAGGATGTTTTTTTTACAGTGACATTATTTGACTCAAAATTAAGTAGTCTGCCATTTTCAGTACACACAATTTAAAAAAAAATAAAAATCATTAGAAATGTGCTACTTTGTTCATTTGTTCCTGTCTTTAATTTATGCTTATAATATCATTATAGTGCTTTATCACAATAATATTAATTAAGTGTTTAAATATGATTTCTTAACTGAAAAAATTATGTGAATGAAAAAATCTGAATGCTTTTGTATTTTTTTTCCTTAAAGTAAGGAAATAAATAATATAATATAGACATGAAAATAAATAAATGCAACAAATTATAATGGTCCTATATTTTAAGAAAAGGTAAGTAAAAAAATAAATAAAAAAATCATCATTCATCATCATTATGAAGTTTGCTTTCCCATGGCTGGTAAAAGATGACTGAGTAAAACTGGGCTCCATGCTGTCAAGATGAGCTGTACTTAAGCATTTGAGCAGAGCCACAGGGAGTCTAAATACTATGTGAGCAGTCAGTATATGCGTGTCTAAACTCAGCTTACCCTATCCTTACCTCTAGTTACATAATGATCTCCCATTTGGCTTCCCTGTTGTGCTTTTGTTAATTGTGTGTTTGTGTAAGATGCACCGTTTCCTCCCCCCACTTAAGGGGTCTGTTTCTGTCTCTCCGTCTCATTCATCCTACTTTCAGCTCTGATGAACACACCCGGCATGCTGACAGGCCCATAATAACGTCTGCCTGCACTGGCCCCAGCGGTAACATTTGCCCTGTGCATATTACAAGCATTTTTCACACGTCATGTAAAATAAATGCTAGAATATTCGAGATGCGTTCGAAACTATCTGAATTATTTATTCCCCCAATGGCCGTCACTTCTTTTCCCGTGTGCTCGCCAAAAAGCTTGAGAGCAGAACAAATTGGTCTTTAAACAAATTGTCCTTGACCTTCCGTTATCTTCACCGCCGCAGTGGAGTCTCTTTTTTGACACTTCATTTTATGCTGTCTTTGTCCAGCTGATCCAGGGTCAGCGATGACATGCCATTAACGCAATGTCCTTGCAAACCTTCTGTTCCTGTTCCCAATAACAGATGAATCGGGTCAGGCGACGAAACGCACCCCTGATCTTGGTTTCTGCCATCCAGAATACTCATTGCAACCAAGGTCATTCCTCAACAACAGAGAAGAGTTCATACCTACACACTTCCATTCATTTACATATTTTATTACACCTTTGCTCTTTTCCTCATTCATGAATTTCACCTCCCTTCTCTCATGAATTTATCTCCCTCTTGAAATTATAGGTTACTTTAAACAAATAATTTCAATCATTGAATTCTTAAAAACATTGAAAGACATATTCAAAGTAATGTCTAACATTTAAAAAAAAAAAAAGAATAAATAAATAAATACAGATAAAGATAATGCATATGGCAACTGAAACACATTCATCTGACTAGACCTTGATTGGTTTAAAATACTACAGACTTGTGGGGATATTAAGATAATCTTAACGTTGAAATAAATGATAAAACTAAATACACTTTTATTGTTTTATGACCTCACAGGCAATAATTATATTATTATTTTACTAAACCCAAAAGTAATTTATATGAATAAACGTATCTGATAACAGAAGGTTACACCAATGTTAGCTCAAGTAGAAAAAATTCTTATAAAATCAGTTTACCACTTTTTACAATGTACTCTGATATATGATATATGGTGAACAACAAACACAACCAAGAAAACGGATCAGATCATGTCGTTTCAGTCATACTTCGATATGTTTACAAGACTCTGCGGATTAAAAGAAAACGCACTCTCGGGTTTGATTTGGCTAGTGCTAGAGCCTATATATAGGCTACCTGTCTGTGTATTACATCATAAACTAAAAGAAAGTTTATATGGCTGCATTTACACTTGGCATTAGCATGCGATCACCGTGATCCGATCGATCCGATCAAGCAGATTGGGTCATAAGCCAATCAGGACACGGTGCGTTTACACCTGTCCACATCAAGTGGCTTCTGTATCTGGATAACAGATCGGATCTCGCATTCCCGCGAAAATAAATAAAAATAAGGGTCTGATGACCTTCTCTCAATCCAAGTAATGGCTGTAATGACACAGATAGATATCAGTCTCCTCAGGGGCGGCTGTGAGTGGCAACAGCCTTACACAAGTGCAAATTACACTGAATAATCACTCCTCCTCACCCATTCAATCAAAGAGTCTAAAACAGCATCTGAATGTGAAAAGGCAGCATTTACATACACACTCAAATGCATGTGGCCCCACGCTGAGTACTCTCCTTTCCCCAGAGCTTTCTGGAACAAGACTGCTGATTTACCAATACATTTTGTGCAGTTAGTGTCTCTTTTTTAAAATTACATTTCTTCCATGGCCCAAAAGTGACCCAACACAGATGAAAGTTCATTCTCCACTAAAGCGTCTGCCCTGACTACAATCATGCTGGATTGCTGGCCATAAAATCATTATGTGATATTCTACACACACACACAAAAAAAAAATCTTGTTGTAATTGGAGTTAAATATTAAATAAATAGAACAGGCATTCCTAATCCAAACCATATCCCCATGCAAAATTATTCTATTAGCTGAAAGAATGTAATGGGTAGTCTATTTGGTGGCTGATTAAAAATCCAAATTTTTTTGTAATGTTGTGCAAAAATGTTCTTAATTTTTAAGGTAAAAGACCTATTAGTTGGTTAATTGCAAGTTCCTTTCCTCTATATGGTGAAAAAAATGAATAGATCTAATAGTACATTTCATGTAATTTTATAGTAAAATATGGTTAATCCTGAAAAAAAAAGAAAAAAAAGAACAATTCATCTTATAATTTACAGTGAAAAAAATGTATTTGACATTCCCAGAATTCTCTGTGTGGCAGCTCACATTTGATTCTTTTTTTCATTGAAATAACTGTTTCTTATTTATTTTTTCTTATCCGTTATGTACATCTTATGTTGTTAAATGTATATTTATTGCATTATTTTAGTATGTGTTACTGAAACTGTGCACCTATATTTGTATTTACCTCAGCTTGTGGAAAATCTATGTGAGTGTTTTTTCTCTATATCATCTGTTTTTAAGGGGGTTGTCAGTATATTATAATTATATAAAGTACATATGAAGTAATATTGGCATATTAATATTATTTCAGCTAATGAAATATGCTAATTACCTTAAAGGTCCCATTGCATGGATTATTTTATTATTTTATAATGTTTCCTGGGGTGCCCTTATAATGTTAGTATGTTTTTTTAGATCAAAAGTCGTTATAATTTTGAAATAAAAGGCATATTTACTAGCCTGATTTTAGCCTCTGATTTGAACGCTCTGTTTGAAGGGGCGTGTCTGCTGTGAGACTTCAGTGTAAACGCCCACTGCTGTGATTGGCTGACATGCTTGCATATGAAATATCTAGCATTACATGTGGAACTCTCTCGAATACTTTTACAATTACAGCTATTATACGTTTTTACTATTACAGCTATCGGGATTAACGAATCGTGAGAAGTTTAAGTATTTAGATCTATTCCCATCACATAAAAGGTTGCACTGATGAGCATTGAGCAGATGACAGCCTGCTGATCGAGTGAATGAAGATCTTATTGCAACGCAACGAGTTTTGGCAAGTGTCCAGATAAACTCGCGCTGTGTGATTGACAGCTTGGGCGATTGGAAAAGGATTGTTCTGTATGTATGTATGTATGTATGTATGTATGTATGTATATATATATTTATTAATCACAGTTTAAGTAAGATTATTTTCATCCTACTAAGAGAAACGACGTGAAGTTGATCGTTTAGTCACTGGCTTGATTTACTGATGCATAAACAGTATTGAACAACTTTGAGAGAAAAATTATCTGTCTGAACTTGAACAATTACACATCAGAAATTCACATAACCCACTGGTTCTTCAGAGGCTCGGATGAAGGAACTAAAAAAATACTTTTGTGTTTGTACATCCAAACACTGAGCAACTGCCTATCTATGGCGGAAGTTGTGGCGGCGCGGACACACGCAGCGGCTCGGCACTCTCCATTGCTTAGCAGCTTTTTGGTGAAGTACACTCGATCTTCACTTTTGACGATAAGAAACGACAGCTCGGTATATGTACCTGGCAATTTTGAGACATTCCCGGTGGAGATTATTCGGCCAAAGAAGCGTAGGCAACAAATCCGAGTCTCCGGGAAGAAATACAGACCGAGAAGGACGCGGAAGCAAAAGCGGGGGAAGAGGGCTGGGAGCCGGGACAGGCTTCGTCTAGCTCCACACAAACCTGCTGTGCCTAGCATATTTCTTGCCAATGCCCGTTCTCTCGTAAACAAGATGGACGAGATGAGACTCCGGACTACGGATTACCGCTGGGATGGTTGTGTTACAATAATTTCAGAGACATGGTTACATGAGAACATCCCGGATACAGCTGTGGAGTTAGCGGGCCGCAGTGTTTACAGATCAGACCGCACACAACAGTCTGGTAAGACGAGAGGGGGAGGAGTATGTGTGTTTATAAATAATAACTGGTGTAAGAATGTTACTGTCATGGAGAGACATTGCTGTGCAGACATGGAATTCCTGCTGCTAAAATGCAGACCGTTCTATTTACCCCGGGAGTTTACTGCTGTATTTGTGGCTGCTGTGTATGTTCACCCACGTGCTAATGTTAAGTTAGCCATGAAAAAACTGTATGAGGCTATCAGTGCACAACAAAACAAGCTACCCGACAGTTTTTTCATTGTGGCGGGAGACTTCAATCATTCAAATCTAAAATCAGTTCTACCTAAATTTTACAAAAACATTAAGATTGAAACAAGGAAGGGGAAAACACTGGATCAGGTGTATACGAACATAAAGGGAGCCTATAGAGCACTGCCAGCCCCCCACCTCGGTCAATCTGATCATCTGGCCCTGTTCCTGAGACCAACATACAGGTCTGTTGCTAGCAGAACTAAATGTCAAATCAAGACTGTGCAGATTTGGACTGAGGAAACAGAATCTGCACTACAGGACTGTTTTGAAGATACTTTGTGGGAGCTCTTTGACCATGCAGACATTGAGCAATACACCACCACAGTACTGTCATACATTAAGTTCTGTATTGAAAACACCATCCAGACTAAAAATGTTAAATTGATCCCTAACCAGAAGCCCTGGTTTAACGGAACCGTATACACTCTTCTGAAAGCCAGGGATGCTGCTTTGCGATCTGATGACCAGGAAGCCTACAGGAAATCCAGAGCTGACCTGAGAAGGGGGATTATTTCTGCGAAGAACAATTACAAGCTGCGTATTGAACAGCACTTCAAAGAAAATAACCATCGCAGCATGTGGCAGGGAATCAGGACAATAACTAACAATACCACAAATTACGGCCCACCCTCTCATGTTGACCCTTCTCTCCCGGACCAGCTGAATACATTCTTTGCCCGCTTTGAGGATGGAGCCAGTGCAGGACAGGCCATCGTCAGTACTCATGTGGATGAGCAACCGATCGTACTAGAGCAGCACCAGGTCAAACGGGCCTTGCAGAACATTAACATCAGAAAAGCATCTGGACCAGATGGGGTCCCAGGACGTGTACTAAAGGTATGTGCTCACCAACTTGCTGCTGTTTGGACTGACATATTTAACAAGTCACTGAAGGAGGCTATAGTTCCTATCTGCCTAAAGACTGCTACCATCATGCCTGTTCTAAAACAGAAAACTGTTGTATGTCTAAATGACTACAGACCAATAGCATTAACACCAGTTATAATGAAATGTTTTGAGAGATTGGTATTGAACAGCATCAAGTCTTTTATTCCAGCAAATCTGGACCAACACCAATTTGCCTATAGAGCCAATAGATGCACTGATGATGCCATTTCACTCGCACTTCACACTGCCCTCACTCACCTGGAGAACCCCAACACATATGTCAGGATGCTTTTTGTTGACTTCAGTTCAGCTTTTAACACCATCAATACCAGCAAACTAGTCAACAAACTGCTATTACTCGGCCTGGACTCTCACCTCTGCAAGTGGATTAAGAACTTTCTTACTGATAGACCCCAGCATGTCAGACTTGGAAATATCACCTCCTCCAACATCATCCTTAACACCGGCACTCCCCAGGGTTGTGTTCTCAGTCCGCTCCTTTATTCACTATTCACTTACGACTGTTTTGCCATTCATGATTCAAATTCCATTTTCAAATTTGCAGATGACACAGCTGTGGTGGGGCTGGTAACCAACAATGATGAGACCGCTTACAGGGAGGAGGTCCAATCACTTGTATCATGGTGTGGCAGGAACAATTTAATTCTTAATACAAAGAAAACAAAAGAAATCATAATTGATTTTAGAAAATGTAAAAACAACAATCATGAAGTTCTCGAGATACATGGAGAGGAGGTGGAACAGGTCCGAAGCTTCAGATACTTGGGGCTACATCTGGCGGAGGATCTGACCTGGGGAGTAAACACCAAAGAGCTAGGGAAAAAAGCTCAGCAGAGACTTTTTTTCCTGCGCACCCTAAGACGCACCGGGCTCCCGCAGACACTCCTCATAAACTTTTACAGGTGCACAATAGAGAGTGTGCTGGCATACAGCTGTACAGTGTGGTTTTCCAGCTGCACTGTAGAGGAGAAAAAAGATCTGCAGCGGGTAATTAAAACTGCCCAGAGAATCATTGGGGCACCTCTTCTGAGCCTTGAGGACATTTACTCCAGTAGGCTGCAGAGAAGAGCTGCAAGCATCAGGGCGGATCCTACACATCCTGGCTACACTCTGTTTGACACTTTACCGTCAGGCCGGCTCAGGGTAATGAGGGCGCGGACAAACCGCATGAGAAACAGTTTTTTTCCAAGGGCCATTAATGAACTGTTGAAAGTAGAAAGTAGAAAGTAAATCCGGACTTGATTTTTATAGTGTTTTATAAATGTTTTAGTTTTATAAAACCATTTTAATTTTTAATGTTTATTTTTTATTTTTATTATATATTTATCTATGAACTGTTGTTGACGGTGTTACTTTTATCCCCTAGGCTGCTAACTGAGTGATTGATGTCATCTTAATTTCGTTGTGTAGAGATATGCAATGACAAATAAACAATCAAATCAAAATGCTTCGCTCGTTTGCAAGCCATGATGTCTCTCGAGGAAAAACCCATATTGCGTAGCTCATTTTCTCATGGGCGGGCCAAATTCTCTTTGCGGGCAAAGAAGAGAAAGGGGAGGTAACCTTTTCCATTATGACGACAAAGGAAAGATTCTAGATTCGCCCGTCTGAGCTTTCGTTTTCTCAAAAATACCCAGGGCTTGGTTTACACCCATCAAAACGTCTAGCCACTGGGGGACCATAGGCAGGCTAGGGGAACTCATATTAATGTTAAAAAACCTCAAAGTGAAATTTTCATGCAATGGGACCTTTAAAACTAAGTTTATTATTAACTACCCCTGTAAAACAGTATAAATGTGCTGCTTACTGATTGGGACAGCCAATGATTTCTAAACATGCCTTCTAGGTAGGTGGCTTACAAGGGTTTGGAACATAGCTGAAGAGTAAAATTAAAGGCAAAGACACAGAAACAAATTCACAGAGAAGCAGCAAATGAGAGAGGAGAGAAGAACAAAACTGGAAAAATGTCACAAAGAGAATTTGATATCTCATTTAGCTTCTTTGAGTCTGCCTGGGAAAGATGAGTCAGATGAGCTCCACGGGCGTGCAGCGTGATGCCCTGAAACAGCCAGACTGTGAGAGTCTGTCTTTACCTCTGGAGGGTAATTGCAGCTTAGGTAAGACACCTGGGAACAGTCGTGCAATTAAGACACAAGACAAAATGAAAAAGCGGCATGACTCACTATGGCATACTTCTAAGGCTGGCGCTTACACATACTAAGGATGGGCAAAAGTACCCATGCATGGACGTGGCAGCAATTATCAAACAAGAAAATCCCATAATGGTTCATGTCACAATAATCAATGAAAACAAAACAACTAAACAAACATGGCAAAAAGGGACCTCGTTTATTTTTTTTATGTTAGAGTTTTAAAATAGTTTTTTTTTTTTTTACTTGGAATATTTACACATCAAATATATGAAGAGTTCAGATGCAAAAGCCTCTAAATGCCATTTTTATCAAGCTCATATATTTAAGTTCAGTAATTTCACTTAAATGCCAATGCAAATTACCTATTAATGGTCATTTAAGTGAAATTACTGAACTTAAATATACAAGCTTGATAAAACTGATCATTCTAGAAGAAAATTTCAGATGGCATTTAGAGGCTTTTGCATCTGAACTCTTCATATATATGTTAATACAAATAATAATAGTAATCATTATTATTGCTATTTTACTACGTATATTATTATTAATTAATATAAATAGTTATTTCAACTCAAGGTATTGATAAAAATGAACAAAATGACTATGCCGAACACACATCTTTAAATCTTCAATTCCACACGCATAGAGCGCTACCTTCACATTTAGACATGATGCAACAGTTGACTTTTACTACAGGTGCATTATAAATTGTGATAGATAACATCAACATACCCTTCCCAATCTTCTTTCTGTTTTTGAAGGAGAGAGAGAGAACAGGAGTTCCTCAGTGCTCTTGTCTCTTATCGCAGTGCTTTTATAATGATATACTGACCTACTTAAAGATATAAACAAGACCTACATTGGGCGCCAGGTTTGTTGAAAAAAACTGATTTACACCCAGAGAGAAAGTGAGAGAGAAACAAAAGAGAGAGAATGAAAAAGAGGGAGAGATGTATGTGCTCTGGCAGCATGACATTGGTGGGAACTCAGTCTGTTAGTTACAAATTAACCTGAACTAGAAAGAGCGTACACAAGGAAAGCCTTCAAACACACACCTTATGAGCACAAGACAAGTCTCAACTGAACCCTGAGCTACAGCCACCAGACTTGGCCCGAATGGAACGAGTATGTTTGTTTCAAAAACAGAACAATTGATAAACAAGTTTCTGCAACCCATCTCATTTCATCAATTCAATCCTCTCGAGTCAAATATATGTGGGGTTACATCCGGCAGACACCGCCTAGTGAATTCACAAAGGCTCTAATAACAAAATGACAGTTAAGACCAGGATTAGATGTGACACGAACTCAAAAATGTATATACAGTACATTCTCATTTGAAATGCTCTTGAATTTTAAGTGTTGGAAATGGCTTTAACAAAGAGGATTAAGTGTGTAACGTGTGTAATTGGCAGAAACAGATCATGATAAATCAAAAGGTCAGAGCTTCAGTCTAATGAAAAGCCCCCTTTGTGTGTTCAGCCAAACTGCATTAGCGCCCTTGAAATGATATTAGTGGCGCTTTTTGAGCGACAGATGGTGGGATCGCAACACAAAGTTTATTTGAGGGTGGAAAATTCTTTGATGTTTACGTGCTTTGAGGACATCGTTCACAAACGCCCAGGAGCTACTCTGTGTTAGACGTCCAAATGATGGGCCGCACATTTGGAGGAGTCCTGTGTGAATTTCTCATCAAAGCCCTTAAACTACAGATGGACATATTGTGGAATTCTCTTCTCTTGGAAGAGGCTTGATGAAACTTCATGAAACTTGATGGGAAAAGTTTTTTTGGGAAAAGAGGTATTGGAGTACCATGTCAGTAAAATGGTATGTGAATATCGTAAACATTTAGTCTCAAAGTACACATATATATTTATATTTCAAAGTGCCACGGTATTAACACCAGACTGTACCATGATGGTACCCCACAGTACTTTTTTTGTAAGGGAAGCTGTGCATTCTGTCAATTCATTTAGCAGAGAAGCTAAATTTAGCTTTACAAAAAAGTGCCAGAGAATTACCATGAATTTTGGACAAAAAAAACAACAACATGTGGTGGTACCATGGTACAGTACTAGTATTAGATGTGAGTGTGTACTGTATGTAAAAGTATGGGACTATATGGCATATTTCCTATATGGTTCTACAATAGTATACATCCAAAATACTATAGTAGTACGTTGCACCATGCCCAAAAAGTTAGTTGATATGATACTTTAAAAGTATGTTTCTGTAAATGTGGTTTCTTGGATATGTAATGTAATGTAATGTAATGTACTTTATTTATATAGCACCTTACATCGACCGATAGGTGAACCAAGGTGCTTTACAACAGATTAAACAACAATTTAAAACAACACACCGAAAAACAAGTACAGTAATAAATGAGAGAATAAAAAAATACAGTAAAAATAGAATAAAAATAAATATAAAAGTGCCACCACACTACTGGGTACTAAAAGCCATTTTAAAAAGATGCGTTTTAAGTCTTGATTTAAAAAGGCCCAGGTCAGTAACGATACGCATCTCACTGGGGAGCTTATTCCAGAGCTTAGGTCCAGAAACTGAAAAAGCGCGGTCTCCACAGTGTTTAAGTTTTGACCTGGGCACTTCCAACATAAGTTGATTGGACGACCTCAAAGTCTGTGATATGTAAGATGGAGCGAGGCCGTTAAAAGCTTTAAAAACAAACAATAAAATGTTATAATGAATTCTAAAATGTACCGGGAGTCAATGGAGGGAATAAAGAATCGGAGTTATGTGCTCTCGTTTTTTAGTGCTCGTTAACAGACGGGCAGCTGCATTTTGGACAAGTTGAAGACGGCCAACAGAGGCCTGGGAGACACCAATATACAGGGCATTGCAGTATATGAACATTGGTACTACCATTGTTTCTTTCTGAAGTACCTAAGAATACCATGGTATTGAAGTATAGTTACTATACAGTAGTATAAATCAAAGTACCACAGTATTACCATCACATACCATCAAACTGTGCATTTCTTTAATTAATTGAGCAGATTCACAGATAAAAAAGATTTCGGTTTCAAACAAAATCATTGAACGAAATATCAAGATGCGGCTCATTGCTGAACAACTTTACTGCAATTAGTTTAATTTATCACCTGAGAAGACATTCAAGGTCAACATGAACAACATACAGAGATCAAACAACTTAATTAAAGTGCCGAAACTTTTTTTACGGGTAAATGAAAACTGTCATTTAGGTTTAAAAAAAATTTGGTGCATCATTAGTTTTACCATAAGATACCATGGGTCACTTACTCCCAGTACTTTTTGTTTGAAAGGATAGTAAAAATAAAATCTTAAAGTGGTCACTGGATGCAAAATTCACTTTTAAATGGTGTTTGCATATAAATGTGTCTTTGCAGTGTGTGGACACAACCACTATACAATGAAAAGGCAGCACTTTACGCATATTGTGTCGACACGCCCCACGGAAGAGAGGGGTGGGGTGAGCAGTTGCTCATTATCATTTAAAGAGACATGCACCGAAACGGGTCACTGTGAACAGAGCTGTTTTCGAGGAGGTAAAAAGGGTAGGGATGCACCGAATATTCGGCCACCGAAAATTTTCGGCCGAAAATGGCCCAAAAGTGCATTTTCGGTTATCGGCCGAAAGACTTTTATCACCGAAACAATACGGCCGAAATGTTGTGATGACGCAAACAGCAGACACCGCGACCTGCACGTGCTTGTCTGAAGCAACATTACATATCTGCGGTGTGGACGTATTTAAATATATCTAAGAGTGACCCACGGACAGCGATTTTCAAAACACAGACATCCCAAGTCTTCCGGAAGTTCCGGGAGTCTCCTGCGTATTGATACCGGCTCCCTAATGCCCGCAAATTAGTTTAAATCTCCCGGAATCGCGAGCGAGCATGAGCGCGCATACGTAGCGCGCGCGGCAGAGAGAGGGAGCGAGAGACCTTTGTGTGTGTGCAGAGCAGCCGTCATTTCTCAGAGGTTTACCTGAGCTGTTTATGGTTTTTGCAACTCACGTCCATGAGCATATAACTGCAGATATTATTTTGGGCTATGGCAGTATTGACCTAAATGCACTTTGTTTTTATGAGAGAACATTTCATTTTTAAACCTTTCTCCAGGCCAGTAGGCTTTTACATTATTATTTAATGTACACATGAGTGGGGTCAAGTTAAACATTTAATTTTATACTTTGCAAATGCTAAATAAATATTTGCATAAAATTTTAATGGATTTATTCTTTGAAACTTTAATATTAATTTATGCAATTGCAATGCCTTGATTTTAGTAAACTTAGTACACAGTCATAGCCATAAATGCAATGGTACTAACAATAATTGGCATAATTTCTTTCGGTGTTTCGGTTTTCGGTTTTCGGCCTTGGTTTCCTCTTTTTCGGTTTTCGGTTTCGGCCAAGAATTTTCATTTCGGTGCATCCCTAAAAAAGGGTGTTGTTTTACACAACCATTGAGGAATTTTAACCAAAGTATGTTACAAACTTTACATGAAGACCCTAAAGAATCATACCAACTTGTGGAAAATGGGCATCCAATAACCCCTTTAAGAGAAACATCAACGCTTAAATAAAAATAAAAATAAAAATAAGAGAATTCCACAATTTCCACCAAGAAATTTGTATAATAAAGAGAGGCTAAATAAATCAAATCCATTAGGTGTAAACACGGACTAGTGAACATTACAAAGAAAGCATGTTTGCAGTTTGTTTGTCAGCCTGTGAGGATTAAAAGGCGGTTGCAATTACAGCACAGAAGGTCATACGTAAACACTTAACTAGCTCTGTCTGTTCCCCTGCTGGACAGTAAAGCACTACCCAAATGCTGATGGTGAAACCATCATGGCTGCCTGCTGTGAGGGTGTCTGGCTCGTGTGACAGATGTAAAGTAAGGTGCGGTACAACCGGCTTCATTAGGCCTGCGTGTGTGTTAACATTTAGGAGCTGGTCAGTGCTAAATATAAAGAGCTGGGCTCCTGTTTTTGCGTTTGAGAAGAGCTCACATCACAGGACTGTGTGCAGTCAGCCAGACTAAACAGAGCAGTTTAATTAGTGCCATCGCTCAGAAGAGACACACAGAACATCCTTCAAACACACACTTTGTAGTCTGTGTTTGGCGTTAACCACCATTTGGTCGCCTACATAACACTATGCATACATGTTGATCGAGATATATATATATATATATATATATATATATATATATATATATATATATATATATATATATATATATATATATATATATATATATATCTCTCAATAAATGGTCACAGCTATTCAGAAGAGATGGTCAATCATAAAAACACTTGAAAATGAAAATCACAACTGCATGATATACTGGTACCATATCAGTCATCCGTCGATATCACAGATTTTATAATTTATCAGATCTTTAGCAGATATTGGATATTTAATGCAGTCATCTAATACTTACTACAATTTAATCTTTAAAAACACAATTTAATTTTATAATTAATATTTTATAGGGGTGTAACAACATATCGTGTTGGGGGTGTATCGTGGATAGTGACAATATGTATTGTGGATAGTTCACCCAAAATAAAAATTACTGTGTGAGAAAAAATTTCAAGTTTACAGAGTTTTAGTGTCAGCACTACATTAAACTACTATATATAATGTTGAATATAATGTATAATAATGTAATGGGGGAATATACAGCGGGGGAAATAAGTATTGAACACGTCATCATTTTTCTCAGTAAATATATTTCCAAAGGTGCTATTGACATGAAATTTTCACCAGATGTTGGTAACAAACCAAGTAAGCCATACATACAAAGAAACAAACAAAAATAAGTTCAGAAATTAAGTTATGTGTAATAATGTGAAATGACACAGGGAAAAAGTATTGAACACATGAAGAAAGGGAGGCGCAAAAAGGCATGGAAAGCCAAGACAACTGCTGAAAACTTACAGTAATTAAAAAGCAATCCAGCCCCCTGTCAGTGGAAATTAATAACAGCTGGTTCAGTCCCAAATGATGGCCTACAAAAAGGTCTCATTGCCAAGGTGTCACACAAGACACATCTCATGATGGGTAAAAGCGAAGAGCTGTCTCAAGACCTTCACAACCTAATTGTTGCAAAACATAATGATGGCATTGGTTATAGGCGCCATTCTAAGCTTCTGAGTGTTCCAGTGAGCACTTTTGGGGCCATAATACGGAAGTGGAAAGACAATAATTTCACCATAAATTTGCCTCGACCAGTGAAAAGAATAATCAGAAGAGTTGTTATTATTACACATAACTTAATTTCTGAACTTATTTTTGTTTGTTTCTTTGTATGTATGGCTTACTTGGGTTGTTACCAACATCTGGTGAAAATTTCATGTCAATAGCACCTTTGGAAATATATTTACTGAGAAAAATGATGACGTGTTCAATACTTATTTCCCCCGCTGTTTGTGGGTCCTGATAATGCCAAATGTCTTATGTTACCAGTAAAAAGTGGCCGACAATATTTTAAACATATCTAGCCAGTGACAGAGTGAAAGCATATTCATCTGAAATAATTCTGTATTTCCAGCTTCAGAATAATTAATATTTTTATTCTGGTGTCACTATTGTCCTGTGCATTGGGTTTCCAGCACCAAGTCCAAGCCTATTCATTTACACCCACAATGTAACACCAAATTTAGCATTTTAATCAACAGTAAATTTTTTTACTTGCCGTCCAATTCATCAGAGAGCCATTTCCGTGCTTCATGTTAAAAAGTTATTAAGCACAATAAGCTGTGAAAATGAACTCAATGCTGTGCTCGCGCTGACTGACACACTGCTGAAGCGCGTGCGCAGAAAGCCACGTCTCAGTCTCACGTCAGACAGCATGTGATTGCCAATTCAGTTCTCTTTCACGTCTTATTGCACTTGAACAGTCGAATATACACACATTTGTCAAAATGCCTATCATGTGGAGTATTCATGTAAACACAATTGGTCATGTCTCAATTAAAAGTAAACAGATGAGTGTAAACCGGATGTGTATCAGTATAATGGATCCGTGCATTCGGTCAGCCTAATAAACTTACTGCTCTTCACTGAATCACTTTTTGTAGCTTCATTAAGAATACATTTATATTTCATTCATACAGTGAAGACTATGCGGTATTTTATCTTTACATTTGATTATTCAATTTCTGTACAATTTCTAAGTACATGTTAAATAAACCTATTGTACATGAAACACTTAATTTGTTTAATTCATATTTTTGGTTTTATTGTATATGTCCTTATAATATTTTTTTATTGTGTTTGTAATCAGCTTTTTTGTTCTTATTTTTACTAACAAAAATAAAACAAAATGACAAAAATAACTATCGTTATCTATATTGTTATCGTGAAATAAAATGTTTCATGTTGTGAAATAAAATTGTCATATCGCCCATCCGTAGCAGGACATGTTCTTCATTTCAAAAACAACTAGGCAAAGCGTAGCAGATCATACAGGTTTTGATATGAGTTTTTAAAACTATTTTTAACTTGACACAAAAAAACAAGTATCTGAGAATTTTTCTAGGACTGGTTTCAGTTTATAACGTTGCAAAACAAGCCAAAATATTTCAGCTCTGCCATGATCACGCTTATCATATCATCTCTTTATGTCATGATATCATCCCATTCACGTCTGAGGCAGATAAACCAGTTTACTCACAGATATCCGCGGCTTCATCAGACCCGTCTGGACAGTCTTTCTCTCCATCACAGCGCCAGCCTTTGGAGATGCAGGTTACCTGGTCTTTACACACAAACTGCTTCGGACTGCATGTCTTTGGAGCTGGAACAGAGAAATACATTCCAAGCATGAAATACATCACTCAGACCAATTATTCTAACAACATGTGATCATTTTGAGTTGAATAAGCAATACGCTTAATATTATTTCAAACAATCAAAGCAAATGTATATGAAAATTGCAAAATCGAAGCATTTTCACAAGTGGTCTCAGGCTTTTGGATCTTATGTATAAAATGAGCAAAAATCAGTCATCATCCAGCATCTAGCCAATGAACAACCCATATGGGTCAACCACTAAATGCTTCTGCAATAAGAAGTCCATTTTTTTGTTGAGGAGAACATTTAGATGTACCACTTATGAAATAAGCAAATGTGACAGGACAAAACTTTTAGAAGAAAAACCTTGTGGATGTGGTCGCAGGCTTTGCTGAAAAACTACCATTCCTCATGCCAAAGTTGACTGGTTTCAACACAGAAACACAGCAGGGTCATGCCAAGTTCACAACTGTGCTTTTTATTCCAAGAAAACTCATTCGGCCGTAATATTAAACCACTTATTTCAGCATAGGTGCTTTATGTTTGTTTATTTCCCAAGTGCTGCCCACAAACAGTGCTTTACTTTTGCTCTTTATAACCTGAGAGATGTTTTTTCTCGACGTGTGGACAGAGATCTTTTCACTGTCGGTGGTAGGGCGAAGTATGCGTCAGTTCTGACTAACTCCGGAGAGAGCCCGACAATGAGAAGAGTATTTTTGCTCAGTCAGTCTGATGAGATTGTTGAGGTAAACCGCAGAACCGCCTCAGGACTGTGGGTAATCTGGCCCTGCCCCACTGCTGACACTAGTCCACTCAGCTAGAAGTCAGAGATCCTCAGCAAAACCGCTGCTGTATTTAAACCATTCTCAGTCTGTCAGTCCCCCAGTAAAACACTGCAGCTTCAATACCTCCTGTGGGTGCGGCCCACTTGCATATACAACTGACCACAGGCCTTTTCCAAATACAATATTCAGACAAAACTGCTAAATGGAAATTTTTTAAAACAATCATCCTTACAAGCCTTGCATGTGTTTTAAGCTATTCTTTAAGCTCACAATTTTTCAATCTTTTAACATTACTCAATTTCTAAATTGTACATTTATGTATTTTCTCTGAAAATCTCTGATTCGGTCAGAGTAACCTAAATATCTTCAAATCACTTTCATTTATATGCACTAATCTATCAACACAGATGAATGTATAAGTAGGCAACCATCAGTGTTTATTACTTAACACATGAGGGACTAAGAAAACATTTCTTAGTAATCAAGGAAAATCACTGAAACCTATTTTTGAATCGATTTATTGAAAAAGACAGAAACTCAGACTTATGGGGCAGTTTTACTAATCAAATAACAGCGGCATTTTTAAATCAACAACAAAATCATTTTGAAATTTGAATGCACTATATCAGCAAGACCTATTTTAAGCACAGAGCTCCAAACACAAATCTACAAAAATAGCCATTAATAGGGACATCAAGGCATACTTTTTGATTTTAATTGGTCAATGTTCTACTAAAACAGTCTTGACTAAAATTACTGTAGCGGTGTACACTGTATCTCAAGTAGCAGTTGAGTACAGAAGTAGAACAGCAGTAACTATCTGATTGAGATTCTCTGCAGGACCTTCCCTCTCTAACACATACAGTACCTCTCTGCACACTTGGCAGGAGGAGAGGTGTTTTGGGAAAGGGAACCAGGGGAAAAGCTGCAAGGGGGAGAAGATGTGACTGCAATCACAAGAGAGAAGAGGGATGTGCACAGTATCAGTCACGTGTCTATACATATCTGAAAGTGCTAAGAAAGCTGGACCGTTGCCTCCATTCTCAGTCCATCACTTCTCAAACTGTCTGTCAACAGTTTGGTCACTTTGGTGAAAGATGATATCCCCATGGACAAGAGAGGATAGAGACAAAGTGGGTGAAATTACGAAGAGAATTAAGCTATCTAGTGAAATGGGTATTTCTGACCATCTTTAGATTTGTTCTACAACATATTTAGCTCATCTGCCTTCTAAAGCGGTTTCCTAATTCTAATGGAAATGACTCATTCAGAAGGTTCCACATAGGCAGCAACCTTTTAGCACGTCACATGAAATGCAATGGATACTCTATTCCTAAATGGTCCAGTAGAGTTTGAAGTTAGCATGTTGCTAAGCTAACAAAGTTACAGTAATACGCGCAACAACACAAATATTAGGTCAAATAGCCTGATGTGCGAGACTTGCGGTGGGCTCAGAGAAATGTCCACTCGTAAGTAGAGCTGCACGATTCAGGATAAATTGAGAATCACAATTTTGGTTTTAAATAGAGATTGCGATTCTCCCACGATTCTGAACAGACAACTAAACAAAATATGTAATTTACTAGAGGTCCTGATAAAATGTTATTTGCTGAAGTCTATTAAAATATGTAATTAACTGATTGATTTATAAAAAAATGTAATCTGTTTGAATGAATGATTCAATGACTCACTCATAAATACTTCACTTGTTTCATTACTGGATGAATCAGCGTTTTTTGAACGAATTTCTTGAATAAATGATTCAATGATAAATAAAAAGTTTTAACAGTCACTTGTTGCAACCTAGTGGCAAAACGATGTAATCGTTATTTGAGGCCCAAATTACTTTCAAAAGGTAAACTTTTATCCCAGTTCTTCTGTGATAAAGCATTGATTGTCTGTGATTTTACCATTCACGTTGATAATACAAATGATATGTTAGGGGCTGCGTTTACAGATTTATTAAACTCCTTTGGGGTCAAGCAAAACGTAACTAGACCCACTCATCATTTGAAATCATACACAAGATTTAATTATATCGCATGGAATCAATCCTACCGCAAAGTGATGATGTCACTGTGATCACTCCCTTGTAACTTTCATACTGCTGAAATGTGCCATGTCTGCCGAGTTATCGGCCAGGTAAAACAATTCTGCCAAATACTATAGATAGATCTGTCTCAGCTGCTCAGTGTACCCAAACACACAAATGAACTAAAGGACAAGACTAGCTCTAGGGGCACCATTTTCTCTAGTACATTAGAAACCATTGCACCGATCAGATTAAAAAAGGTCAGAGAGAAAAGTAATGCACCATGGTACAACAGTGCTACACACACTATCAAGAGAGAAACTTGTAATCTAGAGCGTAAATGGAAACAAACTCATTTAGAGGTCTTTAGAATTACGTGGAAAGACAGCACTTCCTGTTATAAAAAGGCCCCAAAAGCAGCCAGGGCCGAGCATCTCTGCAAACTAATAGAAAATAACCAAAATGTTTAGGCTATTTAGTACAGTGGCTAGAGTAACAAATAAACAGACATCACCTGAACAAAATATTTCATAACAGTTTAGAAGTAATGACTACACGAATTTCTTCACTTCAGAAATGCAATTGTAAATGTACAACCTTTGACAGTGTTTTATGATTCAGCCTCAATTATCGCCACTCAAGAACAATTGCAGTGCTTTTACAACTACAGGACGGGAATAGCTAAATAAACGTATCATTGCATCTAAACTAACAAAATGTTTATTAGATCCAATACCCACTAAACTACTGAAAGAGTGTATACCTGTAGTAGAAGAGCCTCTTCTCAATATTAACTCGTCTTTATCTCTAGGTCATGTCCCAAGACCATTCAAGCTGGCAGTTATTAAGCCTCTCATTAAGAAACCACAATTAGATCCAAATTAATTAGCAAATTACAGACCCATTAGTATTACCCAAGTAGTTTCCGCTCAATTGTGCTTTTTTGCACACAAAAAAATTATATCTATGAAAAATTTCAGTCTGGATTCAGGCCCCATCATAGCACAGAAACTGCGCTTGTTAAAATTACAAATGACTTGCACTTCTAGCTTCTGACCAAAGCTGTGTCTCAATACTAGTTTTACTTGATCTTAGTGCTGCGTTTGACACTATAGATCATAAAATACTCTTAGATTGACTACAAAAATACACTGGTATTCAAGGACAGGCATTAAGGTGGTTTAGATCGTACCTATCACTATCAGACAGTTTCCATTTTGTCTTTTTAAAACAGGGAAAAATCTAAGATAACATCAGTAAATTATGGAGTACCGCAAGGATCTGTGTTAGGCCCTCTGCTATTTTCAATATATATATGCTGCCACTTGGTAATATTGGAATTAGTTTCTACAGTTATGCCGATTATATTTATTTTTATAATCAATTTTGTTATTTAGTTATATATTTCATCACGACCAGATGAAATCTCTAAATTATCCAAGTTGACAGAGTGTGTTAAAGATATAAAATATTGGATAATTTTCTTCTATTCAATTCAGATAAGACTGAGGTATTACTTATTGGACCAAAAACCTGTACACAACACAGAATCTCTTAGAAGATAATTTGCATTTAGAAGGATGTACTGTTACATCATCCTCTACAGTTAAAGACCTGGGCAACTTGTCTTTCGAAAATCATATTTCATATTTTACAAAAACAGCCTTCTTCCATCTCAGAAACATCGCTAAGCTCCGAAACATGCTATCTGTTTCCGATGCAGAAAAGTTAGTTCATGCATTCATGACCTCTACTAAGACCATTACTAGCTGGTTGTCCTGCATCCTCAATAAACAAGCTACAATTAGTTCAAAATCAGCTGCTAAAGTTCTTACAAGGTCAAGAAAATATGATCATATAACACCAATTTTATCATCTCTACACAGGATAAGTTCCATATCGATTACAAAGTATTACTACTGACCTTTAAGACCCTAAACGGTTTAGGTTCTGTGTATTTAACTGATCTTCTATTGCCCTACAATCCATCACGTTCTTTAAGATCACAAAACTCATGGCTTCTGGTAGTACCTAGGATATCTAAGTCCGCTAAAAGGAGGGAGAGCGTTTTCAGATTTGTCTCCTAAACTCTGGAATAGCCTTCCTGATAATGTTTGGGGCTCTCCCAGTTTAAATCTAGATTAAAGACGCATCTCTTTCATTTGGGAAAGTAGTCAGAATAACCTGGTTTCCCATGGTTATTGCTACATGGATTCTGTTATCCAATTCATTTGATCATCATTTTAAACATCATAAACTTTAGCATATAAAAAAAAGACATCTCTTTAGCCAAGCATTCACATAATGCACCTCTCATAACCTTATACTCTAGTTACATCTCTACAGACTTTGTAATATTTCCACACAAATTACATTTTGGGAAATTATTGCAATAGCCTTGAATACAAATTCTAAATAGCTCCTTGAATTTAAGTTATTTTCATCATCTGTTTAAAAAAAATATATAGGCTACTACTATATATAGCATTTTTTTTTCATATCGGACCATGGCTTATTACATTTTAAGCCTTTATCGTCCGATTCTGATGTCTTGATGATAATATCATGCTTCCCTAATATAACCACTATCTCAGTCTCGACACGTCAACCATCTTGGAGTAAAAACTAAAAGTATGACTGAAAGAAACATTTAGCAACAGTCTAGCTCATATTAACAACATACAAAAAAACGATTGCAAAAAACGCACAAAAGGACACAAGAACGAGTTCTGCGAACAACCCCATACAATTTGGCCAAAAGGGGATCTTCAAAGCAACTACCTATACCACACACAAGAAAGTACTTGAAACCTTGCTGTGAGTTCTCCTTCAGGACCGCTCACAGGATCCAATAAACACAAGGCATGTCAACATCCAGGACTTTTTATCCGTTCCCAAACAAGCTTGTAGAACTATGCTTTGTTCCAGTGCACCAGTTAAGCTCTCAGAGATCCGGTCAGCAGCATTAGGAGGATGATAGATACAAAGTGGAAAGTGCATATAAAACTTTACAAGCCCTGAATAGAAGTTCAGGAGAGGAAGGAGGACTATATAAGAGACTGTATAAGCTTCTAAAATATGGAGACAGCTGGTATCTCCAAAAAGTGTTATTATTGTTGTTAATGAAATTTAAAATGAAAACATTTTTTAAGTGAATAATTAAAAACTGGGAAATACTGAAACCTAAAAAATTATATAAAATTAATTTAGATTGCATTGAAACTTGAAACCTTCACAGTATTACACTTGAAAATGTCAATAGTTAGCAACTAGATAACACTATACTGTGAGAAATTTAACGTAATTAAACCTTTAACTTTGGCAGCCCTAAAATACTAAAGTCAAAAACAAAACACAAAATGAAACTAAACTTGAAAAAATTTTTTTAATAATAACAATAAAACTAAACTAAAATGAACAGAGTGAAAACTAACAAAAACTAAACAGTAGATACAAAATTTCTTAACAATAATAACCCAAATGACCAAATATTGAGAGATATATTCATCTAGAAGTACTTTTGCTCATATCACCATCAGCAGCATTAAGCGAGAAGCATTAGAGGACATGTTTGACACCGTTACTGACTGCGTTCCTAAGGTCTAAATCTTTCAACCAGACTAGGCCATTCTCATCACTCATGCCACTGACTGTACATAAAAAGCAACACTAAAAACACTCAGCATCTAAATTTAACGCACGATCACAGAGCAGCAGCGAGCGACCGCGAGGAGGAGAGTCTGTGACTCTAATTGGAGGTTTTGGGGTCGTTGGGGGGAACCGAGTACACAGGCAACTTTTCCCACAGAGCTTGCCTTCATTCAAAGCACACAAATATTTCAGACAGAGATGTGGATTGTTAATTCAGACCCCTGTTTTTTTCCAAACGCACAGCCAAACTACTGACAAGTTTTTGAAGGTGCAAATCAAGGGGGACTGTTAATCATTTCAAAGCATCGGAGTCTATGGTGGGGAATGAAGAAGGCCTTTATTTGTTCCTCTGGGCCTGCACCCAACTGCAAACATCAGGAGCATCCCAAAAAGGTGCACCGGCCAGGACTCCTTGAGCTAAGCGACCCAACATCACACTGCAGTCATTCGAAATACCACAGTCCTGTTATAACAAAAGCTGTTTCCACACAAGGGCTGGGAGCCGGCCAGAAGACCGGCCAATGCGGGAGAAACTTCCGTTTCATTCATTAGCGCTTTGTCTGGGGCATTTAATAATGACAGGAGTGTTTTACATCCAGGCACCTTCACAGGTTAAAAACATTGATCTTTTCTCTAAATTCTGGCCGAGGGAGTTTAACCAATTTATAAGTTTGTCCTCTGATGTTAATTTTCTAGGACAACCCTTAGTTGTGCTGGGCGCTGAAAAATGGGGCCAGTTTCTAATGAGATGAAATTCCAAAGAAATGAGGCTAAAAAAAAAACAATCATTCACACATCACCGTCGTTCAATGTTCACCCGTACCCTCCGGGCTGGCACACTATCGTTTTTTTTTTTCAATAAAGGAAGTATCCGCTTTACAGATAGTGGGGAAAACGCTGGATGGAAGCAAAAAAGGAACCAGCATGCGTTAGCAAACAGCAATGTGCAGACATGTACACGTGTATTGCTGCTTTGGGGCTGTAATCAGGATATCAAACTTAGATTGTGAACATGCTCCCGGTTCATTCCAAAACAATACTCACAAGGCACTTTGGCACACTCTACTTACAATTACTTTTGTTTATCTCCGTTACGTTTGCTTGGACTTGCTCCTAGTTTCGTTGAGAGATAATAGAAAAATAGAAAACAAACATAAATGGTGCCTTGGTACATTTTGATGAATGTACATTTTGGTGCATTATTTTATTCTAATATTTGACCACTGAATACCTGGCATGTGGGAACACCTTCACAAGTCTGCTTTATCAGATTGGAAAATATCTGTAGCCTACAACCTCAGGACCATCAGAGCCTGCACTTAGGGGATGGAAAAAAAGATTTTTGATTTTTTATTGTTTATTTTTTTTGTGCCTGTGGACAACATCTGAGACTGTGAACACCGGAAGAAATTGCGATGCATTTCGGCCATGATTTAAAACAATATAATCATTCAAAAGTGCCATTTATTTATTTTTTTAAATGTTAATCGTCTGATGTCACAAGTACATAAAACTTTCAGATGAAAAGTTATGAGTACGAATGGGCCAACAATCAACTAGTTCACAAATTTATCAAGATATATTTGTCTTTTTTTTCTTTTTTTTTCTTAAAATCACAAGCATTACATTGTTAAGAAAAATATGTAGACAATCATTGCAAACAAGCAGAGACGGTTCAAAATGCATGCAGCTCTTGAAGTTGAGGTTTTACCTACAGTTTGAGGATCCAATGGAGTTATAAGGTTTAGTCAAAAGCTCTTTTTAATACTTTTCATTGGTTAAATATTTGCTAAACCCAAAGACAGATGTAACGAATGACCAATAGAAATGATTTATGAAAAAAAAAAATTGACAAAATATGGAGATGCAAGGTTTCTGCCTGACAGCGAAATGTCTACATATTTTTGAAAGCAATAATGTTTTTTTAAATGCCACAAAGAAAGTCATCCATTTTGGTCACATAAACCCAAGAGCAAATGTTTTTCCTTAACTGGATAGTTCAACAAAACATGACAATTTGCACGCACTTACATCTGTGGAACAAAAGAAGAATGTTGGGAACCAAACAAAATTGGAGCCCACTGACTTACATTGAATGGACAAAAAAAAAAAAAAAAAAAAATACTGAGACATTCCTAAAAATATCGTTTTATGTTTAACAGAAGAAAGAAAGTCATACAGGTTTGGACATGATGTTGTGTAAATGAGGACAGAATATTAATTTAAATCCTTTACAGATAAATAGTCAAATAATCTTTCAGGAAACCCATCCTGACTGACAGGAAACTAATCCTGTTTTGTTGGTTATAAAACATTTTGCACAATTCTAATCAGCAGTTTACCTCAAAGCTAATCTTAGCTGAAAAGAAAGACAATATTGAGTTGGCGAGTGATAAAAAGAGAGGGAAACCACAGTTGAGACAGACAGGAGATCGGAGAGCCAGCTGCCGTTACATTTCCATGTCGTGCCAGCTGTAAGAAGTAGGGCTGGGCAAAAAAAATAATGTTTTCGATTAATATAATAAATGTGTGGTAGTGAAATTGGAATCGAGAATTGTTAAATTTTACTGGCATCTAAAATGTTGGGTGTCATAACCTTATTTATAACAATACAAGGAGGATACATGGGTCAAAAACAATAACTATTTTATTAATTTATTACTTTTAAAGTGAAAACTTAATCATTGAATTCATTGAATCAAATCGAAAAATCGAGAATTGAATCTAATCGAGAACCAATTCGGAATCGAATCGGGACACCTGTAATCGATACCCAGGCAGCCCTAGTAAGAATCGTGACCCAGTTTCAGCCCCTCAGTCTCAACTTCCCCCCGCACAGCGCAACGCCCCTCCAAATCAGCTCCAGACCTTGGCCACACATTCCAGCACCTTTTAATTGATTTCATCTGCAGACTCGTCCTCTGTGAGGATATGGGCTTGTAAAAGGCGAGTTCTCGGGTTTACCTCGGGTCTTTGGAGCCCACAATGGAATTTTGGAACTGAGTCGAGATCTTTGCTAAAATGACAATTATATCAGGGTGGTTCTTATTACAGTGCAGAACATTTCTGGAAGTTTCACCAAACGCTGTTACATAACCTTTTAATTCTGTTATGCATTCTCGGGGAAATTCCTGAAGATCCTGTTTGTAATTAGAAGTTGTAACATAAAATACAGAGAAAACAGGCAAAGAGAGGGGGGGGGGGGGGATGACAGAAAGAAAATGAGAGATCAGTTGCAAGACTGGTTCTCATCAGCTCGCACTGCTCTCCTCCCTTTAGGAATTTTCCATCTGCCTCACAGACCTGCAGGTGATAGTGGAAGCTAAACGCAGTGTATTCAACATTAATAATTAATAAACGTTTCTTGAGCACCAAATAAGCATATTCGAATGATTTCTGAAGGATCATGTTGACACTGAAGACTGCAGTAATAATGCTCAAAATTCAGCTTTGCCATCACAGGAAAAAATTCACAATATTACTGTTTTTACTGTATTTTTCATCAAATCATATGTATTCACCATGTATTATGCAGCCTACAATCTTAAGGCATCCAGCAAGAACACTGACTACAAGCCACAATACATAAACTAAGCAACAACCACCAACTGAGTCACTGCCACTAGGAACGAGGCTTCCGACAGAGAAAGTTGGAGAGATCTACAAGATGGTTCTTACCACTGCATTTTGCCACCTTTTCAGCACAACACTGCAGTCCCCCTGGGAAGGGATGCGTGTTAACATGAGGGTAAAGGGAAGAGCAATTAGGCTACATTCTCTGTTCATTGAGCTCTATTTTTGTGCTGAACGCCAGCGTCAAACACAGTCCAGTGACCCGTTTGAGGAACACCATACTGAGCAGGTCGCGGTCGGTGGTCCACCTCCTTCGAAATGTAGAAAAGGGCCTCAAAAACACATTGAGTGTACGTACACACTGAAGCGTGCAGACACACACACACACACACACACACACAACAGGACAATACGGTTAAACAAGAGAGCTTTGTGAATAACAGGGCACCATGTACTGGCCTGCTGCTCACACATGATGTGGTCAGACCCTCTGAACATTGTGTAAGTGACCACCAGACGTGCACATGATATGAACACATTTCTGCTCATTTTCTGCCTGGGTTTCATAAAGATCTTGCGGTCTTCGATATGTTTTATGATGATGATGCCTTGATAATACGGATTTATTACCCCCTAATTAAAAAAAAACACAAAAGCAAACTTTGTACCCATGTTTGAGAAGATAAGGTCCATTTCCAGGACGTATATACAGTACATGGCTAAACGGCTATATTACGGCTGCCATATCTATTCCCGATAAGTTATATTCTCTAATGAGGAAATAAAAGGTGTGAACGGCCAGTTCATTTTTAATTTTTTTTTATAAGGAGTGCCAGCCCAAAATCTTAAAGACGGCTTCCAGATACTAGGTTGTACAGGCGGTCTAGACTAACCAGATATTTACCAGTTATGTATCAGTGATCTGAAACTGGAATTGTAAGCTTTGTCAACCCTAACCAAACCCCACCTAATGGGTATACCAACCCACCTAACCAACTGCCAAGCGGTGGCATTAACCGCTTTGATGTTCCCTCATTATGACCCAAATTGATGTCTGATATTATAGAAAATCTAGTTTCTTATGGCTAATGAGAACTAACGAGTATAATACACTCATGGGCTACAGGCAGTGTTATTTTAGCATTATATATACACTATTATAGTATTTATTAATGTTTTAATTTGATGATTTTATATTTTTTCATATTTTCATTTTCTTTTAATGACATGCTTGTCAGTTTTTGGTTAAATTTATTATTAGCTTTCTTTTCTTTTATGTTTTTGTACTTTTAGCACTTTATTTAAGTTTTTTAAGTTTTAAATCAAATATTTATATTTTATTTGATAAAATTTCAATAAAAAAAAAAAGATTTTAATGGTTTAAGTTCACAATAACACTTGCTTCAGTATAATGATATTTTTGGTATAATGATGAACAAAAAATAAGTGTTAATTAAGTGAAAACTGATAAATGTAATAAATTAAAGTGCCCACTTATTATTGTTATTGTTAAATCACATTAATGGTTCACATTTTTCTTTACTCTGTGATATTTGTTTTGGATTCTTTTACCTGCAATTTGAGGAAATGGAAAATACAATAAATATAATAAGAAAACAAAATAAAAATTGAAGTGATACTTTGTGGCCGCCGCCCTTCTGCACTCACAAATAATCTATTCATGAAAGGTCTCACCCTGCTCCTCATTGTATATTGATCAACTGATTCTCTTTTAACATAACACGTAGCTATTATTTGCTTAGTCTTGCCCACTGTTTTCACTAAGCTATCACAATCCTGACTTTCTAGCCTTAATAAAATATTTATACCTGACACATGGATCAGTAAACAGTATTTATTGAGATTGTAGGAGCTGCCCAGGCAAGTTCCCAGGTGTGAACTACCCATGAAGGGCAGGTTTGATGTTCACAGAACACCTGTTTCTTTCCTAATGCCAATCATTTCAAATAAACAACACAATGACTGATTACAAGTCAGGACTAAGGGCACAATGAAGGCCCCAGTCATTTTCATAACCGCCAATTGTACATTTCTAGTAACTGCCTGTCCATCATCAGGATGAGTAACTTGAAATATTCTGAAGAGATGCATAGATACGGCTCTAGGTGTGATGCAGACGGACTTTAGTCACAGCACCAAAGATTATTTGGATTTTAATTGCTTTCATACATGAGCAGTTCTCTGACAGCAAAATGAGAGTGACGATGAGGAGCGTTAAAACACCAAAAGTCACCAACAAATAAAAGTTCTTTCATGATTTACTAAACCCCTACACCTTCCAAAGCCATATGATTATATTGTATCCGCTAAAAACAAAGGGAGGTGTTTTTCTGTTTTGTTTTTTTGCGCTCCTAAAATGACAAAAAAAAGGAATAAAGATTGTATATTTGATTGGCTTCATAAGCCTTGGAATATAATGCACACAAGTGATATGTACTACTTTTAATATAACTTTATGGTGCTTATATATATATATATATATATACATACTCATACATACCTTTTATACAGACAGACAGACAGACCGACAGATAGACAGATAGACAGATAGATAGATAGATAGATAGATAGATAGATAGATAGATAGATAGATAGATAGATAGATTCCTATTCACTTCCACTATGCAGAAAAGTGCAGCACAACAAAAAAATAATTTATCCCTTTAACAGTTTTTTTTGGAAAGGAATTAGGGCATTAAATTAGGGCTGAAATATATTCAGCAAGGATTCATTAAAAATGAGTTATATTTTAAATAAATGCAGTTCTTTGAACTTTCTATTCATCAAAGAATCCTGACTAAATGCATCACGGTTTCCACAAAAATATTAAGCAGCACAACTGTTTTCAGCAATGATAATAATAAGAAATTTTACTTGAGGACTAAATCAGCATATTAGAATGATCATGTGACACTGAACTGAAGACAGCTTTGACATCACAGGAATAAATGACATTTTAAAACATACTAAAAAAGAATCATAAGAGCATAAGAGACTTCTTTCAAAAACAAAAAAATAATCCCAAACTTTTGAACGGTAGAATATACAAAGGAGTGAATGAGAGAAATTGAAAAGGTAAAAAAGAAAAAGATATAAGAGTTCTAGTGCGTGAGTGTGGGATGTTTAGAAAACATGACAATTGGCCTCAACATTTGAGCAGCCATGTTTGCGCCTCACGTGAGGAAGGAAGAAGGCAATCCATTTAGGACCTTCAACATCGTCAGATCGTCATACTCAGACTCTAAAGAAACAGCCAAACACTTCACACAACATCCCATGTCTGCGATAATCATGACATCCGACCACAAAGAACCTAGTAGTTGACAGAAGCACTTGCTAACCACTCGCTTATGTTTCCTGTCACTTGCACATCAACAGCACCCACCTACTTGCACATCAACAGCACCCACCTACTTGTGTTTTGCTACATGCAGCCATGTCCTCCTGGGTGTAGCAGTTAAATAGGGTAAACATTAATACCGCAAGCTGAAAACACCAATTACAGTATATTTAACTCAATACCATCAACAATATCCTCTTTTATCCACAGCTCCAAACCTCTCACACAAGGAGGAACCATGCGATATCTAGTCGGTTATGCAAATCCAGGTTTAGCCCTCAGTCCCAGAGGAGTCTACTGTGTTTCCCAGGAAGAGGGGAGGTTAAAAGAGGGAGATTAGAGCCTCCTCAGGCCCTGGGTGGTAAGACTCCAGCTAAGCAATCTAATGCTATTACATTGTGCTTTTCTTATTTCGTTTTTCCATCAATCTCTTTATTAAATTTTAAAATTAAATTTTATTAAATTTACTGCCCAGTCAACGTGGGACACTATGTTTACTCAGGATTGTCTGGGAAGGTCAACTTCCCAACATATTCAAAAAAGGGATCCCATGTCTTTGAAAATTTAGCCTGGGAGCCCCTTAACAAATGCCTCATATTTTCCAGTTTGGCAAAGTAAAGGGCATCCCTAATCCAGTGAATGTGCGATGGAGGTGTAGAAGACTTCCATTTCAAAATTATCAAACGCCTTGCTAACAAACTAACAAAGGCTATAAACATCCTAGACTCTGCAGACAACCACATTGTGACCGGAATTACCCCGAAAAGTGCGGTGACAGCATCAGGCACTATTCTCTTCCCTGTGACCTCACTCAAAGAATCAAAAATATTTTGTGTTGCTGCTGCCTGGTGACAGCGGTCACAAGTCGGGTCAATGTTGTCAAACATCTTAGAAAGCCTGGTCTTAGTCAAATGAGTACGGTGTAAAATTTTACAAATTGGCACAAATTGAAGAGTGGTGTACTTTGTCAAGAACATTCCCCCACATATCTTCTTCAGTGAACGCAATCCCCAGATCTTCCTTCCCATAGCGCTTTAATTGACGCCAAAGAAACCAATCTGAGTGAGTGGATCCGAGCATAAATGAGTGAAATCATACCCTTCAAAGCAGGAGCTGGTTTTAAAAAAGTTTCAAGGGGTGTATCAGAGGGTATAGAAGGAAACTGAGGGAACCTATGAAAAACTAAATTACGGATCTGCAAGTACCTAAAAAAGTGTTGATTTTTGGACAACTGTTCAAATGAGGCGAAAGTGTTGTCAGTGCTTTTCTTATTTCAAAAGACAATTCCTGTACGCCGACAAAAATAAACTGTTGAAAATCTGATTTTCGGTCAAAGCCGTGAATATACTAAAAAGGAAGGTTCCGGGTTCATTGCAAGTTAAGCTATACGGACAGTAAAATGTCTCTCTCCAACATTACATGCACACACACAATTCTTTTAGTACACACTTGGGGTGTAACGGTAAGAAAAAAAATAAAAAAAATCAGACAATACCGTTCTCCAACAACCGTGCACTTGCACCGCGATTCATCTCAAATCTGATGATGCACATCTATGATATGGTTTGTTGATAATAACAGAGTTCGGCTAATGTATGTTTCTGTCAATAGATACGCATTCTGGCTTCACATTAACCTTGTTCAATGCGAGTGGCATATGCTCTATTATGACCAGTCATTTACGCCGCCATGATCATCCGGGTGTTGATAGCGCTCGAGAGCAGGTGAGACCTGAACAGCACACGATGCTATCTGTGTTTAAACTAAACTCATTTAAGCTTTGCCAATTTAAACCTTCAAGCGCAAGAACATGCACAGAAAACTCACGCGCACACATAAAACCACGTCTCAGACAGCGCGCAAATGTTGAGTCCTCTTTCAAGTCTTGCACTTGAACGGACAAATTCATGTCAACTTGCCAGACGTGGCGAGTATCCTAGCAAACGTAGTAGTTTACGTCTTAAGTGAACGTAAACTGTCGATAAAGACAATGCATTTGTATCAGTATCAGTGTACTGAATCTGTGCATTGTGTCTTAAAGTGACAGCTGACAAATATTCCTGCTTAAGGTTAAATCAGACAACAAAAGACAAGGAAATCACTCACTGCTCTTGACTGAATAGCTTTTGTAACTTTAATATTGATTCATCTTTAAAAAATGTATACAGATTATGCAATGTTGTTTTACATTTGATTACTTTATTACATTTTTCTGTACATAAAAATGACTGTTAGATACCTGAAAAACTTGAAAAGCACTGTTTATTTTATTTGTGCCTTTGCTCTACTTTATTTATTTGTGCTGTTGCTTGTAGTTTTGATTATTTGTTCTTATTTTCTTTGTTTTTATTTGACAGTAGTCCTTTTTTCCCTGAACATAGCGCATACCGTGACTCTAAAACCGTGACAAAAACCAAAGCGTGAGTAATTCGAACCATTACACCCCTAGTACACACATACAAACCACACTCAGACATCTATACCAACAAACCCCCAAAATTATAACTGCATAATTTATGCAATTGGCTCTATAATACAGCAGAAGCAGAAATTAGGAAAAAAGTAAATATTTGCTTTATAGGCCAAACCTGAGAAAATTGTTCCATATGGTAAAAAAATATAAATAACATTTTATTTTGAAGCTTTGCCAACAGAGTGAAAGCCTATTACAAAGAATGCATTTTATAATTAAATTCCCCTCGGATTAAAACTTTTAATGGGGACATTTTTGTCCTTAAGGTTCTAAGTGTAACTATTTTGCATACCTAGTGTAAAATAGATCTATAGAAGATTAGATAATAGATTTATTCCAATAAAAATACACACTTAACACAGGCAAAATTAATAAAAAAAAATAGATTTAGATTTTTGAGTAATTCAAACATACTTTTCCATAGTTCACAGAACTAGAAATTACAAACAAAATGCAAATAAATGCGCTCACCTGACTCATATATATCCACTGTTTCTTTAAGTAAAATGCATTCCTCATAAGGCTGACATTTAAAATATCAGTTTTGACCTGGAAATGAGCAAATACCCTACTACAAACCTGATCTCTGGATCTATACACAATATACACTAATTATAGAAACAGTAAAATATATTGTTAAAATATTTGTGCATAACCTAAATGATATTCACGAGCTATAAGAATTCCCCATTTTGCGACCTCAAAAACCAGCACATCAAGCAGCACTGACAGTGTGTCATAGATGAATAGACCCTGGAATATTCCTTAAGTGAGTAAGCGGTCACATTTGAATATCTGATGTGCAGTGTTCACTTCGAATAAAGGTTACGTAACAGACTTTGCTGTTGCGGTGCTCTTCAACTAACAACAACAAAAAGAAATCCAAGCCTGAATGAGAATGTTACCAAGAGGTTTATAATGTAGCTCTATTCATTCATCAAATGGGGCAGAGATGGTGTGGGAGAAACGAATGGTTGAACGAAAACTGAATGTATGAGTAGATGTATTAATGTATGAATGTGGGAGGATTCATGGATTTATCTCAGACTATAAGAGGATTGTAGAAACCTCCGGAGTATCTGAGCCACAAAGACAGGTGTGTACATAAGATAATGCACTGATCAAGCAGAGGACAAAAACATTGGTTGGTTAGGATCAGTGTTAATATTGTTAAAGAAAACTAAATGAAAACATAAGTAAAAATAAAACATAACATAACCAGAAAAAAACTGAAACTAAACTAACACTAAGACAGTGCTGAGAAATTTAACAGCGTTAAACGTTTTTAAATGATACCAGTTTGCGCATTAACTTTGGCAGCCCTAAAATCAATATTGTAATTCTCAAATAACTATTACAAATAGTTTTTGTAAATCGAAATAAAGCTTAAATAAAATAAAAAATATTAGATAAACAACTTAAACGTAAAAAACTTGTCCAACTAAATGAAATAAAATAAGTTTGTTAGAAGTACTAAAGTGACTAAAACATAAAAACAAATAAAAGCTAAAAGAGAAATATTTTTAAAAACCTGATAAAATTACACACTGAAATTAAAATGAAAACTGTAAATAAAAGCTAATTCAACATATTAATAAATACTATAATAGTAATAAATATTACAATAACATTTCCAAAAAAAGACAAAAAATTGAAACTTAATAAAATGTAAAAATAAAATTAATAACTATGAATGAAAAATTTGCCAATACCAATTACTAAATTGAAAAGTAAAAAAAAAAGAAATAATAATAATATTTTTTCCCATTCCTGTATTTACAGACATGTTCTAAAGAGGGGTGGGCAATATACCGGTAGACACGATTAACCAGAAGAAATTTGTCATACGGTAGAGAATTTGGACTATTGTCTCTATTGCGGTTACGCTCATGTGATGTTGCTGTGCTACGGCAGTCACGAAAGCATTTTTAAGTATACTGTAGAACTGAACTGAGTGCTTTTTGCTAACTAATTGGGCTCGAACGATTAAAAACATATACCTATGTGTTAAAGTAACCATATCTTTGCAAGTCAACACAGTCATTTATGTCGTAAGTGAACGTAAACTGTTGAGAAAGAAAACAGTATATTGGATTCACGCAGTCGCTCTTAAAGTGACAGCATCCAAATTTACCAGCTGCTGTTGGTAATCAAACGACAAAAAGGAGAAAATCTCTCACTGCTCTTAACTGAATCACTTTTGTAACTTTAATAAAAAATAAATGTATCATTTGCACAGTGAAGACTATGCAGTGTTTTTATATACATTTAATTACTTTATACAACATATGTAGTATTTCTTATTTCTAGTGTTTGAAGTTCAAAGTGTTTCAGGTAAGTCTATTTCATTTGAGTTTTTGTTCTATTGTAGTTTTTTTCCTAAATACTTGTAATTAGTTTTGCTTTCTTTATCACTGTTGACTGTTTTTTATTACTTAGGCTAATAACTATATTGTGATATCGTTTTCATGAAAAAATTCATGTTCTCTAGTTCTAAAGCAGAAAAACTGGTCTACTCCAACACTGAAAAAGCATCAGTTCTCCTGTTCCAACAGTGATCTACACAAAGCCACGAGTTCCTGCTGTAGTCATTGACAGTAGACTGATTCCAGCTCGGGCCCACTCACCACCTACGCCTGAACCACTGCAAGGGTCACTCTGCATTCCATGAAGCCAAATGCTAACACGTACATTAAATCAGTGCTTAGCGTTACATGCCAAAATGTGATCTAACAGTGAGGCAATGCCTCTGCAGATACATACTCCCAAACCTGCACGCCAAGGTCTGCAGTGCTTTCCTATTCCTCCCCTAAAGTTAGTTATGAGGTGGTCTAGAATAATGGCTCTGCTCTATCCAGATGTTCCAGAGAGGGTGGAGGTGGAGACAATGCAACACAAGAACCTCCACCCTGCCTCTGTCCGCCAGACCACTTCCTCCTCATTTTTCAAAGAGCAGACAAACTCCCAGGTCATTCACATAGCATAAAACCAACATATTACTCTCATTCCATGCCAAGAAAATCTCATCTCATTAGTTTCATGAATGAGGAGTGTTCAAATATAGAATATTTGTTTATGACAGTAATCTTTACGTTCCAGTATAATAAAAATACCCACATCCCTCAGGCACCAAATCCTGTCTAGACAAGATAACGGTTCATCTGAGGTCTCCTGAGGTTCATTTTTTTGTGGTCGCAACTCGCAACTAAACCTATTATCAGAGATCAGCAGAGGCGACTCATCTGCGACAGTCAAAATCATCTGACAGGCCGTCTGTGGTGGCTGCACGTGGGTCAAATGTGCAGATTAAACAAGTTGAAAGACTACATCACATGACTTGCGACACAATTGTTCATACGTCATTGATTCAACAGTCATATAAATTACACAAATGTTTCCATAAGTAATTGAAGATAACAGATTAATGTAATGATTTAAAGGGATAATCAAAATAACTAAATATGTTCTTTTGTGTTCCAGGCGGTTACATTTTTTGTCCATAGGCTACAATAAAATCAATGCGCTCCAAAAACAACACTGAACATCACTGGCTTTCATTTTGTGAAGAATATTCCACAGAGATAATAAAGTCAAATAGCCTTGGAATGCCTTGAGAATTATTATAAGATGATAGAATTAAATTTGTTGGGTGAACTATCCCTTTAAGACAAAAGAAATTGCAGTTAAGATGTGATGCACAACCTAGTAAATGACTTCTGATCAGGCTTACATATGCACTTATTTCACTGGCATGAGCATTGCATTTAGATCTGCATAATTCAAAATGTGGGCCATTTTTCTGAGCCCTACAAAAAAGAACTGTTGCATAATTTATACAGATGTCACAGAAAACTATCCGGAGTATTTATTCAAAAGGCATCCAGTGTGCTTTGTAGGCACCGCATTTATGTGGGTCGTTATTGTTAACATCACAAACTATAAAACAAAAGCTATAAAAAGTAATAACTAGGTCAAGCTCTTTGGTATTTTAAAATATTTAGCCAACTTAAATACCTCAAACTGCCTTGGAACAATCAGATGTGTCAGACAAAGACAACCATACTATGAATTACTTTGGTGGTTCTCAACTGGTGGGTTTACAACTCAAAAATGGGTCACTGCTCTGACAGAAGGGAAAACAGAATGCTAAATGCAAATATTAATATGTAACTAACCAAATAAAAGTGCACAGTCAGTAGGCTTGTCAACATTAAAAAGTGAGGAAAAATGCCACTCGAAACTTTTAAATCAGTGTCCAATCGTGTTTCATGGTGCAAGACATTTGAAATTTCCATGAGCCAACACAGATTTGTTTTGTGGCATGCTTTAATTCTTGAAAAAAATTAGTATTCAATAAAAAATTACTAAGAAATACAGGTTAATTTGCAGCATAAACTTGGTTTGTACCATTTGATCTTTAATAAAAATAAAATAATTGTTTCATTTTGAATAATAATCAAAAGTGCCTCTGTCAAAATCTGGGTCGTGAAGCAAAACTAGTTAAGTGCATACTCGGATTCAAATCACTTCTAAATAAACTAATTGTACAAACTTGGGATAAATATTGGAGTGCAAAGACATTATCTGATTGTGGAGAGAGCAATTAGCCCTGAATATATATCCGTCTCAGATTATGGTGTTTACGTCACGCAAAACAAACGCTAAAGAGTCGACAAGACTCTTTTGTTGGCGATACCGACTAAACGAAGCACTATAGTGCCTATCCGTGCACTTGAATAGACCGCTAAGAATGCGGGAATATGGAGCCTGTCCACAGCATGCAAATAGACCTGTGGCGAGCTCCGCTTTCACTCATACTGTAACAATTCATCCAAGCACGAGAATAACGTTTGACAGGCGTTTGAATTCATAACCGACTACAGCGAATGCACAGGCCTATTATTGAAGCTATTGCAATATAACTCAACTCCCACATCTCCAATCTGTCCCCAATGGCACAAACGCGTTAAAAATGTGTAGCTTCTCTGCACAAATGCTGATAATGCGAATGTTTCATAATGAAATAGCGCGAGTCTGGATGAGGATAACAAGGACACATGTAGCAATCACGGCACAGGTGATAAGAAAACTGTGCAAATACTCTACACAGCAAGCTATTTCATTTATTCCAAATCAATCCCCAAACCTGAAATAATCACGTATCGCTGGCTGCCCACATAGTGGGTGTCGAAAGCAGCAGCCTGCACGTACTGTAGCTTGGTCACTATTACCAGGCCATGTCTGAAAACTTTACAGACTGTCTTCCAGATGCATGCATGGACAAAACAACACGTTTAATCGTGGTTACTCACCTTCAATGGCTCTGGTGGGATCTACAACCTCTATTGCAAAAACTACTCCCAGGTAGAGCAATCCAACAGCCAGCATGTTTGCATTGTAAGATGGCATTGCCTATGAAAATATCACAATTGTTCACGTAAAGCTGGATTCGAACACCTCATCCAAACCTCACAATTGTCCGCCGTGGTCTGTTGTTTCTTGCGCCCTCCGACACGCTAGAAAATGTAGCTGAGCAGACAATATGCACGGTAGAGAATGTATCATTAAAATGTATATAAATATATATTAAGGCTTTTCCAGCCTAAAAAGGCGAGGTGTTGTACAATGGCACGGTCATGTATGTTGCTTACTGATTAACAGCATGCAAACAGAGGTTTATGGTGCCTTTTTTTTTTTTTTAAATGCTTTAAAATCAAAGCGGTTTTCTCTGTGATGAAATTATTCCTTTTGCAAAATCAGGATAATAAAAATACAAGATCGTCAGTTAGCGGTCCTCGCTGCAAAAATAAAATAAAAAAGACTCCTCTCTTCTGTGCCCCACCGCTTCTGATGCTGGTGGTTACAATTTAAGTGAGGGGGGAAAAAGTGGAGCCTCTACTGGACTGCTGCATGACGTCACCCACCTCGACAGGAGTCCAAAAAACTCAAAGCCCTACGCGGCACTGGGCTCCTGCGCATGCGCGGCTCAGCTTACGGATAACCATTTGTTTTCCCCCTCATTCGGTGGAAACTGATCCCGCCACGCAGCCATCTTGGCTCTCACTTCATGGCTCATGTAATTCATTTGTATGCCTATTAATTGACTAGCCTATATGAAAGATTGTTTTTGGCTGAATACCTGTTGCAGTTAAATAATGAAGTTTTAAAATTCAATCTATTACTTTAGTTTGTATTGTATGGTTTTCTTCAGCATCAATGATAAACATGATGGATGAATGATATGATGGATGAAGAACACAACAAAGAGCCTACTTGGCTACTTAAATAGTAATACAAATTACAATAAACAATACTAAAACCAAAATGAATGTTGTTGTTAGTTAGTTATTGGCTCCTTTGAGGTACGTTTAGGTGGCTAAAATTTTGCCTTTTTTGTCATTTGGATTTATATAGCCTAGATTTTAATGCACCGTTTTTTGTGTGTTTTTTTAAATGCTGATACATGACAAGAGGGGGAGTTTCCTTTTGTGGGTCTTTCCGTGCCTTCTTGCTTAAATTCACGTCTTTTATCCAGGAGGAAGTTGAATGTCACAGCCCAAGGAACAGACAAATACATCTCTGGAAGCTTGGAAAATCCACCTCACTAACAGCAGGAAAAAGAGTCATGAACTTTTGTTTCATACAGCCCAGACAAACAGCCCAGGTAGTAACTGTACAGTTATTGATCATGTTAAGACTGAAATTTAATTGACATAGAGTAGCTGTGTAATTAAGTTTCGCAGTTTCTTTTTCTCTTTTTCTTTGTTCATCTTCGGGTTCTTTTGTCTCTTTTCGTACACAAATGACATGGGTCCATCTAGTGGTCAATATAAATTATTGCATTGCATGAGTGGAGTTGGTTGTTGCCAAAGGTACTGTATGTTCTCAACTCTTCATTACTATATCAACTAGTAAAGACTTAATGAGTGAAATAAAACAGTTTTTCTAATTATATGGGGGGGGGAATGCATTTGTAAAATCGGTTCAAACAACACTAATCATGATTGAAAGAGGGGGGTTTCCTTTTGTGGGTCTTTTTGTGCCTTCTTGCTCAAATTCACATGTCTTTTATCCAGGAGGAAGTTTAAAGTCACAGTCCAAGGAACAGACAAACACATCTCTGGAATTATCTGAAGCTTGGAAAATCCACTTCACTAACAGCAGGGAAAAGACTCATGAACATTTGTTCCATATACATCCCAGAAAAACAGCTCAGGTAATAGGCTTGTGTCTCTGAATGTGCCATTTTCTTATATTGTGTATATCTTGCACTCATTTATGCATTTACACTTTGAGCACCAACCAGAAACAGAGAGACACCACAGTCACATAGGCTGCTATATTTTAAATAGGCCTTAACTATGCTTGTTCTTATTATAATATATTCAGAATGATATGTAAGTGGCCTGGGCTTTACAAATTTTCAGCATGGCTAAAGCATTTAAGGCACTTACATGGTGAAAGTATATAAATAAAACATGACAAATTGAATAATTATTAAATACTTTAAAAAATCTCAGTTCTCTTTCAACATTTGGAGGGTTTCTATTGCAACTAACTTAAAATAAGTTGAGGTATACTAAACTAAACTATAATAGGTATAAATTAAATTAAAATAAAAATAATAAATCATAAATTACAAAAGCATAAAGCGGAATTACTAAAACTGAACCAAAATGAAAACTGAAAACTAAAAAAATAAAATCTAATTTGTTTAGAATTTATTTTAAGGTGTTACAGTGTAATTATAGGCTACTATTAATATTGATTAAAACATTTACTTTGTAATGGGGTTAGGATTTGGTTTAGGGTTACTATGCATAATTTACTATTATTACTAATTTAAAAAAAGTTATTTAAGGCTGTACCAGTGTATAATAATACTTTTAAAAAACTGCTACCAATTAACAAGAACAAGAAAATCAGTAGGGTAGGATGGGGGATGATGCCCCCCTTAATACATTTTTTTATTTACTTTTAAATTGTATCATATCTAGATACTGAGCATAATCTGAAATGTTTTATTAGGAAATTAATAGAAACATTTGCTCATTTAATTGTTATTGCACAAAATATAATGTCAAATATTAAAAGAGGGGTAACATGGCCCCTACGGGGATAAGAAGACCCCAGGTAAAGACATATGAATATTTTATTATTAAATTGCCCATATTTTAATTGAAGATATGTCATAGTAGCAACACCATGAATGCAAATTTAATGATTTCACTTAACTAATCTATAAGTTTTAATGAAAGCAAAGATGTCTAAAATATACATCTAATTCATGGAATAATACTGAATAATAACCCCATTACTTACAATAATTATTACATTTAAAAATAATAACACTAACAACATGCCACTTTCCTCATTAACAAATAGACACAAAAAACATTAATATTCAACATAATACAGTATCATAGATCACTATTTTCCAGAGACACAACACATAAAACATAAAATATCTAATTTATTCCATCAAAGTGTCCTGGCCACTGGGTGGCACTACACACCAAGTCTATAATATTAGTCTTTCTCTTCTCCATAGCTGACCTTAAGGAAGAGTGCACATTTTCTACATTTTATTTGAGCGCTTTTTGTTCCACCCTCTCTAATAAATCCCACTGTTGTACATTGAACAAGATACACAGCTCTTAAAGATTTTACAGCTCCCACTGAAGCGTAGCCTAATATACTATTAAGTGCGCCCGGCTGTTGCTGACTTTAAGAAAAATCCTGTCAACAAAAAAAGTAGCTATACCTCCTTGCCAAACATGAATCATGCCCAAGAATGATGCATGTAATACCGCCATAGACTTCTTTTTAAGGAAGGTCCAATAGATCAAATGATGTCATGTAACATACAGCCTGCTGTGAATCACTGATAAATTGATAGTTTCCTTGTATTGTTTGGTACACTCTGTACTTTCAATTCATTTAATTCAATTCATTTAATTCATTTAATCAAAGATTTAATACCACAGTTTTAAATCTTGGCTGAATAACCTTAATGCCTTTTAACATCTGATAAGCCAAACAGTTGGGGGAAAAAAATCCTACAAAAATACAAAAAATACATTCTTCATCCGAATGACATCTGCAACTCATAGAGAGGTCACGACAACAGACAGAGTCTCTGATGTGGGACATCCATTCCAGTCGAGTCTTTTGGGAAGATGTGCAGCCGGCAGATGTTGTGGAAAGAGAACAGCATTCTGGCTATGTGGAGCATCTGGGAGTAGCATAGTCGGGATGTTTGTTCGTCCACGTGCCTCAACATGTATCTACCCTCATTCCCCATGCCTCACTGGGAGAAAGGCTTGGGGGTGGTGATAAAGCTCATTGTACATTGGGGTATAAATCCAACAAGCTCTTCGTCTGACACAGCATGACAACCATGCATGCTTAATGACCTCCTCCCCCCTAGGCATCTGTGACAATCTGTGCATTCAACTGTCTCTGAAACTCACCCAGTGCAAGATTTGGCTGCCAATTTGGGTAAAGCAACCTCTCTTTTTTGTTTCCAGTTTCAAGTGAGCCATTAGATTTGTCATCTTGTGCCACAATGAATCTGTGGTTTATTATGCCTTCCTATCAAAACACGTGGACTCATCCAAGAAACCTTCATTAAAGGGAAAGTTCACACAAAATTCTGTCTCCATTTATTCACCCCACAAAAAAAAGATATTAAGAATGTCCATGCTGCTTTCTCCATAACATGCAAGTGAATGAAAACTTACACAAATCCATAAAAAAAAACCTTTCTCTCATTATAGCTCTGAAATCTGATTTGTGAACCAATAAAATATGGTATCTCTGACGTCAAATCTGATATAACACATTGACACATGATGTATTTGAAAACCGTGAAGCAGATTTAAGAGCAAAATGCAGCAAACAAAGATAATAATGAATCAATAAACGTCAAACGAATCTAGCGTTTCAGGATGAAATGGAAGTAGCGACAGATCTTTTCTTCAGTATTGTGACGGACATCCCATCAAATTAGCGAGAAAAAAAAATTGTAGGGCTGAGACTCGTTTCTATCCATCAGGTGTTGGCTGGATTGTGAGATGTGGGCGTTGCCAGCTTGTAGGGGCGGGGTTTAAGCGGACTAAATGATTGGAGGAGTCCTGCATACATCACCAGAGAGAAGTCTGTAATTTCCCCCGGGAAGATCCAGTTAGGACATTTTGATTAAAAATTACCAGCTCAAAAGCAATTTAAAACAATAAAACACATGCATGGATGAATCATTCACAATGAGATCTATAACATGCTTTTAGAAACATATTTCATGCCAACTTCAACTAAATTAAGTCATTAGCCTATAAAATACATTTGCTTTATTTCAGGCAATGGATGCACCTCTCGCTCAACAATTGACATGAAGATTGATGCGGATCAGTTAGCAGAACGGCTCCTGACTAGCAGTGGGGGAAAGAGATCTGTGTGTGTGTGTGGTGTCCTGTGAGGCCTACATGTTGTGTGGGGGTTGATTTGAGACAGTGCCAGCGTAAACAGTCCCAGACCACATGTTCTCTCAGGGCAAAGCGCTTGGCCACTCTCCAAGCACATCTGCACACAATCCCCCGCCTTCACCATCCACAGTGCTGGAGACTGAGCTGGTTACAATGGGGGTGGGGGGGTGCACTGTGTTCCCAGACTCCAACAACCTGCTGCAGACAGTCAGGAGTGCGAGAGACGAAATTACAAAAGTAACGATTTATTGATTAGAATCACTCAGTTTTGCGTGCATGCATCTAGGGGTTGCTGTTTGTATGTAGCCTATCTGGTTTCTAGCTAGAAAATGGACCTGAAAACGTTACGGCTCAGTAATAGCTCATATAGCATAGCTGTGAGCCTTGCTTTCCGTTACCTTTGAGCGTCACCCAAATGTGTGAGAGCGCTATGAATAATTGGCAGCAATTGAGACCTTTTCTCTAGTGCGCCTTCGTGTTTGTGTATGCGTGTGAACATTGGGTAAATTACATCACACATCTTGGACTGTGGGATGTCTGCTAGGCCAACATTACTCCTCTGGCCCACAGCCTTGAGTGAAGAGACATTGTTGCATAAATCAGGCCTGTGAATCTCCCAGCCCTGCACTGCAGATGTCACCGCGCTCAGAATGTGTTTGCATTTGCCAATGGTGACAGCGGAAAGATATCGCTGCGGTGTCCTGTTTGTGGTAAACAAAATATTTGCAACAAAATATGGAAATCCTAAAACGCTTGAACGTATGCGACCTGAAAGACAATGCGTGATCTTTCTGTCCATTTCCTTCAAAGGAAGACGTCCTAAATAGCAGGTTAGGAAGTGAGCCAGGCTTCCACAGGGTGATAATTACGGCAAGGGCCATGCTGACAACACCTGAAGAATTCAAGGTATGCGCAAACACCAAAGATATTCACAACCCCCATCAAGACTTCATCCTCCACCTCCTGCTGCAAGCCACAGTCCCTCTCTCGGTGTATGAGCACGGTTTTGCTTCAGACTTGTGAAAAAGCTGTCGATTACTTGATATATTACTTCACCGTCATTAATTACGTTGTTTAAATATATCAAATATTTATGTCAGAAACAGCGAATATGTGCTGCCCAGACAAATATGTATTGTGCAAAGAGACAACCTTATTGTTCAAATGTTGATCAAAAGATAATGTTACAAAAGATTTGTATTTCATATAAAAGTATCACGGTTTCCACAAAAATATTGTTTTCAACATTGATAGTAATGTTTCTTGAGCACCAAATTGAGCATATTGATTTCTAAAGGATCATTAGACTGGAGTAAGCCTGGCGCCATGACTAGACTAAATTACATTTGAAAATATATTAAATATAGGCCTAATTTTTTCATAAGGTGTTTGTAAGTATCTTTCTGATGTTAGATTTCCTCTGTGGAAGGCCAAACTGTTTATCTTCTTGTGTACATACATGTATATACCAATCATTAGCTCAGTGACCTTCATTTGTCCAGCAAAGCTTACAGGCTTGGAAACGAACTCTTATGTTTAAAACCTTATTTTCTGATATTAAGCTGAAATTGATTGCAAGACTAAACCGAAATCTCGGCAAACCATAAATAATTTCCGAATATGGATGTACATTTCCAGCCCTGTTTAGATTCTAGAAATTCTTTGAGAATGCCCAGCAAGGCTAAAATGCAGAACGTATAAATATGTCTCTACATATTAAACACAGTACCAACACCGTGAGAATGTTGCATGTAGCTCTTATCTAAACATAAACAAGCAACATGACAGAGACCGGTACAGAAGACTACAAGCAAAGAGATTTCATCTGCAAGTGGCCAAACAAAGAAATCAGACTTTTAAACAACTATCCTCCCACATTAGCCACTCATCTGACTTCAGATAAACACTGTCGGCTCCTCTGCTGTTGTGTGACGCTGGAGGAGATGACTTGGCGGTGTATGACTGGGTTCTGCTGTGGGCTGACACGTGATCCTATGTGTCTATTGGGCTTTGCTGGCAACATGGTGTTCCTTTGCTTACACTGTGTAAAGTGGTTAAATGGCAGGTCAAAAATTCCCAATAAAAATGACAGTGTTACAGGGATTATGGGATGCATTACGAACTCATAACTTATATCATAAATAAATATGCTTATGTACAAACCTAACTATAATATGCACAAGTGATTAAAAAAAAACATAACTAATTATGAGATTTATGCAGACTTCTGGGAACATCCTTGTACTGTTTTCACGAAATTAAAAGATAATTATTTTAAACATAATTTAACCACCCTGTTGTCACAGATAAACTAACTAGATATGGCAATTTGTACACCAATTTGTACATGGTGAATCATACATAATGTATGATTAATATAAAAAACTATGCATGAAGGTCCACCCCTAAACATACCCATCACTGGTGCGTAAGCAGATCATACAAAAACATGAAAGAGATTTTACAAATTCATATGAATTAGTCACCAATTTGCCAAAACGTTAAATAGTTTAAAAATATTTTTCACTTCCACAAATTAGAATTTTTACAGTATTATATGAAAATTGCATAGATTATTCCATTAAGCCTATTAGGTTCATTTTTAATTTGTATAGTGTACTGCACCCAGATGTGAGGCACCAATCGCTTACGCTTACTATTGCTTTTACTGAGAGTCACAAGAATACATGTGAATTTACCAATGTCTAGCTGTTCCCAGAGGTGCATCTGTATATGACCAATAAATATATTTAATGCTAGAATTTGTGCAGCTGGGAAAATTCAGCATAGGTTCCCAAGCAAGTTCAAGAATAGGTATTTCAGTTGATTTCCCCCATTAGGATCCTTGTTTAAAAAAAAAAAAAAGAAGTTAATATGAAACCAGAACTCTTATTAGTCATAAGAGAGTATAAAGCTTTCAATACCATTTAAAACAGAAAAGCGTATTGCTGTTTTTTCTTCCTGTGTGCTGAACAGGAGAGAGAGAGAGAGAGAGAGAGTGAGTGAGTGAGTGAGTGAGTGTGAGTGTGTGTGTGACTCGATCTCTTCCACAGACTCCAGCAGGCTGAATGTCCCCGGTGACGTCAGCGGAGTGTTTTGGCTGCACTAGGCGCTCCGGACACAGCGCTGCTGCTGCTGCTGTAAAAATGCTGCTCTCTGTGCCGCCAAGGACAGGAATCAACCCATATAACGGCTATACCAGCAGAACCAGTAAAAAGGTAAATGGGGTTCAAATGCGTTGGCGTCAGACGCTCAGGCCGGTGGAAAACGCTCATTTATGTCGCTTATCTCTCTGTTGTGTGTGTAATTGCATGAGTGTGAGCTGCAGTGTCCTTGAAAGTGGAACCGTGAAAATATTGAAGTGTATCATCGCGCGATCGTGCCGGATAATATACCGCCGTTGAGTAAGATACTAAAGTGAGCGTGTATTACAAGTGGGCATCTTGATGTAGATTGATCTACTCTATTGGCTGGCTGAGAAGTCACAGACTGAACTTGCGGTCCGAAATGTTCACGGATAGCTACTTATTTATAGGGACACGATGATTGTGGATTTGTTGCAGTAAATCAGTATATAGGACAATTATTTGAGATTCTCGAGGTAAATGGTTTGACGGGGGGGAAAGAAAATTAGTTTAACTTAAGTTTTACGTTGAGTCATTCGCCCCACCCCTATAAATCCCACTACTATGACGGGAAACATTTAGGTTTCGGATTGACTTTGCAGAGACAGAAAGTCAATGATTCCGACGTAGGATGCCTTTGAATTATCGCCTATTTATTTAAGGAGAGACAAAGGTTAGAATAAGGAGGGGAGGAAAAGCTTTTTTAACATGTTAATGACGCAGTTTATTTGTCAAAATGAACGCATGTCCGACATAAGGTGGGCTATGATAGTGGTTACGTGCATTGAATTATTAGAAAAACGAATATTATCAACAGATAGCCTACCATTTTTTTTATGACCGATATTGTAGGCCTATTGATTGTTTTTATGATTCAGTGTCCTCATATTCAGAAACGATTTTTAATTATAATTTTATTTCAGACACAAATAATTATTCTAATCAATAAAAACAACATGCATTATGAATATATTTATTAACAATATTTTTAAATAGGCTACTATTGTATTTAAGTTTTTAATCAATTTTAGTAATTCTCAAAATGCTACGTATTTATCACTTAAGAATGAATTGTGGTTGAGCTTGAGTATGCATATTTATGCAAATACTATACATAAAGTTAGTTACTTTCCCTTTGAACACTGTTGTTTTCTGCTGAACCCACAGTGAAGCAATGCCATTGTGTACACTACTATACTATTCTTTTAAGACCCACTAAATTGTGACACTTATCAGTAGACTGATTCTGAAGAATTGATAACTGATACAAAAACTGTATCTGTAAGAAATGTTGGTTAAACCAGTCAATCGCTACCTGACGTATGGCGATGATTCTCTGCAAGCCAGTTCATGTAGGCTATATATATGCATTTATAGTTTGCATATATTTTTAACATAATGAGTAAATCAAGTGTGCTTGCTTGCAGCTTTATTCAAAGGACATCTTTATCTTCTGCGATCTTTAATGCTTTTACAAGGTCATTATCATAGATGTATGAAAATTACCATTGCAATAAAAGGACAGCAGAAAGCAAAGAAAGACTATTAACGTGTTGATAATTTGATGAATTATTGGCTGGTAACCTTTTTACCAGGGAGAGTAGATGAATGGGAAGCAATTCTTTTGAAGGTGATATTGAGTATGATGGTCTATCTACTCATTAACAGTTTCATAAGCATACACCCTGTGATCCGATCCAGCTTGGCTCTCTAAATGTTATTTCAGCTTCACGCCCATGATCACGACAGAATCCAAGAACAACGCATAGATGTTCATAGATGTGTTCAGTTGTCCGACCCGGCTCACTGATTTTATTTTACCTTGCAGTTTATGAAGAAATAAAAGAAGACCACAACAATAGAGATTCACTGTACATATTTAACCAAAGACTTTGACCCCATTGTCATTTTGTTATTAGAGCTAACCGTCGACTCATTTTTTTTTTAAATAAACGCTTATAAGTGTTGCTCTAGAAAACCATGAACTGACTGACTGCCACCAGCCCAGCCGCTGAGCAGGCAGGTGTCTGAGCCCATGGTGCATCTCTTCTCAATAACTCGCTCAGCAGGTCGTGGTTACACAGTGCTGGGGGAGGAAGTGTAGGTAGTAGCTAGAAAGAAAGAAGCTGTGTTGGGCAGGTGAGCTCCATGTCCCTCGGTCATGAAGAGACATCACTGAAAGGTTGTGTGTTGGCATCGAATCTATAGATATTATGCCATGTATCACCCGAGGGATGCCGGTGAAGATGGTAGACAGTGTTTTTGGAAGCAGTTTTAGGCAGAATTTAATTCAGGGCATCTGCTTGCAATGGCAAAATAACTTGGTGATGTCAGAATCAGATTGCTTCTTCACCGGCTGGAACGGACTGGATGAAACAGTATTGGGTTTGAGTAGGGGCTATTGGCCAAAAGCCTAGAGGCAGCCCTATCAGTTGAGTTCAGAAGGCTGTTGTTAATGCCAATGTGAGCCAAAAAGGAGGATGGCAAGTTCAGTTTGGACAACAATTTCAGACCCGTGAGGTCCCACTTGGAATGAGAAACGTGTTGGAAGAGTCCTGGCCATAGTGTATTGTGAAGCTGAGGGAGCCCTCTATATTGATTTTTGCTGTAGCTATGTAAAAATGCAGAGGGAGAATGTCATGTGTGGGTAAAACTACCAAACAGGATCTCTGCAGTGATACTGCAGTGTGGTCATTGAGAGGTCATACCACGAACGGAACGAAAAAGCTAATCAAATGCACTCTGGTAATTCGCATGTGGGCCAAATTTACTGAAATACTGGTTAACCTATAATGTTTGTCTTGAAATTTTGTGACTTTCTTGAACATGCCTGCAAAGTGTCGACACTTCACTGCGTTGTGGAAAGTGCATACAAATGATCTATTAGGATTATGATGTTTGCGGGTCAATTTGAAATCGTTAAATAAGGCTTCTGCATATATACCTGATATAAAAAAACTTTTTTTAATGAATTTTGGTATGTCAGTTTCTCAACTACCCTCTAAGGCTATTTATATTTACATTTATGCATTTGGTAGACACTTTATCTGAACTGTACAATTTTATATGTTCATGCGTGTTCAGTTTGCTGGAAATCTAAACCAAGATCTTAGCGTTGCTAGCGCCATGCTCTGTTTGATCTTCAGGAAAGTACACAGAAGAAGCGCTTTTCCACACTTCTTCTGTTTAAAATGTTACAAAAACAGTTACAATACTATTAATAATATTCACAGTTTATGGATTTTTAATTTTATTTTTAATTTTATTTTTGATGTAGTGTGATTTTTGGTGAATTCAATTAGGGTCAGTTTGACCCTGAGCATAACAATTGTACCCATATTTATTTTTAACCTAATGCAAGAGTTAAATGCAAGTTAATAATTTTGGCAATGCAACGTCACCTACTTTAATACAAGATACATATTTAATAATACAAACTTCACTCGTGGTCAATGTGAATTTTTGTGGTTGGTGTGAATAAGCTCTGCAGAAAATCACTATTTCCACAGTCTGAGTGCCTAGGAGTTATCAAGGGACATTCATTTTTCCAGGTTTTTTGGATATGGCAAGTGTGCAGCCACTGGTCTCTAATTTCCTCCTTAAGTGCCTCAAACTTAGATAGGCTTCCTAAGCCCTGCAGGTCTGCTAAGCACTGCTGCACTGACTCACAGAATCGCTGTCAGTTCTGGTGGAAGAAAATCCACCGGAAAATGACGCTCTGTGGGACGGCAAAATGTTGCAAAAAATCATTTTACACAATATGAATATATGAAGCTCATTAGAGTCTTCCGAATATTCTGTGACCTTTCAGGTAATGACAAAGGATTTTAGGCGAACCACTCAATTTTGAATGTTACGTTAAGGGCTTTGAAATTTTTATTGAACATCTAGTGAGGAACAATGAGAACAGACTGTGGCTGCAAAAGAGCTTATTATCTTTGCTGGTGGGAGGAAACCTTGTATCTCCAAAAACGCTGCTTTTCAGGAAATGGAAAAAAACACTGTATTTTTTTAAAATAATGATGAAACACTGTGTTGTCAAAGTTGATATTGTGGCTTTATATATGGTCAGACACTCATTATATTATTATAATTTTACCAAAATCAAGCTCAAATTTAGGTTTTTGACCAGCAAATGTCGGACATACATGTTTTGTCCGTCATTGAAACGGCCGTATTTGGGCCAGTAAGTGCATCGCATTACGTTTTCATCAACTTACGGGTTGTTAAGTTTACTATGGTTATCTGGGCACTCAGTCATTTGTTATTAAAGTGCTACAGGCTATTTAAGACTAAGTTCTGTAAATGAATTGATGACAAATGCTAGACTTAGACACTCCGCTTCTCAAATACATAAAACATTAGCCTTTATATATTGTTTCTTGAGTAGAGAAAATGCTGCACTTGTTCAAAGAACCAGTTCTTCATTTACCCTTGCATTGCAAACAAGCAGAGACGGTCCAAATGCCGTGCAGCACTGCATTCACGATAGAGGCGAGGGGCGGAGTTATGCGGTTTTACAGACAGTTTGAGGGTCCAATGGGATTACAAGTTTTAGTCACACAACCCCATTTTAATACTTCTTATTGGGTAAATATTAGCAAAACCCAAAGACAGACGTAAAGGGTGACCAATAGTAATGATTTATGAAACAATGTCAGCACTTTACATTGGAAAATGAAGGCACACAGTGCAAAACTACATCTAGAGTAATTTAAAGTACTAATAATAAACATTAAATTGGAAACTTTGAATTTTAACCTTTGTAAAGTTTTAAATGATAAAATTGTTGGTGTGATTCTACAGAAATATTTGAATCACTCTCTACTCTTGGTACCGCCACAGAAATGTGTGTTCACTCACACGCACGCACTTAGAAATTCTTCTTCACGGGATGGATCGCTGTTGAAAGACACAGTTTTGAAAACCAAGCAGCCTAGACGGAGAGTCATTCCCCTCCTTCCCGCACTCTTGGCAGGGATGCAGATTGCTCAGATAAATGACCTAGAATTCCTGGAATTCCCATCTCAAACATTGCATGGATCCTGTGGTTTAAGTTATTTGTTACATTTCTTTCTGACCAAAGGTGATATTCTGACATTTTTGATCAGCCAAAAGATATGCAGACAGAGAGGGTGAGAAAATTGTAATACAAGATGTAATCCTGATTTGTAGAGTGTAGCTTGAAAAGGGTGGAGATTTTTCTGAGGTATTTTTGAAGCATGTTTGGGTGAAAAATTCCATATTTCACACGAATCACAATATATGTAATTTAGAAACCATGTCTCTATTTATATCTCTGGGGAAATGGGATTGAAGGACAAGTATATTTTACCTCACAATACCGTATCAATATTGCCAATAATCAGTAATTCAATAATCGAAGTATTTTTAGTTACTTTTATTTTTAGTTTAGTTTATTTTTGAAACATTATGTACTGTATCATTAGGCCAACACACTTTTGAATATTTCTATTCAATCATAATCCAGACTCTAATATGTATTTTCCCAGACTGCAGAGTAATTTGACTTACTATACACTTAAAATAAAAAATGACATATTGCATTACACCAACATCTACAGTAGTGTCCAAAAGTGATGTCCAGAAAGGGAATGGTTTGGGTATTTGTTTTCAATGACCTGACAGGTTTGATTAAACCATCAAAATATGAGAAAAATATATTATATTTTTAAATGTTTTAAATGTGAGTGAAGAACAAAAAAACACTAAACACTAAACTACAGCTACAGGTTTTGTTTTACCATGCAAAAAAAAAAGAAGCAGCTTTTTGTGTTTCTCTCTTGCTATTACATGTATTCATAATTTCTTTGTTTGACAGACTGGACAAAATTTGGCATGTTTCACTGCGTTATCACAAATAAAACAATTGACTTCAAGCACAACCGCAATATGCTTACAACATTTTTAACACATTTTTAATATTTTGAATAAAGAGTGATGATGTAAATTTTCCTATGTCTTGACCACTACTGTATATGTGATATTATTATTTTCTAGAAATTGAAAACCCCCAAAAAAGTAAAAAAAATCCCTTTTATTTTGTTTTATCAGTCTCAAAAGTATTAAACAAAAGTACAATCATTAGACTGCCATTGTATTACCTCATTTCAAACAATAAAATGATTTTTGTTTATAAAATGAAATTATTTGCACATGCTACTGCAGACGGCGTTATGCTGCAATGTGTGTTGGTAGGTCATTAAATGTCCATGTTCCCCAGCAAAACCACATCACAATACTGTAACCCATGCAGGTTGGAGTGGTAGACAGACCATTTATTTCCATTCACAGTCACACCTGGTACCAGCCCTTTAGAGCCAGATCCCCTGCTAACCCTTCCGAGCTGCTCGCTGCCTCCTGTGACCTCTATTTCTGCAAGCCTTCCCAAGAGTCTGCCCTAGTGGCACTGCAATGGAGTAATCAAGAGAGGTGCAAACCCCGCCACGCTCTCATTACCACACTGCGCATATCTATGGAAATGAAGAGGCGCTTCCCACTGCAGTGCTGTCTTCAAGTGCAAATAAGGGAAAACTCTCGGGTTTCATTACAGTGCAACTGAGATGTTCTTGGGCAGGTTTGCTGGTATTGATTAGTTGTTGACAAGGATTTGTTCCGCATTCAGGTACAATCTGAAGCAAACGGAGCAATCGCAGCAGATGGAGCATGTGAGGATGGTCGTGATGCATGAATCACTGTCAGCACGGTTGTGGACTCGGAGGAATGTCTTCACCTAATATATCACATGCTTTGCATGAACAAGAATTAAAGCTGTAGGTTTAACAGATGTAGTTGAATGGGAGCTGTTTGTGTAGAGTCCATATGGGTCATGAGAAGTATGCAAATAGAGTTAAACAAGCCCTTTTAAAATGCATAGCTTATTTTTCCTTCTCGAAATGCAAGCATAAAATGACCCATGATACAATTACACATATTTTTGTAACGTTACTTATTAATTGTTGTCAATGAACGTACATTTTAATGGGCTATTAAGTTCGAACTCAGTATTATAAACACTACCAGTTTGGGTAGTTTTTAGATCAATTTTTTTAAAATGTTTTTGAAAGAAGTCTCTTATTCTGCATTTACTGTAAAAACAGTAATATGGTGAAATATTACTACAATTTAAAATAACTATTTTGAATATACTTTAAAATATCATTTATTCCTATGATGGCAAATCTGAATCTTCAGCGTGTGTGTGTGTGTGTGTGTGTGAGTGAGTGATTTTTACATCTAAAAATCCTAAGAAGGAAAAAAACCTATTAAAGTTTCCTTTTAGGGGTAGGGTTATTATATAGAAATTATATAAAAAAAATTTTTGAATGAATGCACATATAAACATTTAAAAATGAATGCACATGTGTATCTTAAAATAACCAGATTTTTTTAGGTAAGAAAAGAGAACATCTGAAAATTAGAAGTAACATGGCTTGATTTGAACAAACACGTCTAGCTGGATTTATGTCATTAGTGGGGGGTTGTTATTTTTAGCATATAATGTAGTGTTTGTGTGGGGAAGATGGGTGTTGTTAGGTGTGCGGCACTGCTCAACCTTGAACAGCGTTGCAGGGCAGATGGGCTTAGTGGGGGGCAGTGGTTCAGTCATCTGTTTTCCCAGGCAGAGGCAGAGTTAGCCGAGTAGAGCGGTCCTAATGAGACAGTGCTTTCTGACTGCACACAGCACATGAGAGGGATTAGCGCTCAACGCTAACAAGCTCAGATCTCAATTAGACAGGCTTCTATAACTAAGTTCAACCGGCTCAAGAGGAGAGCAAAAAACAAAAGTCCTATATATGACATAGTGTTTGTGCGGGCACTTCTGAATGTGCCCCTCTCCCTTTTTTCCAACAATCTCAGCCAAACCAGTGAACTTGTGGCATGTATTAAACTGGCCCATTGTTCCCTGTCTGAGATTTGATTTCACAGGCTTGACTAATGAAATACTTCATCCTTGCCTGCCCCTCTGACTGATGAGGAGTTAATTAGAAAACTAACAGAACCTCTCAGGAGAGGGAAAGCCCCAGGCTTTGGACACAACAACATTCGGAGGCATGTGCTTTTTCAGAATCTGCTTGTTTTTGTAAACAAAATTACATTTTTAAAGGGATAGTTCACCTAAAAAGGAACATTCTGTCATTATTTACTCATCCTCATGTCGTTACAAACCTGTACACCATTCTTTTATTATATTCCCAGTCTTTCTGGAGCCTTACGATAGCTTTAACTTGAGAACCGAATCATTGACTTGGATTCGTGAATGAACTGTTCTTTTGAGACTTGGGCTGCGTCCGAAATCGCAGACTCTCCAGAGTGAGTATTTATTTTGAATAAATAATTTGTTCACAACTGCCAAAAAAGTATGTTCTATATAGTATGAATGTTATCTGGACGTACTACATTCGCCATGTTGTCATCATGTGATCTATATCGGCATCAGTTGCGTTGCTTCACTGCCATTCACAAATCCTCTCCCGCGGCCTCATTAGATGGTATAAGTAGTAGCTCATCCGGGTCCTTTTTGCCTACTCTTTATGAGTGCTGTGAATTCAGACATACTTCATTTGTCACATACTGTGATTCACCTACTTATAGTAGCAGGGAAGTATGTGATTTCGGATGCATCATGCAGCCGGTTAACTTTAATGAACTAATTGAACCAATTTGTGAATCAGACTGATCCGTTCTAGTTTAGCTAGAATTAACAGTAAATAATGAATTAAATTTTGGTCAGTTTTTCACACAAAGCTTCAAGAAGGCACATGGACTATTTTTATGGATCCTTTGATGGATTTTTGTTGCATGGAAAAGCGTTAAATCTTTCATTTTGTGTTGCATGGAAAGCATATGGTTTTGAAATGACACCCGGGTGAGTAATAATAACAACATTTTCTTTAAAGATGTGTTCTTTTTCCTTTAATTCTTTAAAGGTTAAGTATGTGGGGAAATATTCCTGTTAATCTATAGCGCCATTTTGATATTGCAGTGTTTTGCTTTGCATGGCAAGACTGAGTCACTAATGATTAGAAGACGAATATGAAAATGATTCACTACTTCCTTAAAAGTCACAGGGGAAATTATAACACTTTCATTTTAAAACTAAAGGAAAGCTCTTTGGAATTGTAATCTAATAGCGTTGTATCTTATCTCTGTTTTCACAGCAGGCGTATGCATCCTCCACCCAGCAGATGGCACCACCCAGTCCCAACACCACCACCTCCAGTAATGGAAGCAGCATTGCTGGAGACCAGCTGAGCAAAACCAACCTGTACATCCGTGGTCTCCATCCAGGAACCACAGACCAGGACCTGGTCAAACTCTGTCAACCGTGAGTGGCCTTGTTTCATGTGGAAATTAATTCAGGATTAGGTATGGTGAAGGCAAGTAAGGTCAGGTTCATAATCAGCATTTGAAGAGAAGCTCAGTGTGTATAAGTCCAGAAAATGCATTGAAAAACAGGGGTGTGTGTAGGAGAGAAAAAACTCAGAGTTTGAGTGTCCTGATTTGACCCTTCACGAGAAGGTTAGAAATGCAATGCTGGCAGATCATGTTGAAATGAATGCGAATTACTTAAAGTGTTTTTGGATAGCCTTATGCAGCATCTTGATTTAGTAGATGTTGTGTAAATCACACATTTCTATTCATGAAACGTTTTTGATATTTTTATAACATTTTGGTGCAACGCCTGAGGGTGATCGTTTTTCATCTTGGGATTGGTTCTCGTTCCATGTGTTTTGTTCGTAGATAGGGAATTCATCTTTTGAAATAAATCTCATGTCACTTTTTCACATTAGATCCGTGCTTTCATGTTAGAGGTCATTTTGGTGGAATGTAATGACACAAACTCAACGGAGGTTTGGGTTTCAAACAAAGCTCTTTTTTTTGTTGACCGACTGCAGTGTTTCCAACAGCTAGGCATGACGGTTCCCTCTCCTCGCCTCTTTCCCTGTCTGCGCCTCACTTCCTTTTAGGGTTGATAAAAGTAAGGAAGGGTTTCAAGAGAGATCATTGCTTTTGCTTCTACCGCTTGGATATTCCAAAGTATGCACAAAAATTTATTAAAGGGATATTTCACCGCTGGAAAGATGAATGTGTATTTAAATTGGGTCATTTATGTAGTAGAAATGTGACATTTTATAAGTTGGTGCCTTCTAGACTGAGAAAAGCCAGCAAATGTATTTTTGGCTCATGTGGATGAAAGACAACAACTCCCAGAATGCACTTGCTTCGCTGCCCTACGAGGCCACTCCCAAGCCACGCCTACCGGTTACAGAGGGCAGTATCGGATGAAATGATACAACTAGGCTACTAGTTGACTCGAAACTGAAAGGACGCCGTTTTATCGTGAGATCCCCTATCCCCCTATGGGCGGGTTGAAAACATGCAGAACTAGCTCCTACTACTGGCTGTAGTCTATAGCCTCTGGCCAAAAAAGCCTCCGATGACGGCGCAAAATGGCGATTTTTGCGTCATCTGAGTTTTTTTTTCAGACACACAATACAGAAATCTCTCGTCTCAGGGGAACATGAGGGAGGGAAGCACGGTCATTCGAAAATACTACAGAGTTTCTACTGATACAAAGCTTAATGCTAATGGGTGAAGTATCCCTTTAAGAAAAATTGTTGTTGTCATCCATTTAATAACACAGTACTTTCTGTCATTACTACATTACTACTAATTTTGTGTTTTAGGGGTTTGATTTGATTTTCTTAATCACTAAGTACATTTAAAATGGTTCGTTTTTACTTAAAGGTGCAGTGTGTGATTTTTAGCGGCATCTAGTGGTGAGATTTGCGAATTGCAATCGGTCAATAATTCGCGGCCTTTCCTTGAAATTTCAAACTCGAATGAGAGGCTACGGTGGCCGACGTAGGAAGCCGCGTCTTTTCCTGCTGCTTCTCATTCAAGTTAGTGATGAAACGCGCTCTGTAGCGCTGTCTGTTCGCTGTCGGCTACGGTAGAAACATGACGTCACGATATGGCGACCTTCATAGAAGGGGTGGCCGCGGTTATGTACATATAAATGACTTATTCTAAGGTAATAAAAACATAACGGTTCATTAAGTAAGGTCTTTATACACCACTGAAAACATAGTTATGGATCTTATATTGCATTTCTGTCAATAGATCCTCAGAAATATCACACATTGCACCTTTAAAAGGTTAAGACAGCAATAAAAAAAAAGGCTTTTTTGTAATATTTGTATATATTTGAAAATATGTTGAACTTAAGTGAAATAAAGCTTAATAGAAATATATAAAACATCTAAAAATGACAAAAGCACATACAAAAATTACAAAAATTAAAACTGAGAATTTAAAAATAAGTCATTCAAAAATATTAAATAATACTATAACTCTTAATGTATTAGTTTATTATGGAAAAATGTAATCCTCGTTTTTGCTTTTGTATCCTATTGCCAGAGCAAAAGTAAGCAACTCAATATATTTGATGCCCAATTTGATGTGATTTCTGTTGGGCAATAAAAATATGATGCAACGTCTTTAGCTTTATTGAAGTATATATTCCATTTTAGAACAAAGTGCTCATATATTTAAGTTGGCGTAGAAAGAAAGTGCACAGATTTGAGAAGTAGTGCTGGAGATTCTAAGAAACGACTGAGAAGAGGCTGCCCAGCCCTACAGGAAACTCTGAGCCCAGGGGGAAAGGGAAAGACAAACAAGGGCAACAGCTGGGAGGGAGAGGAGACCAAAAGTTGTTAGTGATGGGGGTGGGGAGGAGCTGGAAGAGAGAAAGAGAGATTTGGGAGAGTGTGAGAAAGAGACTGAGAGAGAGAGAGAGATAAGAGTTAGTCAAATATATCAGGTGTTTCTTAGCAAAGAAGCTGTTGGCGGAGGGGGATGTTTGGTCAAGTAATTCCTGTTACCTTTATAGAATGCGAAAGAGCAGAACACAAGCCGAATGGTTTCAGAACACTAAAGCAAATGCTATGGATATCACAAGCAAGAAGAATGGCAAAAGGACAGCCACGTGTCCTCACATAAGCAATATCACAAGTGCAAGAGTGCCGTTTCTCTGAGTATCAGTGGTTCAGACCAACGGCACGATTGCATGAGATATGGCTTCACTTACATTTTAAACACAATATCTATGTCTAAAAATTTCTATTTTTCATAAAAAAAATAAAAATTTGTTCCAAATGGAACAAAGGCTAAATAAACGTTGCTTCTTAACGATTTAGTGATTTTTCACCAAATCAGTTGAGTTGTTGACTCACTCATGAAGAGTCACTTGTTTTGTTTCTGAATGAATCAGTGTTTTGAATGAATAAGTAGAGTAAATGATTCGTTTCATTTAAATGAATTAGAAAGCATTACAGAAGTAAAAAAAAAAAAAAAAAAAACTTTTCTTGGCTTTATTTTTAGTGCTAACTGCCTCAACAATGGTGCAACAATGTCAATATGAGTACTAGTTACTAGAGTCAGGCTACACTAATCTCTGCTAGTCATCACATAGTGTTTGCTTGACCATGGCTGCGTTCCAGTCCACTTTTAGACACGCACTTGCGCACTAAGCACTTCCCCTGGGGGGAATCCCTGCCGCCATTTTGAAGTGCGTTCCACTTCGTGAAGTGGACGAGGGAAGTTTATATGGACAGACCCTCGTAGCGAGTCTACTTCATATGTACACTTCAGGTACCTATATGTCCCACAACGCAGTACGATTGTGACGTCACCACAGATCTTGTCTAATCACCACCACGGCAAACAACTCTATGATATATTAACTATAATTTTTTATTTATTTAAAACAACCCAAACACACCTATAAACATTTGGATGCTGCATTAAACAAATTCTTAAAGGGAAAAAAAATGTAAATAATAAATCAACTCCATAGCTGATTCCAAGTGATCAAGGGATTAGGGCGTTCCAATTCAGCCCATTGCAGTTTCCGCCAGTAGTGGGCACTTGTTACAACGTAAGCAATGACGTACATCCGAGTGAACGAGGCGGAGGGAAGTTAGCGAGTGAAGGGCAAGACCATTTTGGACTGGAACGCAGCCCATGACTCTTGGTTGGAACATCTCGCACATGACTAACTGTCCCTCCAGCATATGGAAATCTGGGAAAAACAATTGTAAATGCAGCTAACCGTACAGTCATGCATATTTAGGATGGCGAAATAAATAGGCTTATCAGCTTTTAAAATGGAGGAGAAAAAGCTTCCCTTATTTTTTTGTTTTTGACGTCAATGGCAGTGCGTCCAATCAAACTAAACCATGTTTTGTAAACAGTATTTCATTTGTCACTTGTATGTGGCTAAAATTAAATTTGACCAGTGTTTGTTCCATGTTTTAGACTGGTTTATTAATAGTGATGTCCTTAAATACATCAAACCCAAAATTAAAGTTTTCATTTAGAGCGTTCAGTATTTTCGTGTTTACAAGTAATAAACCAATCAGTAATAGAAACGTTCTTCGGTAACAAGCCGCCTCTTGATATTTCTTTTGAAAAATAATGCTACATATAGCATTATTTTTGGTCACAGTTGAAGTGCGTTCATACTGCTGACATGATTACCTGTTGTGTGCATGCAATAGACACTGACACAATCAAAACAGTCATTGGCGAACCGCTAACTGTTTCAGTCAATGTCTTCGGCAGCCGAAACCAGATTTTAGTTTTTTTCTGTCTCGCCCCCAAAAAAAATTGTTTCTGATTTCTGTGCAGCACTAAATTACTAAATTGCAGATTCCTTCTCATCTATGTCATTTTGATCATTTTACATATTGTAGGGCCCTCATGTGTTTTGAAGATTTTTTTGTTACATTTGTACAATAAAAAAGTGCCAGTGCATTGGGTTGCCACTTACATGCATCTGTGCTGTTTTTCATCTTTTATTTTTAATTAAAACATACGCTAGACAGACGTATTTGATTTGATAATTGAAGATGTCTTGGGAAATTCAAAACTGTCTCGGAACACTTGCATTTTTTCTATTCTATGTCCTGCATGAATGACCCTTAAAGTCCCCCTGTAGTCAACAATTGTATCCCTTAAAACTCATCTTTGATCACCAAAATTATATAGTTAAACTTTTTCCTTGAAAAAAAAATTCTTCATGCCTTAAAATAGCTTACTACACCTTTGCCTCGTTAAGTATACGTGGTTCTATGAATATGCAAATTATCCCCGCCTCCACTCACTCGCACCGGGACTTTAAAGTTTGAATGATTAAGTAAAAAACTGAAACTGCTTGTCATTTTTTCAGTGTTCTCATATTGCATATTATTGTGTTCTTCCATCTATACTACAGTTACACTATATAGATTTAGTTCAGTCATGAACATCAGTGTGAGAGGTGCTGTGCGCTGGCAGTAGGACCCATGAGGAGCCTGGCGGAGGGCATTGTTAGTTGATTGTTGTGGATCCCAGCCAGAGCTGTGCAGGGCAGACAAGGAGAACTCTCAGGTTACACTGCAAGCACATGCCTGGAGAGAGAACATCCTACCCCCCTCCCCGTCCCTCAAACACCCGCATGCCTCCAGTAATCCATGGAAGCATATGCTATCCTACAGCTATATACCTGAATCATGCTGCGGCAATGCCTCAGATATGCAAAGTAGCGTGAACATGGTATGGAATCCATTATTCAAAGAGCATTACCATTTGATCAGGGTTCTCCACCGCACCGGCACCCTCATGAAGATTTAATGTACATGACTTCTGAATATGGGGGCCCGTTGAGTGGCGCATTGTGAATGGAGCGGTGCTGGTGCCCTCAGTTTATGAGTTTTTGTGCCCCCGCTGCCTGGCTGTTTTCGGCTTAGATTACTTTGGCTTTTCCAAACTGTGTTTGACCTTATAAAATATCTGATACATATCAGCAAGTCTTATGAGTTTGGTTTTATTTATTATTTTTAAGCTGTTAAAAATCTGTTTAAGGTGTTTATCTGTTCATCTAAACCAAATGTTACTTTTTGTTCTTGTTTTGTAATGCACAGCTATGGAAAAATAGTGTCCACTAAGGCCATCCTTGACAAGACCACCAACAAGTGTAAAGGTAAGATGTGTCGCAAAATGTAATATTTAAAGGGATAGTTAAAACTACTCTGACATTCTTTCACAAAAAAAAAAAAATGTCACAGTGTTGCTTACTGTGAAAGCCATCAAAAAAGTCCATAAAAGTGTCATAAAAGCGGTCCATATGACTTATAGCCTATATTAAAAGTCTTATGAAACCATATGACAGTTTTGTCTGAGAAACAGGCTAAAAAATTAAGTTGATATTCACAGAAAATCTTGCTTGAAAGCTGTGGCCACCATAGCACGGAAAAGAGCAGCTTGGACATTCTTCTAAACATCCTTTTGTGTTCCACAGAAGAAAGAATGTTTTGAAAATCATGAATAATCGAATTTTCATTTTTGGGTGAATTGTTCCTTTTAACTTATGAGTGCTCTTTGAATATACTTCATCATCTATTTTATCTCTAGCAAATGTGTGCTGATGTAACAGCTATGAGATTGGTATTGCATAACCCTACATCTGTCAAGTGGACACACACACTATTACATTCGTGTGTGTGAGAAAGAGAGTGTGTATGGTTAACTTGGTCTGATAGCTCTTTTCTCACAGAGAGATTACCAGTGTGAACTAAGGTGTAGAGGAGTGATAGGGAACGCTATTGGCTTAACTAAACTTTAAGCAATTATCACTGATCCTCTATGTGTGTGTGTGTGTGTGTTCAGGCTATGGCTTTGTGGATTTCGACAGCCCGGCCTCTGCACAGAAAGCGGTTACAGCGCTAAAGGCCAGTGGAGTTCAGGCTCAGATGGCAAAGGTAAGAGTCAGTGACACTGAACACCCTGTTTCCTTGACTGCTCATACTTCCTGTAAACCTTCTGAGGCACTTTGAAACCGCTTCAAACGAATTCCAAACACAAACATCAGTATTATTATTGCTCATACTCAAGTTTGGGATTTGAACAAACCGCTAAGCCAAAGTATTCAACTTTGACGCATGTTTGTGCTACGGGCATGAATGATGCTTCAGATCATGCGGATTGATGAGGAAACATGTGCTATTACTTTTCTTAACAAACTTAAGGTTTTTGGCTGGTAGATGATAAAATGGGTGAAACATTTCATGGATTTACACTGAAGGAGGGACTTGGAGGAGATCCTGTTGCATCAAAGGTTTTTATTTACAACATATTCTTGCAGCGTTGAGCACTGATACCCATCACAGGCTGGTCTGTTGAGCACGTGAATACAATGACAGGTCAGAAGCATTTAAATAAGTAACTGGCGTAAAAAAATAAATAAATCTGCATATAAACTGCTGATCAAACGTTTGGGGTCGGTAAGATTTTATGTTTTTGAAAGAAGTAAAACAAATACAGTTAAACATGCAAAAATACAGTAAAACATTATACAGTAAAAAATATAGTAAAACATTGAATTGTGAAATATATTATTGCATTTTGATATAACTTCTATTTGAATATATTTAAAAATGTAATTTAGCAAAACTGAATTTTCAGCATCATTACTCCAGTCTTACATGACCCTTCTTTCAAATAAAGAACAGCATTTATTTGAAATAGAAATCTTTTGTAATCTTTTATAAATGTTTTACTGTCACTTTTGATCAATTTAATGCATCATTGCTGAATAAAAGTATTAATTAAAAAACTGTTGAATGGTAGACAGCTTTATCAATCATAACAATTATGATTTTTGTCATAATCATGAAGGATTGAAGCCCTACTGACAGGCACACTCACATCTGTGTAGTTTTAATACATTTCTTGGATAAGTTATCACCTGTAACAAAATATTGCATATCTGATTCAAGGGGAAGCTAATTATTAATGTTGAAAGTAAATGGCGGCAATCACTTTAGTGTTGGACGGCTGATTATTTTACCACACTTGGCCTGTCTGTGGGTGTTGAGCCATGAAAACGGAGCTGGTGTCCCCATTAGGCTCATGCAGGTCCGCCATTGAGAGCAGTTCAAAGTAAGTGCCTGAGGAGTATTTGTCCCGTTTCTGCTCCTGCGTGGTGCTCCAGCTCTACAAAGAGTTTGTGTGTTCTCTCTTTCACCCATGGCTGAGTCACTGTCTGAGCAGCTTGGCTGGTAGTTCTGCACGCCCTCCGTAGAGGACTGTGGCCCTGCAGGCCAGCACTGCTCCTGCCCTGGCCAACCACTCACACAGACCCTCCTACTGATTTCACACCCTTTTAATGAGCTTTATGGTGAATCTCACGAAAACATTTCCAGATCATTTTTGACAGCAAAAAAAAAAGAAAAAAAAGTTACATTACATTTTCCATAAAGAATATAATAGAAGACTGTTTTAATATGATTTATTATTGTTATTAAGATATTTGGGGAAATATTTTAATGTCAATAATTGTTGATGAATCTTTTCTATGACATTTTCTTCCACTTCCCAAAAGTTCACTGTATAGTTATTTTTATTAAGATTTTTTTATTATTTTAATGACAATTAATATTTATGGATGTTATTATATTATTAAAATTACTATCATTATCAACATTTTAAAAAAGTCATTACTATAATGCAAATCTCTGTAAAAAGAAAAATCTCTAAAACTTTACATCCAGAATCCCTGTTGTACTTTTTTTTGTCTAAATGGTAATTGTCATTAATTTGTCATTACTGCAATACAGTATTTTTAGTCACACTTTAGGTTAGGGTCCAAATCTCACTATTAACTAATATTAACTATGACTTATTCCTCGATCTCAATTACTGTAAAATTACTGCTTATTAATAGTTAGTGAGGTAGTTGTTAAGTTTAGGTATTGGGTAGGACTGAGGGATGTAGAATATGGTCATGTAGAATAAGGCATTAATATGTGCTTTATAAGTACTAATAAACAGCCAATATCCTAGTAATATGCATTATAATAAGCAACTAGTTAATAGGGAGAATAGGGCCCTAAACTAAAGTGTTACCGTATTTTTTTATTTATGTAAATGATCAACAGTATGTTACTATATTTAGCTTTGAATTACAGTAAAAATATTTTCTTTTCTTTTTTGCATTATGATAATGAGAGATTAGGGAGGGTTGTGCTTAATTGTGCTGATGTATAAATGTACACTAATTGTGCTGATGTATAAATGTGTGAAAAATGTGTGAAAAGTATGTGCCAATACAAAAATGCAAGGTTGATTTTCTTCAAGCACACCATTTTTTTCCATATTTTTCCCTTTAGTTTTGGGGTAAAATGTGAACTGAACATATTCTAGAAAGATTTGTGAGATTCACACATTTAATCTGTAGATCAGCGTGAAAGTGCAACCTCTTCACACAAGAACATCACTAAGCACCCGTCTTAATTACAGCCATTTTAGAGTCTTTTAGCGACCTGACCTATTTAAGAGTCTGTTGAGGCAATTTCCGTGGATTTTCCTCCTCCCATTCACTCTGTGGAAAAAGCCACCGTCTCGCGGTGTGATTAGATCAGTGCAAAAATCACCTTCATCACAGGTCACTGCAATTAGATATTCATTATTCATGGTGGCGAGATGATCTGGTAATACATTTACAGCTCACATTTTAATCTCATCTGCACACCAAAGCAATGAATATGCAAATCGGCAGCGGGGTGATTCGGAGGTTTGCTGTCTTGCAGCGATCTTTACTGTCTTTCTGATTTGTTTAGACAAGTAACACACAGATCATGCTTCAATGATAATGAAGAAAATGAATTTGAGACGCGTAATATGATTAAGGAGTTTTGAGATCCTAAAGTAAAACCTCCTACTCACGCCTCATGCAGGAACTGGGTAATCTGAAGAAGACATGCAAGCGCCAGTTTTGTGTATCTCTTAATTTGAGGTTAGAAAGGTGTCACTTTGTATTGTATGCATATTTGCTGTCATGCCCGCAGCTTCAAATGAAGCTAATTAGGTGTTTATATGGTAATGAGCTGACTCAGTACTGGCCTTGAAAACGGTCATTCTGACACTTTTTCACAAAAAACATATTGATGTCTAAAACTCCTGCATATAATTAGGCAAAGATAAAAGACAAATATGGCACAGAATATGTGAAATACTCTTTCTATTTTATTTCTATTTTTCTATGAATTTGTTCTATTTTTTTGTCTATTTCTAAGTGATATGTATAGGTGACTTTCAACAAAATAAGCGCCATATTTCATAGTTGAACTCATGTGCAGAGTCTTATCTCTCCAATCACACACACACACACTACATCAATGCACAAGGCTGCCGAGTCAACGGAAATCAAAATAAAGATAGGAAAGACTGTGAATAAGTTATGAGGTCAGACCCTGTAAACTTCTGAACTCTTTCACAGTCTTTCCTACCTTCCTTCTTTGATTTCCAATACATTGTAAAGGTGGAATGTGTCATTATTGGAATATTCAGGTCATTCCCAACTTAATGTCTGTGTGAAGTTGTTGTCGAATACCACAACAAATAATAACAATAGATATGACTCTGGAAAGTTAACCCAGTTAGTCATCTATGTGAGCATACTGGGAAGGGACATGGAAAGGATGTGACATAACTGTCCTAAAAAAAGGCCCAGTGTTTGATGGTGCTCTGCTTTGTGTCTGACAGGCTGGTGAGGTCTTTACCTCACTTACCCTTAATCCTAACCTTACTGAGCCTGTAAGGCTGATCAGTCCTTCAGGAACAAAGCAGGGCACTTTGCGTACATCCACCTACAGGAATTATGTCAGTAACACATAACCAGAAGTTTCTCCGCCTAGAAAAAGTGATGAGGATCAAGCTCCAAAAAGAAATAAACACCATAAGGGGCCGTTCACACAAAGCACGTTTTTGTATTCCTCAGCACTGCTATTCCGTTTTCCATTGTAAACATGAGCTAGACGGAGAGGGGCTCGCACATAACACGGCATTCTAAAATATGACGCTCAAGGTAGTTATTCAACTAGTAATTAAAGACCTTACGGTCTTTTTCCATTTCACTGCCCTGTGTGAATGCTCCTAAAAGTAGACCAATGCGCTATATACCAAGTGCTTTATTGATCACTGTATTTATCGTAAGTCATATGTTAGCGTTGTGTGAAAAAATAGGCTGAAATTTAAAGGGTTAGTTCACCCAAAAAATTACAATCCTGTCATTATTTACTAAACGTCATGTCGTTTCGAACCCGTAAGATTTTCGTTCATCTTCGAAACACAAATTAAGATATTTTTGATGAAATCTGAGATATTTCTGTCCCTCCATTGACAGTCCACGCAATTACCACTTCGACGCTTCGAAAAGTTCATAAAGAGATCGCAAAACTAATCCATATGAATTGAGTGGTTTAGTCCAAATTTTCTGAAGAGACAAAACCTCTTTATAAGATGAACAGATTGAATTCTATAGGCTTTTATTCATTTATAAACTTTGACCACCGAACATAAACAGAAGCTCAACCTCACTGGTTCTTACGGAAGCTCAAACGTGCTCAAACTAGTTTAGCTCAAACTAAACAACTTCATGATCTCTTTATGAACTTTTTGAAGCATCAAAGAGGTGCCTAGACTGTCAATGGAGGGACAGAAAGCTCCTAGATTTCATACAAAAATCTTGATTTGTGTTTCCGGAGATGAAGGAAAGTCTTATGGGTTTGGAAAAACATGAGGGTGATTTAAATAATGACAGAATTATCATTTTTGGGTGAACTACATTATTTCACAGAAATACGGACAAATTCCTTTTTTGGACAAACTTATTCTTTAACCTAGTCATGCCCACATTTGTTTCTCTCTTCTTCATTACCTCTTCAGCAACAGGAACAGGACCCCACCAACCTGTACATCTCCAATCTGCCTCTGTCTATGGATGAGCAAGAGTTAGAGAGCATGCTCAAGCCCTTCAGCCAGGTCATCTCCACACGCATCTTACGAGATGCAAACGGCACCAGTCGAGGAGTGGGTTTCGCCAGGTACGCCTGACCACCATATAACCTGACATAATCATCATTAATATTCCATTAATAATACATTTGCAATTACTCTGTTAGGATGGAATCGACTGAAAAATGTGAGGCCATCATTCAACATTTTAATGGCAAATACATCAAGACTCCTCCTGGAGTAGCAGGTATTGCGTTACGGTAGTTTTCGTATTGAGGATCGTGTGGTTACGACAGATAAATAATGACTAATGTTTATCTAAGTGCCTATAGAACCCTTGCTGTGTAAATTTGCGGACGGGGGACAGAAGAAACGTCAGAATCAGGGGAAATATCATCTGAATGGGCGGCAGTGGCCAAGAGAGGGCGAGACTGTGAGAGAGATGATTTTCTCAGCTTTTTCATGTTGATGTAAATCATTAAGTAGTCCAAGTCTTAAATCGACTGTCCCTCTCTTGTTCTCTCACACATACAGGGCGGGATGACGCTAACATATGATCCTACTCCTGCTTTACAAAATGGGTGGGTTCTGAAACTATTACTCAAGAAATGTTGTACTTAGTGCTTTCATTATGACACAGCATGGTAAAAGCTTTCTTTAGAAAAAGAAAAAAATGTGTGTTTGTTGCCCCCTGCAGGTTTTATTCCCCTTCCTACAGCATCGCTCCTAACAGAATTATTGCTCAGACTTCTATCTCTCCCTACATGCACTCACCTCTATCCACCTACCAGGTACTGTTTCTTTTTGCAGGAGCTATATTACTGATTTGCTTAATATGTATATTTGTAGTATTGTTTAAAGGAATAGTTCACCCCAAAAATGAAACCTGTAATTCCAAACCTGTATTTTTTTTCTTCCATCAAGTGCAAAAATAGACATTTTTGAAGAACAGTTACTAAATAAAACAGCTGTAAAGTAAAAAAAAACACTCATACGACTCATGCTCTATTCTAAGTCTTTTGACGATATGAAAAATAATTGATTTAAGACATTTAAGTTGTTATTTACTGAAAAATCTTGATCTGAATTATATAGAATAAGGACCCAAATCTAAAGTATGTTCGTTTAATTGCAGGTACACAATCCCTCCTGGATACATCACCAGTCTTACCTCATGCAGCCCACAGTAAGTTGCATTTAAACTGCTGCTCCATTTCCTAAAGCACCTTTCTGTACCTGTCTAACTTCTTTTCTCTCCTGTGCACAGGGGACCGTCCTCACGCCTTCAGTGGACCACACCATGACCATCCAGCCCACTGCCATATTAGGGCCTCTCACACAGCAGATCAGCCATCTAACCCTGGGCAGCACAGGCACGGTACGTCCCCTACAGATGCACACAGAGATATTGCAAATCTAAAAAAAAAAAAAAGCTTTTTTTTTTTGCATTTAGTTTATTATTTTTATTTGTAATACGATTTTTCAATTTAATTTCAGTTTTCATTGTGAATTTTAGTTTAGTTTTAGTTTTCAAGTTTCACATTATTTTGTTTTTATTTTAATTTTTTGTATTTTAGAGCTACCAAAGTTAATGCTAACTGGTATAATTTATATGCATATGCATATATGCATATATATATGCATTTTTGAACAATGAACTTAAAATATATTGTCTTTGTAAGGTATAATTGATAATTATTATAAAAATACCCGAGGTGTTAAAGCGGCCACGGCGCTAAGTGGAGTGTGCATTGTTTTTTAATAATTCAAAGTCAATTATTCCGCTTATACTACGGTTACCACACCTCAAAACATTGTTCATATGACGTATTTCAAGACGTTTGTCAGGTTTTTGTCCTTATACACTTTTGTTTGTAGGACTGATTTCTTACGCATCTAATCCCAAGCCTCCGCTGTTAATTCCAAAGTGTAATTTTAGAACTTATAAGGGAGGTTTGAGCCACTGATAGCAGAATAATGCAGTTATTGATAAAGTTATGAGAGAGAGAGAGAGAGAGATTAAGCATGTGTGAATTACCTGAGTCTGTGTGTCTCTCAACAGTCTTCAGCAACACTAGCGGAACTGTAAGTTTATCTGCTCCAAGAACAGCGCTGTTATTACCTCACTAGTGAGAAATTCGCGTAGCTTTTAAGTTGTCAAACTATTTTACTGATAAAATTGTCAGAGCAGCGCTAACAACACATTTCTGTGCGAGTGTGTGTCTGTACTGAATGTGTGCGTTTGAGCGGTACACAATAAAGAGAGAAAGCAGGAGAAAGAGAGTAGGCTGTATGCTTTTCCGTACATAATAAAACGTGATTTTGTGGCAAACAAACATGGAAATAATTTGTCGTTTTGATCCCATTGTTTACTATATTTATTTGCTTGGTCAGTGTCGTTGTGGGTTTTAGTTTTTTTGCTGTTGTAGGCTGTACGGACCTTTTGAAATAATTGAAATCATTTGGCGAAGTGATTTGGAACTGTAATGCGGTCAAGAACTGCCTGGAACTACTTTAGTCAACCAATCTGATCAACCAATCAGATTCTAGCATTCAACGGCCCTGTGGTATAAATACATAATAATCAACATTTGTAAACGAGTAGTTAATTATTTCTCTTTCATTTTTAATTATGCTGTTCGCAATGCTTCATGGGATTGTAGTTCTTTAACCACAGTCTTGTACCTTATTTCCTCTAATATCGTGCAGCCCTAATTCGTTTTTATTTCGTTTATTTAATTAACAAAAAAAAATTTGTTTAGCTGTCCTAAACGATAGTAACACTTACACTACTCTAACACCCGTTGTATTTAAAGTGTTACAATCGAGTCTTTTAACTCCTGCCACGACCAAGTAAATCTAGTAAACCCTAAGCATAAAGAATCACAGGAATTATGCAAAACCAGATTTCTTATGTGTGCTGTCTGTGGTTATCACACATTTGTCAATGCGTGTCCATCTGTTCTCAGTATATGCCTGCAAACACAGCTATGCAAGGGACCTACATACCACAATATGCCCAAGTGCCTCCTTCAAGCATTACAGCTGAGGTACGAAACCCTTGCATGCTGAATTATTCCAAGTGTTTGAAAGCTTGAATCACTGCGATGGATTGTCAGTAATGTTGACCTTATGCCACTGCAGGAAAATAGCGTCCAACAGCAGCAGGTTGCCATAGAGACACCCACAGACCACACAACATACTCCTACCAGCATGGCAAGTGAAGAGGAGGTGGGCTACTTCCTGTTGCTTTGGAAATGCTGTGGTCTGTAATGGAAAGAGAGTCAAAACAATGTTTACCCACAAGATAATTTGTTAATAATATTGGCGTATCCAAACAAATTATGAATTCAATTCTTCTGAACTAGGTGGATGAGTAATGAGTAGATGTTTTGTCTTTTTATAAGCTTCTATTCTGACTGCATGATCTTTCTTTCTCTCCCTTTAGTACATTCATAGGAATGATGGAGGACTTTGGATACGGAACCACCTCTCTTGACATGAAAAGAAATGGATATTGTGAAAAGGAACTGAGAACCGTGTCTCTTTCCAATTGAAGAAAGCAGACATTTTTTTTTTTCTTGGAGAAGGCCAACCGATAATGAAGCTAAACCTATTTTAGTAAGTGAAAGACTTGGGTGGAGAAAGCTATGACTACAAGATGTCATAAAAGCAAAGTAAGCTTTTTTTTAACACAAAGACTCACACACATGCACACACACTCCAACACACTCTGAGAAATATTTTTCTGCAACTTTATTTTCTAAAACATTCTGCAAAGCCAGAATGAAACAACTACGATGTTACAGCACCATGTGTCATTTTAATTTGTTTTTATGTTTTTGTAAAATTATTCAAAGATTTTGTTGACTGCTTTTGAACTGTCTGCTGCAAAATGGGGGATTTTGTACATATATATATATATATAAAAAAACAAAAAAAAAACAGTTTTTGCAAAGATCTTGCTGCATTTTCCTTGAATATCGATTTAAGGAAATCCAGAGGAACCTGCTGAAACCAGCAGCTAAGTTGTTTGAATAGATTTACAGAAAAATGTGCTGTATCGAAGAGTGTTGTAAATGCACTCACTGTTTCAAGCAAGTTTGCATCCGGTGAGACTAGACTGAATTCTGAAACCAAGACCTCATATCCCCTCACAAACAAAAACTATGTCCTTTTTTCCTTCCAAAATGCTGCTTTATCTTGTAAGTTAGTTTATGCTCTGTTTAAATGTTGAGATTTATTTTTGTATTTGAAGAAACATTTTTTAAAGAAAATTTCAAAGAGAAGCTATTTGGATGATAAACTTTTTATGGCTTTGTTTTCATGTCAATGGTTCTGTCTTGCCTCTTCATACATATTGGTTATGTCTGTTCTTTTACCCATTGTAAAGAGTGCTCCACCAACTCTGTAATGTAGGCCTGTAAATTAATTTTTCTTGCCTTGGTGAGTGAGGAGTGTGTTCTTTGGGCTGTGTCCCCTGAGCTATAAAATGGCAATATAACAAAAACCAAGAGAGTTCTTCCCTTATTAGTGGATCACACCCTGTTTGTTTCCTTCTGAAGTACAAGATTCTGTAGACTGGAATAGTGATTGTGTTTTGCTCTGTGTGAACATATTAATCCAAGATGCTGAAATGTACATCTAAATTTGCTGACCATGGCAATAGTTCAGTGATGTATGAAATCAAATATAATACTATAAATCAGAATATATTAGCATAAAAGAAAGGCATATCCATTTTTAATGTAAGTGCGGGTGTGAACATTTTGAATCTTGAATGTGCGGATAGACGTCTCTCAATATGGCCGAAAATATCCTTTTCATGCCGTCAAGATTTGCAAGAAATATGCTGCATAGGCCTATAATGTACGCATTTTTTGTTTCTAAAATGCTAATAATCATGTGTCAAATTTACCCAGCGGGACTTTTTGGTCTTATAGGGTTGGGTAAAATTGGGCCTATTAATTTCCAGATTAACTGCGATGTTCATCTACCGAGCCTGTAGTCAATAGAGGCTTTCGCACCGGATAGTTCTAAGAACTTGGTTCACGTGTGCAAAATAAAATTGAGCCATGAGGAAGAAATAACTGAAATACACCAGCGAATGAATCAGAAAGTAAACAGGACATTTGTAGATACCCAACCCTGTCTTAACATCTTTAATATTTTTTTGCTTGTTTGGTAGTCAAGTAAGATTTCATGTCTAAAGCACATAAAACAGGAGTTTCTTAGATTCACAAAATCAAGAATTCATTTGAAATTATTTCAATTGTCATCTGATACACACATAACCTCAGGAATTTATTTCTGTTAAGATCTGTTCCACGTACAAAAACAGATAATAAAAGGTACAAAATGAGTATTAAATATGTCTTCAAATTTACCGTATAGTCACTGTATATACAATATTTGTCAATATCCTGCAGAATTTGTTTTTTTAGAAAGAGTTGCAAAAAATAGTTTTCTCTTACACAAAAGAACAGAGTAATGTCAAGTAAGAACAGAAAAAAGATGACGCTGCTGGGTTGAGCGCAGTCTGTCTATGAGATGACCAAAAATGTCAAGACTCCTCAAATAATCAGAGCAAATACTGATACAAATAAACTTATGCCTGTGATGACAGAACTCCATCTCAAACCATACTGAAGTCAAAAGCATTGCAGTACAAGAGCATTTCATCACCCCTAGAAAAAAGAACCACAAATAAATTGTCTTTCCAAAAATGCAGATAACCTTAAGACCTCTAATTGAGTCTCAGTTGCTTATTTAAAAGAAAATGAACTTAACAGTTAAATACCTCAAGTTTCTGTATAAAACAGGTATCAAATGTCAAATTTTAAGTAAACTGCTGTTTTTCATTATTACAAAACCACTGAGTGAGTCTGTGATTGTCATTTCCAGCTGTTTTACTAGTACTAGAGTGAAAGATATCAGCTTAAAACTCAATCATATTACTATAACATTTATGACTTCAGATGATTTGAGATCAAGCACACTCTCTGCCAAATAACAGAAACAAATCGTTTGAATTCATCTAAAGACAGGCCTTATATTGACAGTAACTGTATGTGAATGGTAGCACAAGAAAATATTGAAAATATGAAAATAACATCCTTCCATAGTCAAACAACATTAGCTGGCTAAGCAAAAGTATGTCAAGTTATAGGGAACTATAAAAGGGCAAACATCCACTGCCCTGACTCTTAAAGGCTGAGACTGTGTCCTTTAGATGCATGAGGATTTCCCTTGTTTCATTTAGACAGCATAGAAATGAGCAGTGATTGAGGGCATCCCATATTTGTCTCGGGGTTCCTGAAGTGCGCAAGAGCCCTCATATCCATACGACACATCAAAATAATGTTCTATACACACACACACACACACAAATAGTGTCCAATCACAAGAGTTTCTGTTTCAGGATCTCCCATACCATTCGTCTTCTGAAATAGGGCATGTTTTTCTGTTTAAAAAAAAAAGAAAGAATGAAATGTCAATTAAATGTCCATACACAAGTGTGACCAATAACATATTTAGAACTCTATGGAAATTATACTCACCTGTGTGAATGTGATTGGTCGGTCTTTGGTGATGTATTCAGCGTATTTGCATGTGAACATTCCACAGTCACTTCCATTCATTTGCTGAGGGATCTCCTGAGCATTCAGGGAAATAAATCTTTCAGATGATCCTAGAGTTTTTTTGGGTCAATATTAAACAATACAAGCCCTAAATGATGTTTATGTTCAAAAACTCACATTGCGCCTTTTACTCTTTAGAGTCCATTCTGAGGTATCCAAGTTCTGCCCTTTCTTGTCTTCACTTTCTTGTTTCAGATATTTTCTGAAATACAGAAGCACAGTTAAAGACACTTTTGACAATGTCTAGTCATGCATAATTCATTGTTTATTTCTTAATGGGTTATCATGGGATTTATTTAGAAATGGCACTTCTTGCAGTCCCGTTTCATCATCTAATCCTCAGGCAGCACTCACAATAAAATCCTGCAGGCTTCATCATTGTTTCCTCCCATGGAATCAAAGTAAGTGATGCTCTTCTTACGAAAATCCACCACCTATCAAAAAGGAAGAAATGAGAACAATTGAAAACAATCCCAAAAGACTTCACAGTAAATAGTCAGTTCATGTATTAAAGGGGTCCTACTATGCTTTTTTACTTTTTCAACTTTAGTTAGTGTGTAATGTTGCTGTTTGAGCGTAAAAAAAGATCAAGGTTACAAAGCTCTAAATCCACTCCAAAGGAAGATATTTTATTAAAGAGAATTCACTTTCCAAGGACTACAACGAACGACTTGTTTGGACTACAATGCGTTTTTTCTGGATTTTATGAAGTCACAAATGTTACTCATTTAAATAATCTCCACACACAGAATAGGCAACAAAAGAGACGAGGCCTGGCTGAGCTACATTAGAGAAGAATATGTCAAAGAGACAGTTTTTTTCCATCCCGTTTCCAAAACTCATTTGTTTGACCTTCCTAAGGCTGACGAACTCTGAGGGGTTAAAATTTATTTTAAACACTGATCCTGAACATTATAATCCCAACGTTTATCTGTGTGCTGCACATTTTACGGAGAACAGCTTCCAGAACCTAAGAGAGTACAATGCAGGATACGCACAAAAGCTTCTCCAGAAATGGAGCAGTTCCCACTTTATCGGGACAATCTGTTGTTTGTGGAGCATAACTTGTAAGTATGTTTTAATATTTCTACTTGCATTTTCAATTAACAGTTCCAATTATAAGTTTTATGTTGTTGCTACGATGTAAACAAAAGGCAAAGCTTTGCCTCTGCTCGCCTGCTAGCCAACATGTGTTTAACTTTTGTAAGCTCTCGCTGTTGTAAGGCTGTTCATCAACCCTTAGGAAAATTAACCATGGTTTTGAGATCGATTACTGTTTGTATTACCATAGTTTTCTGACAAGTATCATGATAAAATGGTGTATAACTTCGTATCTAAAATGTATAAGAAAATTATATTATGTATAAGTGAAATCCGTGCTTGCTATGTCAGTGCATGAAACCCGTCCTGCATGATCCTCTTGTTTGTTAACATTAAGTCTGAATCATGTAAATATTAAGGAAGGCGTAAATTTCAAACCAATTCACGCCTTCCTTAATATTTACATCTGAGTAGAGCTTGCGGTTATGGTAAAGGACATGACATTTCCTGAACACGCGCTAAGCACTGCCAATCACAACACACTGGGCCAGCTAACCAATCACAGCACATTTCCTATTTCAGAAGGAGGGGCTTCATCGAAATAAGAAATAAATGTCACGTTCGGGCCAGACCTCGGGAGAGAGGTGGTGTAATAATGTAAAATATGTGAAAAATGTGTTTGTTGAACAATCAAGCATGAAAGCATATTCTAGTACACCCCAAAAACAAAATCAAGACTTCAAAAAGGGCATAATAGGACCGCTTTAAACTCATTGAAATGTATTACAATACTATTCTGAATAACTTGTCAATGTCAGGAAAGAAAGCAGTCCAAATGCAATGCATCTTCCATGCACATGTCCTCAGTGTGACCTTGGTGCTGGTTAGCTACTTACAGACAAGCACCAGTGCACCCCCAGGTGGACAGGCACAAGAATGATGTCTACAGAAAAGATGTCCACTTTCTTAGTCCAGCGGCGGACAGCAGAGTAACCAGAGCTACGCAGCTTGGGATAAAAAAAGGTGTTGAAGGTGTAAGCGGAGGGCAGGTTGGGCTGCTTACTGCGCTCCACAAGCAGGTTCATGTAGAAATTAATAACCTGAAATGGAGAAAATATATCAGTCAGGCACTCAAATCTTGAGACATCTTCAGCCACTGGAAAACTCAAAGGTTTTGATAATTACGTAATCCATTTTAAAATACTACTGGAATTTACTAACAGGCTTGTACAGAAACCTGAATGATGTAGTAAAGCTCTGACCTCATCATTGAGCCAGTTGAGGTGGCTGAGGGTCTGCAGGTCCTTCCTGGTGATGGTGAGGCGGAAGCCCTCGCTGAGAACCTCATCTTGACTGCCGCCTCTCAGAGCTCTGCTCACCTCCTTCTCCATCTCCTGTGAACGTCACAAACAGGAAACACCACTCAAGAACATTCCTGCACTGCACACTTACCCAAACTAGGGTTTGTGAGTTGATGAAAAGCAGTAAGTTGAGTTGTGAGTTGAAAGTAAAACAATTTTACTAGAACACATACAAAAAAAAGAGAGAAAAAAGAAATACACATAAGAAAGATTAACCATTTTATTTGTTTAATTTCATCTAACCATTACCTGACATCAGAGAACCGTAAACAATGTGATGTTAAATTATTGAAATATTAACTATTAAATATTAATCTCAGTGGGTACCGTACTAAATATTTTTATAAATAAAAAAGTTTGGGAATCTCTGCTGTAATGCAGAATTTACATCACATCACAGCCTCAAACTTTATGATGATTATTAGTCAGTTAAAAAACTAAAAAACATCTGAGATTAATCACACTGAGAATCAGTTTTTTTCCCCATTCATTCTGACAAAGTTTTAGAATTATGAAAAAATGAATATTCCTATTATTATTGCATAATAATTATAAATAACACAATAATAAAGAAAAAATAAGTTTGCACTCAAAAAACATTATTGAGATTATAAAGTTCCTGTAACTATGGATAGCCAGTTTAATTTTTTTTTTTTTGATTAAATGAAGTCATATTTAAATTCTTTGTAATATTTCAACAGCACTAACCAAATTGCATGCAAATGTGTGATGCTGACAATGTGAACATTGTGCACAAGATCAAGACTGTGCTCTAATAACAAAACAAGTTTATCTTTGGAACATTTTCAAATCAAGCTGAATAACATTTTGGAGAAAGACAAATGCCAAAAACCAAACATTTTTGTTTTGCAGAAAGACAAATGCAACATTTTCACTAATAGAAACTGATGAACTTGAAGGGAAAGTTCACCCAAACATTGAAAATGCTGTCATCATGTCATTTCAAACCTGTAGGACTTCTGTAGAACATAAAAGAAGAGATTCTGAAAAATGCAACAAATGTTTTTTGCCCATACAATGGAAGTCAATGATAATCAAAACAGTTTGGTTAGACATTCTTCACAACATCTACTTTTGTGTTCTGCAGTAGACAATAAGGGCCTTTCACACTGGCAGTTTAGTTCAAACCAGAAAATAGTTTGCATGAAAAATTGGTCATGTGAAAGCTGTCACGCGGACCTGGGTGGCGCACCGGGGTACCGAACCCGAGACTACCTGTAGTAGGTGGTGTGAGTTTGGTTGCACTGGAACTGTGGCACGATTCACGTGAATGTGAAAGCAACTCGGACTCGAGTGAGTACGTTCAACGAAGTAAAATATAATTTGGCCACCGCCATCAACAAAACATGCAGGAGACGACAATGGTGATGATTAACCTAGGATACGAGCCAGTGAGCAGGCAATGTAATCGTGCAGATTGAGTGAGTGCAATCAGAGCAGCAAATGAATGGTTCGCAGTCAGCTTTCTCCTCAAAAGCGCCAGTTTGCAAGCGGCAGAAAGCCACCTTTATGTGACGCACATACAGTAGACACAAGTGTCGTTCACACTGCTGCGTATAATAGCACCAAATTAATAAAAAAGTCACAATATATTGACCCGAGATTGGTTTCCTATCATGCACCATGAATGTTAGTGATGACGTAAAATCACAAATAGAAATAGTTCAATAGAATAAAGTAGGGATGGGCATTCGTCAATTTTTCCATTTCGAGTAGTAATAGATCTCAAAAACACGTACTCCAGAGCAAGGTTTGTGTGTGTGTGTGTGTGGGGGGGGGGGGGCATTTCCATCAAGGTGATAATGATATTTTATTTAAAACTAGGGCTGGGCAAAAAAATCGATTTTTCGATTAATCGTTTTTTAAAATGTGGTCGATTCAAAATCGATTCTCAAACGCCAAGAATCGATTTTTTTCCATCTTTATTTAATATATTACCCAAGTAGGTTTCCTCCACTGTTCATAGGCTTGCAAACTCCATTTTATAGCTAATGCTGTGAGATTTTATGTTAGTTTTATCTAAATCATAAAATAACCTCAACTAGTGCTGAACGTTTAATCATATCGCAATCGCGATGTCAAGCCTATAAGCAATTAGGCTATATGACGCAAAATGCTGCGATTTTATATGAAATAAACAAATTTGGGCTTTTAACACAATTAATGCAGCATCTGTTCATTTTTGGTCATCCTTTGGCTAGTGTTACATGTTTTCATGTAACACTAGATCTTATTCATGCAAACGCTTTTAAACCATTCATGCGCGACAAGACAAAAAAGAGCTCGCTGCCTGTGAACGTCCTGACTGCGACACAGAACAACTTGCGATGATATCGTGCGTGCGCACAAGACAGCCCAGAATAGAGTTATCTTTCGCTCTTGAACGAACAATAACACACACAATTATGCCAAAATGTCTTTTTGTTGAGTATTTTCATAACATAAGAGCAGTCTTATGATGAACGTGAAGAGTTATGACTCTTGAGAGAACGAGGCGTGTGTGAGAGCCGCGTCTCTGAGAACAGCGGCTGGTCTTAAAGGGACAGTACACAGTAGCCACTAATTATCTCTGCCGTTAAAGTTAATCAAAGAACAAAGGGAACAGACAAAAACACTCACTGCTCTTGACTAAAGAACTTTTGTAACTTTGATTAGTCTATATATAATTTATAATTAATGCACCGCAGACTGTTATATAACTTTATTCAATTTCTGTATATGGCCTAGCTGTTAGACAGAAAGGGCACAGATAAAAATTATATGCAATGTTTTTATATGGGTTTATATGAGGATTGTAAACCTGTTTGATAAAGACATGTGACTGTTCTGACTTGTCCAATTTTCAGCATCAGTTTTTCAAATCCTGTCTATTCATTGTATGCATTTGAAATATAGAGTTGGGTTCTGTTTTAACTGTACCCAATTGTACCTAAAATAAAAAGAGTTTAATATACAGGTTTGTAGCTCTTAATTTATTTTTATTAATTAAACACTTGAAAACTTGTTCACTTTTCTTTTCTTTTTCTTTTTTTAATAAATATAGGATTTGTATTAAATATTCATTGAGTCGAATCGAAATCTAATTTACAATCGAAATCGAAAAATCGAATCGAGAATCGAAATCGAAAATCGAATCGAGAATCGAAATCGAATCGAATTGAGAGCTTGTGAATCAAAATCGAATCGAATTGTAACATCTGAATCGATACCCAGCCCTATTTAAAACACTGTTACAAAAATGAATGTTGACAATAAAAATATTACAAGCAAATGTCTATCAAAAAATGGAAATATGACTATAAAAATAACACTGATAGATTATCAATAACGTGTGTATTTGAGTGGCCAGTGTGAAAACCCCCTAAGTTATACAGGTTTGAAACGACATGAAGGTGAGTAAATTATAACAATTTTCAGCAATCCTTTTAGGAGCACTTACCTCTGTTAACTCTGGGAATTCTCGCTCCTCTTTAACAGGCTGAGGCTCTTTGATAACTGCTGCAACAGGAACCTCCTTCTCTAGAGGGACTCGAACTTTCAGCTCAACACTCGCTGGGATGGCTCGACCCTCTCCAGAGAGACGCTGATTATACAAATGAAAGCATGAGTGGGCTTGTCATATAAAATGCAGGTGTAAAATGAGGGGAAACAGACTCACCTGGCGCAGGAGCTGAGAGGCCAGAGCCTCCTGCTCTTCAATCAACCTCCGTCGCTCCCGAGCTCGAGAGTCATAGAGGCTAGTCCTGAAAATAAACACAAAGATGGCCAATATCAGAAGCTATTTATTTCCACAAACTAAAGCAAAGAGACTTGTACATATTAGATAAAAGATAACAAGTACTCACAGTTCTTTGATCCACAGTTCAGCCTGGAAGCACGGCACACTAGAAAGAGTAAGAAGGGGTTATGTAAAGAAAAAAAAGAAATAGAGATCAAAGGTAAACTCAAAATGTTCTCTTACCTCGAGCTCTCAGGCTTCTTGCCCTGTTGCTCCTTTACAAAAATGACTGAATCTCCATCGTGAGCTACAGAAAGTGAAACAACACATTAAGCTAACCTTTAAGCCAGGATTACATTACAAACATGAAAAAGAATGAAATGGGACTCACCTGATGACTGTGTGTCCTGAGAGGAGGTATCCTGAAGGGCAGCTGGTGATGGAGCTGAGGGAACAGCTGGTCTTTTAGTGCTGGGCTCAAGGTCATGGGCCCATAGTTGAGGCTCTGGAATGCTGGAGGCTGCACCAGGACTGGGCAGGGCACTGGAAGCCTGACTGGACCCAGGCTGGGGGCTGGGAGGCAGACTGGATAACCCGTAGGACGAAACACCAGCGCCGGAGCCTGCTGGAGAGGCACATTGAAGAAAACTTCGACTGGACGACAGGAAGCTGGAGCTGAAAGAAGACCAAATGTTTCACCATAAGCGAGAGAACCCATTTGAAGCTAATATTAAAGGAATAGTTCATCCACAAATGAAATTCTGTCATCAATTACTCACCCTCATGTCATTCCAAACCCATAAGGGTTTCATTTATTTTTTTAAATATCCATTGAAAGTCCACCTTAACTCTGAAGCTTCAAAATGTTCATAAAGACATTGTAAACTTTATCTATATGAATCGTGCACTTTATATGGTAAAACGGAAGATCAAAAATGCTTGCTTGATGAGTGACAACCAATAAGGTTTGTTCTCACATGTCAAGCAAGCATGTTTGAGCTTCCAAAAGAACCACTGAGGTTTGTTCTTGCACATCAAGCAAGCATGCACGACTGAACTTGTGTTTACCAAATTTGATGAGCTCTTTCTTTGTGCATTGAGCAATGTTTATATGTGAATGAAAGCCTAAATTAAATCTGCTTATCATATAAAACGACACGTCAAAAGACTTAAGGATTAGCTTGATTCATTTGGATTTCTTTTACGATGTCTTACGATTTCTCTACAAACTTTTTAACGAGTGATCAATTCGGTTGCATGGACTTTCAATGGATGGACAAAAAGGATGAAATCTTCATTTGTGTTCTAAAGGTAAGTAACTGATGGCAGAATTTGTATTTTTGGGTGAACTAACCCTGCTTTAAGCAGATCAGGTTTAGACACTGACATAAAGAAAACACTTTGTACAGTAATTTGACACAGATACTTACAAATCTCGATGCGAGCGAATGCTGGAGTGAGAACTTCCATCGTGAAGGAAGGTCGACTGGCCACTGGACACCACGGCTAAGAGCTGCCTGTAAACTTCCTTTTCCTCCTCACGCACAGACTAAAAAAACACAGATAAAAACAGTGAAAGCAAAGTCTAATTAATGCTGCAAATTTGGAAGGAAAAAAAGCAAATAAAAAAATCATATCACAATTTCTGTTTTATTCTGATCAACCGTGCAGCCCTAAGGCTAATGAAGTTATTCTAGCAATATTTTATGCTTATGAAATATTTAGTTTATTAAACAAACCAGTACAATGATATTCTAACCTCCTGTGCTGTACAGCGGACTCTGGTCCGGAGGAGACGGTTTGAGCTGCCATGTGAAGGACTCTGAACCACTCGAATGGGAAAGGTCTTCTCATACAGGCTGGTATAAGTGGCTTTTCCTGAACTGGTCTCCGCAGATGACAGCAAGCTACAACAAAAACAAACTTTCTTTCAGCTTCATAACCTTGCATTTATTACACTTTCAAACCAGAACAATAATATTTATCACAACAAAACATTAAACAACAAACAGTATTATTCAATTATGATTATTTCTAACAAAAAATTTATATTTATTTCAGGTGACTATTTTTAATTCAAACATTTTATATAGTTTTTTTTTATTTAAGGTGACCTGTGTGGTCGATGGTACAGGGACCTGCCCAAGCGGGGAGAGGGGGATGGTTTTGGCATGGAGGCAGCAGGTAAATTAACCGAGTGACCGTTAGCTTTGTGTGTCTCGTGGGATGGATGGTCCATACAAACTTGTCTTTTGCTTATTTTTGATATGGTTACTGACTGTTCCGTCCTTAAGGAGTCTGTCAAAACAAAAAAGATAGTATATATCAGTATATGTAAGATGCAGAAAGAAAAATAACTACCTAAATGCAGAATCAAAGAGAAAATATTTTATTCTTACCAGATTTTGTGACGGTCTTCCACTCAACTGAACTGGATGGGGCCACAAATGTGTTGGATGATGGAGCCTCAAGTATATCACATGACCGATCCACAAACTTTAAAGAAAAACAGAAATAAAAACATTAAAATATATAGTTATAGATAAAACGCATTAGACAGCAAAACCGCTGTTGCTCTTCTGTTATACCTGTTCTCAAGGATATCGCAAATGCAAACAAAACAGATTTTGAGCAAACGAGTACCTTGTTTTCCACCCACAAAGATGCTGATGCAGCAGAATTGGCTGCGGGTTCTGATGGTATTCCTGTTTGAGGTGGACCCGGTGATGCCGGCAGCATGTTGCTAGGGTTAGGTCTGACACTGTTCTTCACCCAAATCGCAACACTTGAACCATGGGTCTTCACTCCTTCGGCTGCATTTTTCACCGTATCCATAAAGTCTCCTAAAAACAAGCAACAAAAAAAAAAGTTCTTGGAATTGACATAACTCAGTTTTTATCATGTACTCAGAATAGTGTTACTTTAGTTACCCATTCTGAATTTCTTCACCGCCCTCTCCTCCTCCTGATCAACTGCATCTCCATCATCCAAACTATATAGAAACAATTGAGACATAAGTAACAGAATGTGTTTTATTATAATAAATAAGTAATACATATTAAAAATATATGTAACTATAAATATTTCTAAAAAAAATAAGTTATAAACGTAAATAATTAGCTAAAAAATAGTTTACAAAATTCTACTCGTAATATTAACTTCATTAAGTTGCGAATTTTATTGAAGTAGCAAACGTCGTTTGTTTGAATATATGAATACATATCGAAAATCTGTACATTACAAAAGAGGAAGAAAAACAGAAAATAAATAGTTTTTCAGGTGCTCAAGAAGCGCACGCGTTTCTGACGTCATCCTTTCAGAACAGTTGGCGCTTTAATGACCGTACCAAAACAATCTAACTTATGGCTAAAAAACAAACATTTAAAACCTATACTTTAAGTGTAAGACCAAAAGATAATTAAAAGCACAATTCTTCTTGCACACGTATGCAAATATCTTACAATTCTTTGTACACCATTTACCTGTCTATGGGTCTTTTTCTCCGTAATGTCCCGTCCTGATCCACTCTCACGGAACCGGCATGAACAGCACCAGCTGGAGCTCCGTTTCGCAGACTGGCGATTCCAGTTCCGATCCATTCGTAGAACTTATTAAACATGATGAAAGCCTGAAAGCCTTTATTTTAGCGGAATAAGTCCTCGGAGCTGTCAGCGCAGTCCCAAACGCGGGCTCCCTCTGCCCTTCATCCGCATGCCACTGCTAACCAGCTTTGTTAGATTAAAAGTACCTGAATCCTTCACTTGAGCACGACTGAACCAGTCCAGATAAACCCACACCGCTGACCGTTAGCCCAACCAGCTAACCAACTGCTAACGCGTGAGATTCCAGCCCAGCAATAATTAGCAGCTATATCTGTGGTTAAGCGAGCTCCAACGAGTTGCCCGCGTGTTAGTATCTGCTGTGGGTATTTTATAATAACTGACTCGAATTTCTCAGAAACCGTAAGAGATACTGTGAATGAGATATTGAGTACACAAAGTTGCATTAACGCCTCCCGCTTCTTCCTTATTTAAAAGAAGAACATGGCCGAAGCTCACATGTTAAAACCGCGCTTTCCCATTGGATGAGCGGAGCGGAAGAGCGTCATCAGTGCGCAGTGTTTTGAAAGAGGAATGGTTGGGTCAAGTGCAAAGTGTCTCACACGCTTTTACTTCAAATACCCTTTATAGTGTTCATTTTTTTCAGTGATTCGAATCTTCTGAGTTATTTAGTTAGTTATTCATTCAGTGACTCTTTCTTCAGGTTTCATCGTTATCCTAGTAGCTGGCGATAAATGAGTCGTTTGTTTGTGTTTTATGAGCGGGTCATTGAATCATTCACTGAGCTGAGTCTTTTTATATTAAAATTTGATGTGAATGAGATTTCAAGACCCCTCACAATAAGATGTAAGCTTGTGCCTTTCATACGGAGAGCACTGTGTTTATCTATAATATTACTAATAACAACACACAAAAAAGAGGGATTTGGAATTTTATTTTTCAGGAACTTTTACATTGATTTACTCTGATAAACCTTTTCTTTTTGCAATTTGCAACTGAAACATACATTGTCATTTATTGGCTTCATATTCGATATATTTGATAAAAATCTATAAATCACTGTCTCTACTATAAAGACCACAAACACGAAAAATTATATGTAGAATTGCATTCTGTTGAACCCAGCAACAGTGGTTTTGCACTTTTTTTGTGAACACTGTGAAGCTATGTACACATCCAAAATCATTCAAAATAACATTTTCTTCAAAAATAGATCTTTACTATGATAATACATTAAAAGTCTGTGTAATGATGAATTAATAATACATGCATTAATAATTAATAATACACATCGGTCTAAATAAAATAAATAATGCTCAACAAAGCATATCTGAGTAAAGTCATTGACTTTAAAATGGCAGTAGAAATTTCCCAATGGAAAATTCCTGACATATGCAAATATGATAGTGAATTTAAATAGAAACACTGATTATTTATTTTTTACAAAATCAGAAATATTCATTTGATTCGCACTCCTCAAATCCAGCCAGCCGTTCAAAAACCTTGTTAACTATTCACCTCCATATAGTTTCTCAGAATGATTTGTTGAAATGTCCTCATGCTGTGATATCACATTATGAACTTTTTGAGTCAGACACAAAGAGGGAATAGATGGATAATACACAGTTTAACCTCAATGTGATGCTGCTTGTGCTCATATCTGAGTATTTCATGCACTTTCACTGCTAATGACGTCTTATAGGCTTCACAAATGTTGACACCAATGCATTTAATATGTTGTATTTTGTTTTCTATGGCACCATGTGTAAAACTAAATGGATGTTGCTAAAGTTTTACCAGTGTACATATGTTATGTATATCCTTTCTGCTACAGGATAAACACATGGCACATTGTAAAAGCTGAGGAGAGGACACACGGCAACACTACAAAAAGGTTCATTAGTTAACATTAGTTAATGTATTAACTAACATGAACTAACAATGAGCAATACATTTGTTACAGTATTTATTAATCTTTGTTAATGTTAGTTAATAAAAATACAGCTGTTCATTGTTTGTTCATGTTAGTTCACAGTGCATTAACTAATGTTAACAAATACAAGCTTTGATTTAAATAATGAATTAGTAAATGTTGAAATTAATATTAACTTAGATTAATAAATGCTGTAGAAGTATTGTTCATTCTTAGTTCATGTTAACTAAGGTAGTTAAAAAAATTTAACTAATGAACCTTATTGTAAAGTGTTACCGGAAACACAACAGCGTGCACTGAAGATCCACATCGTGGTTGAGAGGACAGGATCACTCAGACCAGAGGGACAAAAGACACTCAGAGCCATAAGAGCTTCAGGTTAAACAGCACTTTCACTGCCGTTCAGGAGTACCAAACAACTGGAGAAAGAAAGAGAAGATGTAAACAACATCCAGGTATATGCTGAGGGTGGCAAAGATGTATTCCTCAGGACTTATGGTGTATCGCTTGCTTCCCATCAACATCTGTGTGTCAAATGCCAGGAACTAAAAGACAAAAGGATGACAATGATAAGATGACCATAAATAGCAACAAACATTAGAGATAATGCTGCATGTGGTCTGGTTTATTTTGCAATAATGATATGCTGACTGTACATTATCATGCTTTTTACATGGCTACTCACCAAAAAAATAAATGCATTAACATTTAATTTTGATCTGAGTTGAAATAATTTTATAATTATGTACCATGCAAAACAGTATTGCTCCCAAGACAGCATACACAGTCTGCAACCATGGAACCTGAAGGAGAGAGAAGCCTTTGTCAAAGTACATTCTCGTTTCTGTGAATATTAAAGTCTACCAATCAATCAATCATCGGTACTTACATATCCAAAGGGCAGGATGAATGCCAGGACAATTCCACAAATAAACACTACTGTACAGAAGACTACCAGCACACCTTGGTATGAAGTAATATCAATCTGTAAAATGACAAAAATTTGTATGATCTAAATAAATATATTCCAGATTACAGTTGAAAATTATTGCGGTCAAGAAAAATGGAAATATCTTTTGCTTAAAAAATACTAACCTTGGTTTGGAAGCTAAAGATGGTAATAGCAAGACAGACCAAGACAGTAATACCCAGGCAGATGATGACAGATTTAGTATTGTAGTAGCTAGAGAGATAGAACCAGAGGGGAAGAAATCAATAGACAGTTATTATTCTTCAATAAAAAAATAGACCTATAAAAGATATGATGCATGCAAAAGAAAATCCACCTTCATTAATCTTATGACATACATGCAGTAACAACATATTGTACAAGTAGGACGAAGGGAAAATATGAATATGCAACCATGAATGCAGGCCTACATTCATATACATATAACTTGAGACTGTACCTGGACAGCATTCCTGTCATGTAAGAAAGAGACAGAGTCTAGAGTAGGAGAGAAGAGATTACATGTTTAAATAGAGGAAGACTTTCTTTGAAATGTGACAACAGGCACTAGCGCTGACTAGTAGATATGTGATAGTTTGATGTATCTGAGATTACCAAAAACTTGTTATTACAGTTGTTCTGGTTGTTTTAATACTCACAAAGATCATGAGCAGAATCAGATTCCATGGGAACTGCCTCCTGTAAAAAAAAAAAAAAAAAAGATACGGGTAGAAATACATGAGAATATTGAATGGAAATTAATTATTACATATGAAATATTATATTTTTCATTATTGATATCCATCTATAGACTACAAATACACTCACCTAGGTCCACGGCAGCAGGACAGGGTCAGATATGTGACAAAAAACACTGCACTATTGAGAAAAAAAGACAATTAAGCCATTTTACATCACAACACATAAAGCACACATTTAAATACTAACTTACACTAGCACTGAATTACTGTACTTAAGGCTGTCTAAATTCCAACAGAATTTTTTAATTTACATTTTAAACCATCAATTTTAAAGTAATGATTTTTACTTACTATGATGCCCAGTACCAGCCAGGGTTGGTCTGAATGTAATCTTTCACGGGTTTACTACAAGATAGACAAGACATATTTGTGAATCAAGCTTAAAAAAAGAACAATGCATTATGAAAGTTTTAGCACACACACTCACCAGAAAACAAAAAGAGCCACAAAGGAAAATGTGACAGAGAGCTGGAGCATCAGGATGGTGTACACCTACAGGAAATATTGTTACATTAATTCACTTCATATCGTCCACAGCAGATCAGAGTCACTATACAGAAGACAATGATACCTTGCGGATAAATATCCTCCTGATCCTTCGGTCATCCCAGCTGAATTCTGTGAGCATCTCACCATCTTCGGGAGAAGCTCCACTATAACAAGGACTGCCACCTTTAAACAACAAAAGGATATATTAAACATCTTGTTTCTCACAGTTATTCTTGAAAACATCCACAGTGACTATCATGGGTGTTGAAGTGGTACCCATGCCATTGGTGTCCCCGAAGTATAGTAGTGCACAGTTACCAAAATGCAATTGCATTGACTGAATTAATCTAATTATCAGTGCAGATTAGTTTAAACAAGAAATTTACTAAAGGAAGAAAAGTAATATTACCAGTAGTTGCCTCATGGTAACTTGGAGGAGCTGAGGCCGTCGGCTGAGCATCAGCGCCATTGTCTGACTTGTTTGCTACTGAAAGCTGTAAACATATTAAACTTTATCTGTTATTCTGTATATGCACTCAACGGCAATATACTGGTTTTCCATAAAAAAATTCCAGATAGCTAAGTAGGTATTGTTACAGAACTTGGTATTCATCCATGTATTACATTATTCATCTGTCAGGACAATATTTTAATCATATGTCTACACTGCATACATTGGTAAATCATTGTACATAATGCCATCCCAATAGTATGTGCTAACTGAGAATGGAGAGACTAAGAAATTTATTCAGCCATTACTTATCAATGACTGATTCACTGTAATAGGAGAGTTTACTACTGGTAAATGACATCACAAGCCACCTTAAAAAGACGCTGTCCTCCTTAATGGCAACTGAGGAAAAACCTTGTTCACAGAAAATAAAAAGATAGTTGGAACTATAGAAATTCAATCATAATCAGATATATCTGTTCAATCAGGAAAAGAACACATGAAAATAAAATGTCTTGCAAACATTATTTTTCTAATTCTACCTTTGTATCTTGCTCATGCGCAGTTGTAAAACACTGTGATAGATGATAAAACAGCAGGTTTTAAGAAATGAAAAAGCGTTCCTGAAGCAAACATATAAAAATGAAGCACTATAGAATTGATGGGCATAAATCAGTTTAAAAGTATAAGGCACAAATCCAAAACATGACAAAGCTTCTTTCAGCGTCACTGGAACCATCATTTAAACTGAGACAAAACCAGAACAGGGCAGAAAACCAAGCACATGAAAGAAATTTCAGTCATCCAGACCACTGCGAATTCGCAGACCAAAAAAAAAATACATAAAAAATTGAATTCCTTACTTTTGGTTAATGGTCAGCAATTACACACAAATATAATGATAACATCTTTAAAAATGGTAAATAATAAAATGCTTACCTTTCCCTGGGTCATGGTTACAGCTTTGAATCTAATTTGGCTTACTTCAAAAAGTCTTAGTGTCTCTTTAGAGTTTTAGCCTGTATTCTCTGCACCTGTCTGGGATGCTGCACGCAGATAGTGACGATGCTGTACTGAATAAACCGCATTTCTATGAGCACAACCCCCCCTCCCTCACTCTAAAAGGCACATTCTAGCACTATCCAGATTTTAAAACACCATTGACTGAGACTTGGACTGTACCAATCATGCTGGCAGAAAAGGGGGCATCATTTCCCCCATGACGTGCATTAAACTGTGTGTGCATCAATCCCGCAGCATTTGTCCAGAGAAATCCAGAATTTTCCCACACCACCCAAAAACAGAGAGAAGTGTAAGAAGAATGTACGATGATGCAAATTGGGTTTACGGAGTCTTACCTTGAGACAACAATAAGAAATAAAATGCACGACAAAATCAATATTTATTCATTCAAACACCATAGTGAATTAAATAAAAATACACATCAGTGATGTGTTGTTACAATAACAATATCTCCATGTCATCACATCAGTTGAAATGGGGACAATTCAATGAAATGTCTGCGCTTGCTTTCTTTTAAATAATACTGATGTAGCTTATTACAACAAACATTATTACAATGATAATCACCAAAATATTTTAATTAACACTCATGCAATGACTAATGGATGTGCCCTCCATAACCAGCATGTTCCATCATTTGTATGTTAGAATTAATTTACATCTAATTTTCATTGTTCCTCAAACCTGCAAAAGATTATAACCATATTATAACCAGATAAATATTAGTGCGTTCTAGTCTTCTTGGAAAGTTCGTAAGTTACGAGTTGGGAAGTCGTGTTCAATCAAGTAGGAGAAAGATGGCAGTGTACCTTTTAATTAACTAGGCCTACACAAAATACAGCAAGGTTTTTAACCTCTTCATCTAAAAAACAAAAAACAAAAAAAAAAACAAAGAATGTGCATCAGGTGTGTTTTGCTTTTCTATGTTTTTAATTCATTTATGAAGCCACTGCAACTCTAATATATAATAACTATAATATTAGGCCTATATTATTGTTATATTACAATGCGATTATATATTGTGCAGTTAGCTTATTTTGTTGTAAATAAATAAGCCTGACAATGTCACTAAAACATACAGTGTGGTGTTCCAACACGTTTCTCACTGGCACGCCCCCAACTGATAAAGCTCGTGGCAAATCCCAAACTTCCCACTTTACGACATTGTGGTTACGGTCATTTGCGTAAATACGATCATTCCGAAATGACTTAAAGGAACCATTAATTTAAAAGTATAACTTAAACAACAATCCAGTCGCCAGATAGTGTTATAATATTCCACACAGTACATTTTAAATCGTTTTAGGTTTCAAGAACAGGTCTGTCATCCTTTAATAAACTGATCAGACTTTTGACAACTGCGAATAACGAATATAACAATGGCACATGAATGAACACTTTGGCCTTCAGGAAACACATAAAATGGTCCTATGAAAACACAATGCAAGTATATAACAAATGCATTCTGCTGCAATTCTCTGACTTCCAAAAACTATGTAATATTAAAAATATTGGTTTCAAGGGACAAAGTCTAAATATTTACTGTTAAAAAGGCAGCACAGCTGAAGATTGCAGGTTGATTACAGGAGGTAACGCTAGCAGCAGACTAATGTAATGTATAAGCTAAATTTACTGTCAGGTGTTCTATTCCAGCTCTGTATAAAGCAACAAAACTTTTGAAGGCAACAATAAGGTTCAGATGTGACTTCTCAGATTACAGATTGTCATTTTAGGAACACCAGCTGCCTTCTGCTCCACATGGACGGCTAACCCATCATGGATCTCGCATAACATAAGCAGAGCAGATATGTGAAGCTTGTTGTAGTGCACTTGTACCATTTATTTCTCACACTAAGCATGATGTTTCTGCTGTGGAGGGAGACCTGGAGAAAAGTGAAATGGGTACCAAACAACATAGGTCAAGTACCACCCTAATATCCCACACGAGGTCCCTAGAATCTTGTCGAGAATATCATGGAAATACACAGAAGTGCATCCGAACATCCATATCCAGATGACTACAATCGCATTAAGTGCTATATAAAGACAATCAAGAGGAGCGTTTCTGCTAACATCAGTTATGTGTAACATGGGCACCATTTCCTCCACAATCACAAGAGATGAGTAAGTCAAGATGAAGGAGTGTCCAGATATGTCAGTACCATCCCAGATGAATCCAGCCTTCCTGCATGCCGCCTTTGTGGTAATGTCACCATGGATGATTTGCATGTTGTCTGACTCATAACATGAACCTGTAACGTCTTCAATGTAGAAAAAAATCTCAGTGCAGGTGTACCAAATGAGAGTTGCTACCAGTAGTGATGTAAGCCGCCTCAACACAAATCTGTGGCTTTTGTTGTAAGAGTTGGAGTAAAGGATGAATGGCAGAAGCAAAACAATGGTCCAACCCCAAGAAACTTTCACAAAATATCTGAAAGTAAACAAGTGAAGCAAAAAAGATTAAATGACTTTGAGCCAAACATCAATGTCATATTAAGTTGTCAATGACATGCGTTGCTTTTATTATTGTATATATTGCTTTACATGGCATATTAATATTATTTTCTAAAAACGAACACATTTATAGTAACATTATTTAGTTTTACCGTGTTTCAATGAGTTCTAGCTGGGTAAGGGAGCTACCATAGACATGTACTCACAGATTTAAAACATTCCTACTGCTACTGAAGTAGCTCTCAGGCACGAGGTCGATCATTTTCAAAACTGATCCTGTAAACGAAATACAAAAGAACAAGTGCGGTAAATAACCACGGGTACATGGCTGTCTCCAGAAACAAGCCAAAGTGTTCACTAAGCTGCCTACTGCAGCCATGTTGTTCTATGTGCTGTGTGTGTTTGAATGCGGAAACAGAAACCACACTTCCACGAATCCTACTATGGTTAAGGGTTGCTAATTAATATTCATGAGCAAGCGTTCAGCATTGGATAACTACTAAGCAACGTCGCCATAACGTAATTAATATTCAAAAGTCAGACGTCCGCCATTGGAAGGTTACCAAACACGTCGGCGCTATTTGATTAATATACATTAGTGAAACGGTCGTTGGATGGCTGCTGTAATTTCGCAATCGGGTGAGTTGGACGGTCCTCAGTAGGCCGTATTTAACAAAAAATAATCACAAACTCACGCTACTCACAGAATTAATATCTTTCCTCATCGTATGAGATAACACCAGAACAAACGTTGTTTAAATATTAGTTCAATAGTTTAAACTAATATAGCCTAGCTATTTTAAAGCATGGCAAAATATAGGCCTAATATTATGTAATATTACATAATTCTAAAATCTCAAATCTTTATCACCTAGTTGTTTTTACTTTTTCAATGTAGGCTATGTATCTTGCAAGAAGAGGAGTTTTGCAGTTTTTTTTTCACTGTCCAATAGGTGGCACTATAATAAAGTCACGAAAAACCTCGAGACTCTTAAAAATGGTCACCACCAAAGAATCATATCATCCTATCTGCTTTATTTTTATCAAACAATGTAGAGTTGGTACGCATTTGTTGAAGACCACTGTTTTCACCTGAATGAGACCCAAACCTGAAGGTATACAGATACATTAGGCTAACCAATACTGTTCAATGTGCACTGATTATTTAGCTAAAATAATAATAATTAAAACAATATAATTTGGTATGATTTATAAATTTAGGCAACGTGGAAAGTTCCACTGGCTTGCCCTTTTTGCACTTTTTATTGGCAGGACTGTATTTATTCAGGGGCAGAGTTTCCAAGCATGTGTGCCATTTGGCTATGTTGTCTCTCCATTCTGCCTCCCTCCACACATTGTGCCAGACAGAACAGTCTGACAGGATGTTAAATACTGGTGTTTTAAAAGTGATTGCCATAGATTTTAAAATCATCTATAAATCTCTATAACAGTTACAATTGGAAGCCGTACGGGTCAAATTGGACCCTTATTTGAATAACTAAATCCATTTTGGACACTACCTGGATGCAGTCATGATTCATCAAAAGAAGAAGGAGGCCATCTTAGAAACATCTGTTAGCTGAATGGACCTAAAACGTTTGACATCCAAATTTCGACATGAGAATCGAAACCAAATTCTCTTTATTTTTATTCATTTTAGATGTATTTTTACATAATAAACCAGCCTGCTGAATAGCTCTGATTTAAATATAAAAACTTGTAAATATAATTTATACTCTAGATTAGAAAGTAATGAAAATATTTTCACAAGATTTCATTTCTTTACATCACATACGGTACATTTCATCATTTTTATACGTGTTACCCATGGCCACCGATAAAACTCTTTAGACACCACACTTTTGTAAGTGTCTAGACAAGATGATGTCATATTAGTGGAAGTGGGATTGTTTTTGGCCTGATTGTCTAGAGGTGTTTCACCCAAGCTTGACCCACTTCATACTGTCTCACAGAAGAGGGCCTCAATGAGTTATGGCTTTGTCTCTTCCTCAGAGCATTCCTGACAGTAAATCTGAAATGTTACAGCTTGACATCATGTGTACATCATGAGTGCTTCATGTGTGTGTGTCCATTTAATGAAAATCAGGGAGGTCCATTGTTGTTTTGGACCCCATTGATTTTCATTGTATGGACAGAACCATTCTTCAGAATATCTTCTTTTGTGTTCCACAAAGAAATAAAGTAAATTATGACAGAATTTTAGTTTTTGTGACTTTTATTTGAGGACAAAATGACTTGATCTAGTTTTTGTTAATTTTCATTAAAATAAATGTTAATTTAGAGTGTTAATTTTAATTTGATCAATGTTATTCCACATGTTGTAGGCCTACATGTTATGATATTTTACTGTTATGATTTTTTTTATTATTATATGCTGTAGCAAAACATTCTTCAAAATATTTTCTTTTGTGTTCCATAGAAGAACTAAAGTGAATGATGACAGAATTCGTATTTTTAGGTGAATTATCCTTTTTTAATGATTTGAGGACAAAATAACTTGATTGATTAACTGAATTACAGTTGCTGGTAATATTCAATCAGTTGAATAATGTGTTAATTTAGTGTTTATATTTTCCTTTTATCAATGTTATTTGTTCACAGATTTTACATGAATAATTTTTTTCTGCTATGATTGTTAATACATTTTTAATTAAATGCAGGCTTTCCAGTAGCTAAACTGGTAGCAAATGTTGCTTGCAATGGCAGGTCATTGATATGGGAATACTGAAAAAATAAGGTTTCAATCTACTTTTGGATAAAAGTGTCAGCCAAATTGTATAAATTATAAGTTTGTATCTACATATGAATAGTTAGTTCCAATGCATTATAGGTGTAACTGCTAAATCAATGTGTAATTAGAATATGTGTGTGTGATTCCTTTAATTCCGGTAACCGGTGGTCAGAACAGACCCATTGTCTCTGTTCCCTTCAAAACTATCCATCACCATGAACAGCTACATCACTTAGCAAATTTGTTTTCAGGGCTGCCAAAACAAAGTTTAGACTGCTGAAATGACAAATGGAGCAGCAGCAGGGAATGGGAAGTCCTGGATTTATGCTAAATGACGTGATCCGTACAGAGAAAGACCCAACTGTCCTTTTCATTGCTGTGGAGGAGATAATGGCACAGCTGTGCACCTTTTAAAGTCACCATTTCTCTCTCTTTCATTCCCACAATGCACAAAGTTCCTTCATCATTAAAGGGGTGGTTGAATATGATTTCACTTTTCTAAGTTAGTGTGTAATGTTTCTGTTTGAGCATAAACAACATCTGCAAAGTTACAAAGTTCAAAGCAAAGGAAGATATTTGTTTTTAAAGAAATATTTTTTTAAGGACTACAACAAACGGCTGGTAGGGACCAGTGATGGGAATAACGGCGTTATAAATAATGGCGTTACTTTTTTTCAGTAACGAGTAATCTAATTGATTACTCTTCCGATCTTAATAACGCCGTTACCATTACTGCCAAAAAATGCGGCGTGTTAAGGCCTCATTATACTTCTGCGTCGGACCTACGCCGGAGCCTATACGCCGTAGGCAACGTGTTGGTTTTAATTTATACTTCTGTGTCGTTGTCCGCGTTGACGCGTACCTAGGGAGCATGTGAAACCCCGAGGGAGGGGTTCTGGCAGACCAATCACAGCGCTTGTGTCCGCGTAGAATTGACGCGTTGTTACATTTTTGGAGAGGTGCACGTCAGGGTACGCCGTAGGGTACGCGCGCTACACACAGCCTACGACGTAGCTACGGCGGCAGTTCGACGCAGAAGCATAAAACAGGCTTTAGTATAATTGAAGCTGTTTTCATCAGACCAACTAGATCTCTGACGCACGCGTTAGCGAGCGGAGGCAGCGCAGAAGAAAAATACAAATTGAAAAATAACATAATAAAAAATAAATTAAAGAAATGATTCCCTCTGATCTTCTGTTTCGTTAATAAAGTTGGATTTCCTACATATTCCCACTTTTGGGTCTTCTTTTCCTGACTAGGCCATGTCATAATGAGACTAGCCTACTGACATTTCAGCACGTGAAGACAGCGACATTAATAGTTATAATAAAGTGCTTAGAGCTTGTGTGAATTGCACGTAGAAAAGGAAGTTCAGTTGAATTTGAGAACTTGTATGCTAAAATTTGCACTGACAGCTCTAATGTGAAAGCCTATAAAATAAAAATATGAAATTTAATGTAGAGATTTGCACTCGCAGTCACAACAAACCTGCATTTCTGAATTTGTAATTATTATAAGACGTAAACTGCTAATTCCAAAAACAGGTCATTGTGCTATAAAAGTAATATTTTTTCCAGAACATTTTACTGTTTGTTATCATAATGTCACATAGTTTCAATTATTTATGTTTTTTCTTTCTTTAAATTTTGCCTTTAAAATAAAGTGCATTTGTTTATGTAGGCCTATATCTGAGTTGATTTGGGCTAAAAACACGAAATGGGCAGAGAGTTAATGATGACTGAAAGACATCAGGCCCTGGATTATCAGAGTAAAAGGCGAGTGCAGTCATTTACAGTGTGTTTACACCGCAAAACAAATCCTCTCCTTGCCATTTTCGCGCTCTTCCAAACTGGATTGTCCTCTCAGACTTGCCGTAGAGTCCTCAAACTCAGTAGAGGAGGGGCCATGTAGATGAGCTCATAAATCTGCATTTTGAGTGGCGTGTGGCGTCAATTTAACATCTATCGGCGAGTGGCGTTATTTTAACGCGTGGCAGCGTGTGACGTTAACTTATCGCCTGACGGCGCTTATTTAACACTTTACGGCATTATGAAGACGGCGTTTTAATATTGACACAGCATCTGGTGTAAGGATTTATCATCCTTACACCATCATTGCCGATAGATGTTAAATTGACGCCTCACGCCACTCAAAATGCAGATTTATGAGCTCATCTATGGCCCCTCCTCTACTGAGTTTGAGGACTCTATGGCAAGTCGGAGAGGACAATCCCGTTTGGAAGAGTGCGAAAATGGCAAGGAGAGAATTTGTTTTGCGGTGTAAACACACTGTAAATGACTTTGAGAACCTGTAAAATAAAAATCTGAAATTGAATGTAGAGATTTGCACTCGCAGTCACACTCGCAATTTGTAATTTAAGCCATACATCAACACCTCTCATAATGAGAGTGGGGGAACGGATTCCGACAGCTGTTTTTTTTTTTCTGTTCCCCCCATATTTCTGACACACTGAGGTTCTAATATTTATCAAATTGATGCTGTTTAAGCTCCATCCACACACAGAACAGAATAAGCATATTTTAAGCCGATACATCAACATCTCTCATCATTGGGGTGGGGGAACGGATTTCGACAGCTGAACTATTTGCCGTTGGATTCTGTTCCCCCTATGTTTCTTACACAATGAGGTTCTAATATTTATCAAATTGCATGAAATTACTAGCCTCAATCGCCTAGTGGTCAGTGCCTTGACAATATTTTTATTTTAGCTTTGGGCGACCCGAGTTCAAGTCCCGGTTCGTCAAACTTTCTTGATACTATACTGTCCTATCATAATAAAAGGCAAAAAAATATATTCTTTAAACTGATGCAAGTTAAGCTCCATCCACACACAAAAATAAAATCAGCATTTTTTAAGCCATTACATCAACACCTCTCATGATGGGACTGGGGGAACGGATTCCGACAGCTGGGTTTTTTTGCCGTCGGATTCTGTTCCCCCCATGTTTATTAGCAGTGAGGTTCAAATATTCATCAAACTGTTGTTGAATAATTGTCCCTGGTACCCAAGTGGTCAGTGTACTGACATTTAGCATTTTTGAGCTTTGGACGACCCGAGTTTAAGTCCCTACTCGTAGATTTTTCTTTATCCCAGACTGTCCTATCATAATAAAAGGCAAAAACTCCCAAAATTATTCTTTAAACTGATGGCAGTTAAGCTCCATCCACACAAAAAATTGAATCAGCCTTTTTTTAAGCCACTACATCAACACTTCCCATAATGGGACTGGGGGAACAGATTCCGACAGCTGGTTTGTTTGCCGTCGGATTCTGTTCCACCCATGTTTCTTAGCAGTGAGGTTCAAATATTCATCAAACTGTTGTTGAATAATTGTCCCTGGTACCCAAGTGGTCAGTGTACTGAAATTTAGCATTTTTGAGCTTTGGACGACCCGAGTTTAAGTCCCGACTCGTAGATTTTTCTTTATCCCAGACTGTCCTATCATAATAAAAGGCAAAAAACTCCCCAAATTATTCTTTAAACTGATGGCAGTTAAGCTCCATCCACACAAAAAATTGAATCAGCCTTTTTTTAATCCACTACATCAACACCTCTCATAATGGGAGTGGGGGAACAGATTCCGACAGCTGGTTTGTTTGCCGTCGGATTCTGTTCCCCCCATGTTTCTTAGCAGTGAGGTTCAAATACTCATCAAACTGCTGTTGAATAGCGAAGTGGTCAGTGTACTGACATTTAGCACTTTTGGGCTTTGGACGACCCGAGCTAAAGTCCCGACTCGTGGATTTTTTCTTGATCCCAGACTGTCCTGTTATAATAAAAGGCAAAAACGTTCAAAAATGATTCTTTAACCTGTTAAGCTTCCGGACCATTTTTGGGGATTTCCGCCTGGATTTGCCTACCCAAATTGAAAAGCCTCCCATTTCCACATTTATTTTCCAAAATAGACCATTTTGGTGTCATTTTACAGGAAACCCTTTGCAATTTCATAAAACAGTGCTAAATGTGATAAACATTTAAGTATATGTTGTCTGAGCTGTAATAAAACCCCCCAAAAAGAGGCGCTCTTTGATTTTTTTATTTTAAATTCATTTTTGAAAGTGTATAACTCAGGCCCTGTGGGCTCTAGCACCATGCAGACAATTATGGCTGTTTCCTCTAGATGCAGCAAACACTGGAAAAAATTGGAACTGGAATTTGTTCTGTATTATAAAAAATGAAAAAGATGTTCATATTAATCTGAAGGGAGGAATATTACCTTTTTTTATGTAATTTCCACCTACCCAAATCTAAACTCTGCCCATACCCATATCCAGTGGTATATATGCAATATTCCAGTGTAATTTTACAGAAAACCCTTTGAAATTATATAAAACACTACTGAATATGATAAATATTATAGTATATGTTGTCTGTGCTATAATAAACAAACAAAAAAAATAGGCGCTTTATGATTTTGATCATTTTATTCTTTCAGAAGATACAAGATTTATCATTTTACAAATTATATGCCTAAAATCTGTGTGGTCTATAGAGCACATTTGTGAGTCTGCTCAAGTTGTCGCATTCGTCTTTTCACATGCAATACAGTACATAACACAAACCACACACGTCACTCTGTAGGCATCTTACAACAGTTCCCACACAAGCGATTTTATAGATTATCATGACAGAATATGCTAATCAAAGACTTGAAGATAGTTAACTCCACATCAGCAACATAAATCCATCAACTAACCATTCAGAAACGTCCTGTTGCATTCTATATGTTGTCACTTCTTCTTGAGTCTCTCCATCAATGTCCGACTCCAGTTTAAACATAAAAGGCAGAACAGTTTTTGACATTTTAGTGCCTGTCTGTGTGAGGTAATTGGAGCTGCTAACAACACACACTCTTGAAGCTCCGCCCTCTGTGCCGGGACCAGCTGCTCATTTGCATTTAAAGGGACACACACGAAACAATGCGTTTTTACTGACCCTCAAAAAGAGACAACATTAACATGCTGTAAAAAATTATCTGTTGGGTATTTTGAGCTAAAACTTCACATACACACTCTGGGGACAACATAGACTTATTTTACATATTGTAAAAAGGGGCATTATACCACCCCTTTAAGCAGATGGGAAGCATGAATGAGGTGCAGTCAAGGTAACATTATGCGAATGAATTAAGCTTAATGTGAGCTATAGCTACTGCTTGTACATGCACTGAGTGATTCATTTTATATTTCTGCTCAAAATTCATCACCTCCTTTGATGTGTGATGACAACACTATTAAGTATGTGAGAGAATTGACAGAGACATGTCTGTGGCTATTTTTAAACGTTACACTCTACAAGGGATCATTGTAGCTTAGAGTTATGTTTACATCATATTAGCACATAAAGCTGTCAAACATTTGACCCGGGGAAGAACGTTTACATATGCGTCTCAATGGAATGACTAAACTTGTGCATTTTGTCTACAAAAACCATAAGGTTGCAACATTGTGAATGTTAAGTAGTGACATCATATGTTTGTCTAGAGAACAAGTTACGCTCTCTTGCCTATATAGTAAGCCAACAGAAAGTCTTCCAAATAGGCCTCAAGTTGAACCTTGACCCTGCCGACCTTGACAGTTTGAGGATGACTGCTAACTTTAAAAGTTTCCTTTGAGGTCTCTAAGCCTTACATGCTGAATAAAAAGGCTTTATTTCTTCATTATATTTAGATTTTCACTATATTTTGCTTATAATGATGTACTAAATTGAATTCAATACTTACGTTAGCTGTTAGCCCCAAAAAACAAACTGGAAGTCTTGTTATTTAAAAGTGTTAATATCTTTTACTTTTGACTTTATTATAAGAATGACAACCACACTCACACAATGGATTGTAATGGATTGAAAGTCCCAAAAAGTAGATACTGTAAGTGCAAATGATAGGCGCAGTGGACACATACTGTAATTAAACAACAATCTATAGTATCCATATTATTGATATTGCATATTTTCAGCTCAGTATGAGGTGAATATACTGCATTGGCTAATTGCCACATAGTATTACTGTAATAAGTCTGAATCTACTCAATGCTCTAGGTGACCCTGTTCAGTAGTTGCAACAATCAAAGTTGTTCAGTGTATATTGGCACTGGCCAGAGACTAGAGATATTACACATGGCATGTCCTTCCTGAATAGACGACTGGAACAATGTTCTGACTTGGCTATGACTTTAAAAGTTGGACTTTAATTCATAGAACAACTCCCTCCCTTTTATAAAATCCTTGCCAATGTGCTTATTCAACTTATTTTATTGAAACTTTTTGCCAGGAAGGCTGAGTCCAGCTCCAAGCAAAGCTCACAAAAAAACACACGTCCGATTATAAGCGAGGAACAGAAACGGATGATTTAAAGGAACAAGAGCCAAATGTAGCCAAGCATTGTAAAAACCAATTTGTCTTTGAATATTACTGTGCATGCTATTTTGTAGTTACTATATAGCATAGTATTTGCAAACCAAATGGATGCTATACTGGTAAGACAGGATGTGAAATCAGAAGTGAAAGTTGCCCAGAAAGCTGTAAAAAAATAAAATAAAATAAAAACATTTGAAAATCACAAAGGTCATGGAAAGAAGAGTTATGACTGTTGAAAAGTCATCAATCTTAAAATCCTGTTGGAGAGCATGGCTGTTTGGAGATTCCACTGAGTGTGTGCTGAAAAAGCAAAGACTTCCATTAAATTGTTTCCTGAACTTTGGGAACATCCCTGTGGGGGAAGAAAAAGAGACAAGGGCTTTTCTTTTACGTCAGATGGCCTTAGAGAGTTGGCCCAGTTAAAGTTCGCTGCCACACATGTCAAAGACGTTGTTTGCAAAGGCCAGAGTTGAAGTGGAGATCTTTTCAGCTGCTCTTCTCCAGGCTGTGCTAAAGTGCTGGAATCACTCCTGAAGGCATGTGCTGCTGTGAAGACCACTGAGGACCCCCGCTCTCTTCACACTGCAGGACTACATAAGTATATGCCACACTTTTCTCTTAAATAGCCATTATGTGTTCACTTTTTTATGATTAGATTAAAAAAAATCAACAAAAACAAATCAAAGGAGTTTATTGAAAGATCTTTGTTGTTGATGTATTTCCTTTTCCATCAGTTGAGATGGTCATATATATAATACCTTCAAAGACTAGTGAGGACATTTGGGTGTAATGTTTGTCAATTTGCTTAAACCCTTTTGCAATGTAACCCTATGATTTGCTTCGTGTCAAACCATGCCACTTTGATAAGAAAATATATATATTAGGGCTGTCAAATCTAACAGACAAGTTTGTGTGTGTATATATGTATATGTATATATATGTGTGTGTGTGTGTGTGTGTGTACATAAATTATATAAATACAAACTTTTATGTTAGATTCGATAATCGTGATTAATCATTTTGACAGCACTATATATGTATTAATTTGACCATGTAAAACCACATAACAGGTTTAAACCATATAATATATATAACTTATTTTATAGTTATATACATTATATAATGTAGCCTATATTAAATACGTTATTTTAAAACTTTTTAGCAAGATATAAAATCTGTCTATATAACTAACAAAGCAAATTGTAGGGTTAAATTGTATAGCTACCTATATGTGTGTGTGTGTGTGTGTGTTTGGCAATTTTTGGGTGGACTATAAATTGCACATACCGGGGTTATCTGCTATATCACTATTTGACATGTTTATCTGTTGGCCTACTATGGTTAAAATGGTCTGGCTATTATCTTACTAACAGAAAGTGCAGGATTAAACGATAGGCTACTTGCACTTGAATATGGACTGTAGCGTTCCAGAGCTTAAGTGTTATTTTGCTGACTAAGACAGTGAGAGATTGTTGACATTGTATTCTCTTTCCACAAATAAAGCACCTGTAGCCAACCAGACAGAAGGCAGCGCGATGAATTTGGCCTGCGTTCAGCTGTTCTTTGCTGGCGCCTTGTGGACACTGCCGTGCACGACAGCAGCGGTGGCGGTGAACGCCACAACAGAGCTGCTTCATCTCAATGAGGTTTATATGGAGGATGTACTGAGGAACAGCAGCGACACCAGCGCAGCTCGAGCGCGGCGGAAACGCTTCATCTCCAGCAAAGATATGACGGCATTACTGGACTATCACAACCGCGTGCGCTCACAGGTCTTCCCACCCGCAGCAAATATGGAATATATGGTAGGGCATTTTTATGTACTGTTTTTAATTTATTTTTAATTAATTAATTAATTAATTAATTAACATTATTATTGTGTTAGGATTAACAAACACATAACATAAATTATTATTATAATGTTTTTCTGAATGCAACATTTCAAGGCACCCTGGACGCTCTTTTTAATGCAAGGTGTGGTGACAGAAAGTCCAAAAAGGACTCAAACTCATGCATAAAATGTATCATAAAAGAGATAAATTTTTTATTAGGCTACATATTTAAAAAATCTTCAAGTCAAGTGAGCTTGTTAACGGCTACCGAATCATTCAGTCATTGAGTTAAGTCTGAATAATTTAGATCTGCATCAGATTCAGATCAGCGAATTCATTTAAATGAATTGAGTTAAACGAGTCGTTGCTCACGATTCAGACATCACTGGTGCTAAAGTAAAGATTTGATAAGTTACATTTCAGTCTGTTCCTCATAGAATTAATGATGTATGGCTCCAGAAGTCTGCTGAAAGAATATAGTCGTGTGGACAGTGTTTATGATCATTTTGCTTGACATCCTCGGTTCATATTTATTGTCATTGCATGGTCTTTTTGGGTGACATATTTATTTATCTATCCCCTCTCTTCTTGGAAAGGTGTGGGACGAGAGACTGGCTAAATCTGCAGAGTCCTGGGCCTCTCAGTGCATATGGGACCATGGACCTCCTCATGTTTTGCGGTCCACTGGACAGAATCTGTCCATTATCTCTGGAAGGTACAGACCCTTACAAAAACATACCAAGAATGGGTACACTAATGGTATCGGCATGAATTAATATCTGAAAACCATCAATTCTGGATTATATTTACACTGTCTACATTCTGAGTATGATTGTTATTATTTCTTTCATTTTGCAGATACAGATCGATCGTTGATCTGGTAAGATCCTGGTATGGAGAGAGACACTCTTTCTCCTTCCCCAATGGATGCAGTGGCTCTGTCTGCACACACTACACCCAGGTGGGTCTCCAAAATGCTATATATAGGCCTATATGTAATTTATTCCTTTGATGGCATTTCAGCATCATTAGTCCAGTCTTCAGTGTCACATGATCCTTACTTTTTGTTTCAGATGGTGTGGGCCAACAGCAATAAGATTGGATGTGCTGTCAGAAGGTGTTCAGATATATATGTTTTCGGGAGTATGTGGAAACAGGCCACCTTACTGGTTTGCAACTATTCTATCAAGTAAGAATCATTTTCTACTGTATCAATACAGTCATTTTAAATAACGGTTAATGAAGATTTTTGCAAGAAAAAGAAAAGGGAAAGTAATCGAACTTGCACATGTTGCTTCTTATGTTCTAGGGGGAACTGGGTAGGAGAGGCTCCATATAAGACTGGAAAACCATGCTCTGCGTGTCCCTCAAGCTATGGAGGATCATGCCATAAAAACCAGTGTGACTCTAGTTCAAAATCCAGAAGAAATACGAGTGGTTTCAGAGGCTAAGCGGGGGGAAAAAATCCCTAAAAAATTATTTTATTTTATTAAAAATGTAACCACTAAAATTTTTACAATGCAAATTATTCCGTGGTTATTTTATAAAAATGAAGTGCTGTAAAATGTCCAATTAATCAAATGTGTAATTGTCAAATTGCATCAACTGTTGTTGTGTTTATCATCATCCCATGTTTAATGTTCGCCGTTTGTTGGTTTTCAAGGCTTTGTTTGCACTGTTTTACTTATAATTTGTTTGTACTAAGTTGCATCGCAGTGACAATTCACATCGGGTGTTAAGCACTTTCTTTCTTTTATTATTATAATTTTGCTCTTTTTGTACAGGTAATAAATTTTCTTTAGATTAGGAAAAGTTGTGTGTTCGGTGGTTTCTAAGTTACTATCGTTTTGAAATGTCTATTGCACTCAAGTCACACAGAGGACATGACTGCATTGTCAACACATTTGTCCTCATAAAAACAGACCTTTTATTTACATTTTCTCTTATAACACAGACAGACTGCTGCCAACACCTTCCTAGCAGACAAAAAACAAAGAATCATTTATTCATTTCAGTAATGTTTTAGAAGTTACTCATATTATTAAGGCGTATGTGAGAAACTGGCCCAGGATCGGTTTCAGTGGCAGACCGAAACCATCTTTTATCATCTCATTAATGTGCTCAATCCATCTACAAGAGGCAGATCTGCTGTAAACCATGACTAAAAGGCTATTAAAGCCATAAACAAAGCGCCGGGCCTTGGTCTCCAATCCAGTGTATAGGGAATACTTTACCGGTGATTGAGATCATTCATCTGTAACAAAACAAGAATATATCACCGTTTTTTTTTTTTTTTTGCTCCTGGCTCCTGGAAAGTACCTTTTAAAAGTTTGGGATCAGAACACATTTAAAAAAAAAAAAAATAGGCTATATATATATATATACTTTTATTCAGGAAGGATGTCTTAATTTAATCAAAAGTGACAGTAGATTTAAATAAATACTGTTCTATTGAACTTTCTATTGATCAAAGAATCCTGAAACACTCACAGTTTCCACCAAAAAAAAAAAAATTAAGCAGCTCAACCGTATTCAGCGTTGATAATAATAATAATAATGTTTCTTGAGCAGCAAATCAGCATGATTTCTGAAGGATTATGTGACACTGAAGACTGGAGTAATGATGCTGAAAATTCAGCTTTGACATCACTGGAATAATTATATTTTAAAATATATTAAAACAGAAAACAGCTATTTTAAATTGTAAAAATATTTCACAATATTATTGCATAATTGACTTCTTTCAAAGACATTTTAGAAATCTTACCGTCCCTAAAAATTTGAATGGTAGTGCAAGTATTATAAGGTAAATGGATACAAAGAACTTAGAGCTTAGGTGTCTCTGTACCAGAGTGACAAATCTGGGGAAAATCGAAAATTCACTTTCCCATGAAGCTGCTTAAAAGTGAAAGCAACTGTAGACTTGTGTAATGCTATAGACTTCTGTCTGAAAGCATCACTTTATATTCATGGGAAAAGCTGTTGAAACTAACATTATATCCGTTAAGAAAAAATGCAGCTCAAGTTCTATAGACCTTATGTAGCTCCGCCCCTTTTCCAGCGCTACGCTCGTTGTGTTGTCTTCCGGTTTGTATTTCCACAGAATGAAGGTAAGACCTTACTGATTTATGAATGAACCGCTCGGTTTAAAATCCAGTCTACTGACATTTGTTATGACATCCGCTTAAACATTACAATGCCCATGATAACTTTCGTCAACTCTGCCATAAGTAAATCTATTCACCAGCTAATTACTTTTACACAGCGATGCCTTAGAAATATAGGCTATGTTCACACAACACCAGTTTTCAACTGAAAACTTTTTGTGCGTTTTTCATTTACACAAAAACGGCGTTTTGGGGGCCTGAAAATGGGTTTCAAAGTGCATGTTGAAAATGATACCTCCATGTAAACAACAAAAACATGAATTTGTGAAAACGGTGATGTCATGCATGCCTATTACTTGCTCAGTCAATGGGGTTTCTCTTAAAGTGACATCTCCAACTACAGCCCTGCATGAATAATACAGCGTTTTTAGTCGTATTTGCAGATCCGTGTGAACGGTGATAGCTTTTGAAATCTGTTTTTAGTAAGAACGTTGTCGTGCAAACACCCATTCAGAGCTACCGCAAAAACGGAAAGTTCAAACATAATACTCTAAAGGTGGCTGCGCGCGCCGCGCTTGTTTCTCTGGCGCATAAGGTCTATTGAAATGGGATGGTATTGGTCTAATGGCTAAGAATCTAACCTGCTAACACAAAGGTAGAGATGAACCAGTTACACCTAAACCCCTTGAGTCTGTCTAAAGGCAAATAATTACAGTGGCGGAAATGAAAGCTGATATGAGGCATGTTGTCAAACAGTGAATTTGGACTATTTCTTGTCAAAGGTAATGGGAATCGGAAAATCAGAATGTCTAAATGAGTCTGCGTAAACGCTCCACTCCTTTCTTTTCTCACACTCCTTCCATCTCCTAATGCTTGGCTACACAGAACTCTTGTAACCTTTAATGATTAATTCCTGAATATGGGATGAGTTTAAAAAGACTTTGAGAAATTGAGAAAAATTAAAACAAACTGTCTATTTGAGTTTCTATCATCCTGTTGCTATAGCTACAGCTGTCATATGGATTGGTCTCTATACAAGCCTGGTTACTGTTTAACCTCTCCACCCACATTTGCCCAGATTAGGAAAATCAATAAGATAACAGGAGTACCGGCCTTACCTTGCGCCAACAACACCTTCACCAGAAACAGAGGACTGTGCAAAACTTATATGTGTTTATTCCTCATCATCTTTTACATTTAAAAGAGAAAAATCACTAAAACACAGTGGTGGGGAGCAGAAGAGACATCATGGTTAATGTGAACGCTCAGGTTAGCACCCATATGGATCCACCGTATGGTAAGTACTCCGTCTCTTTCAATAGCTTCCAGGGAAAAAAAATGGTGGGTGCTTTGATGATCTTGGTGGAACATGTTGTTGAATAGGCATTTTGTTCGTTGACGTTTCATCCAGTATGGTAGCTATCATCGCCATTCGTGGGAGCTTGTGGTGCACGGCTGCAATTCGGGAGGTGTGGCAAATCCATAATGACGGGTAAATAGGGCCTATTTGCTTGAGAAGATGAATAATGTGGATAGAATGGCTGAAGTTCCTCTTTTCTTGCTGGGATGTAATGACTCAAAGTACTCTGGAGAAAGTGCTGGAACGAAGTGAGCATTGTAAAAGATCTCTAGGCTTTAATCTTCAGACCAAACTTGATGTGCAATCCAAACATGATGTCTTAAGGATACAGTTATTCATTGCAACTAAAACAGGCCCACAGCAAAATGATGTGCATGGCAATATTACATAGCAAAATTATGTCACTACATTATTCATCTTTATTTTTGTCTGTTTTACAGCTCAATAAGATTGTTTAATGTTTTTGAAAAAAAGTCTCCTTTGCTCACCAAGCCTGCATTTATTGAATCAAAAATGCAGTGAAAACAGAAATATTGTGAAACTGTTTTCTATTTTAATATATTTTTAAGTGTAATTAATTTCTGTGATGGCAAAATGAATTTTTATCAGCCATAAATAAAAAGATCTGGATCTTTGATGAATAGAAAGTTCAAAAGAACATTTATTTGAAATAAATAACTTTTGTAGCATTATAGATTTCATCACTTTTGGTCAATTTAATGAATCTTTGCTGATTAAAAGTTTGTTCAAACTTTTGAACGGTAGTGTACTTTACACTATGTTATTATTATTGTAGTTAAATTATAAATCAATTATGATGTAATTATTAGTTATTATGTAATATTATCTATAATAATGTGATATATAACATGTTCTCTTTAGTTTTTATAGTAAACACAGTGCTTTGCGAATGTTAACTTTAGCATCCCTCTATACAGTGTCATAAACCTGCACTGGTTCTGGATTGAATGCTTCAATCAGCCATACACTATATGCTTGCTCATATGAAATATAATATCTAACAAACAGTCACAAAATCAGCCCCTCTCTAATATGTTTAGAGAGTATCTTCTAATACATTTTGTCAAACAAGTATAGCTTTACAATTGTATACACTTGAATGAGTTTTATTTATGGCTACACATTTGTCTTTGTAGAGCTCTAGTGTGTGGAACATTTACATTATTGTTGCATATCCGTGGAAACTGTGAATAAGCTGCTTTGTGGTCTAGATCATTTCAGAGCTGCTGTAATGTGTTTTTCATGAATACAAAGAATGCACAAAGCACTGCCGGTGTAAATTCTGGTGCGAAATGCTGCTGACAAACATCATGTAAGAAGGCTCAAACATATTAGCATATACATTAGCTAATACTTAACATGAACTAAAAGTAAACAATAAGCTAAGTTAATGTTCATTTTTACATATACTAATACATTTTAAACAGTAAAAGTTATTTACATTAACATGATTTAAAGCATTGGGAACTAGCATGAACTAACAATGAACAATAGTATATTTATACTATTATAAATAAAAAAACTTAAAAAAATTCATGCAACCACAACAAATTTTTCAACCTTCATTGCCTATTTTGCAAATTTGATAAAAAAACATAAATTTGAAATGAATCCATATTTAATTATAGACAATGCTACATTGCAGGTGTAGAAATCTTGCATGTTTGCGCAAAATAGTTGACTTGCACATTTTGCAGGACTACTGTCTAAAATTAAAGTAGGCATGAAATGGTTTTGCAATAGTGTTTCCGGGTGAAACGGCTTATTGAACAAGAAAAAATGTGGGGCGGGACTTGATTTTGTCCATGGGGAATTTATTGGATGGCTGTGGTTTGTTATTGCTATGATCTCATGTGAGTGACAGGTTGTCCCACCCTCGTGCCAGTAAACGCATCATTAGAGAAGAGAGGTATTTGCAAGAGGGAGTGGAAGTTATTTAGATTAAATATTATGAGTGCACATGAATAATAATAAGAAAAAAAGATGTGCATGGATAAATCATTCATAAATACTGCAATATTCCATAAAAAAAAAAAAGAAGAATTTGATTTCATGGTAACTTTAAACGCAATAGTGCTGTTGCCCTGAAATGCTGAATGACTTAGTGGTGGTGGTCCAGCAGCTCCAGCTGTCAGCTCAGAAACTGTTCAAGGCCAGAACAAGCAGCTTACAGAGTCAACAAGCTTCAACCGTGTGTGTGTGTGTGTGTGTGGAATGTTGCTAAAAGTAGAACTCCTACAAAGACTCTTCCATGTCTGGAAATATTTGTTCCTGATCAATAGTCACTTCAGAAGCATTTCTTTCTCCTGATCACTGAAGATCTCATCCCTCTTCAGTACGTGGCATTCAGACTTGGAATTAAGCAATTTTATCCACATTTAAGGTTATATACTTTAAATGTGTCCTGCTTTTTATATTAATATTTTGTTTATTTTACATTTTATAGATATTATATATTTTGTATATTAGTTTATATGAAATACTTTTGGTAAGTTGACATGTTCTGCTGTATGGCATGCGATACATCATTTAAGTGCACAATTTTAACAGCATTTTGCCAATTATTCCATATTGATTATCCATGTAACTTTCAGCATGTTTAGCATATTGATTGTGAGACTACTGGGAATATTTCAAGCTTAAACTGAAATTTGAAATGGAAATATTTGTACTTTTGGGTAAAAGTAACTTATACTGCAGGAAAGATTAAATAACTCTGCAGAAGCATTTAAAATTATGTCATTTAAATGTTGATATAAAATACACATTGTGTCAAAAACTATGCTAATCCATAATCTAATATATATATCGCCCATGCTATTTGATGCATTATGCAATGCATAAGAAAACTTATTAATGCATAGTTTTAGTTAACAGTATTTAAAAGTTTCAAAAGTTTGGGGCAGTACGATTTTTTGAGGGAAACTATTTTATTCAGCAAGGATGCATAAAATTGTTCAAAAGTGAAAGTAAAGATATTTATAATGTAAAAAAAAAAAAAAAAAAAGATTTCAAACAAATACAGTTCTTTTCAACTTTCAGTTCATAAAAAAATTATCAGTTTCCTTAAAAATATTAAGCAGCGCAACTGTTTTCAATGTCCATATAATAATAATAATACATGTTTCTTGAGCACCAAATCAGCACATTAAAATGATTTATAGTAATATTGTAAATAATGTTCTAAACTGTAATAATATTTCACAATATTACTGTTTTTACTGTATTTTTGATCAAATAAATGCAGCCTTGGTGAGCATTAGAAACCTTTTCAAAAACATCTTATGACCCTAAACTTTTGCATCAACCTGGCACCAGAACAAGTTTATTAAAACAGTAACACTTTACAATAAGGTTAATTAGGTTAAATAACATATAATTTTACAATAAGGTTAAAATGATGATTTAATTAATCATTAGATCAATAATCTTAGTTAATGTCAATTTCATCATTTACTAACACATTAGTTAAAGCTGCAGTCCGTAACTTTTTTGGGTTAAAAATGATCCAAAATATATTTTTTAGCAAGTACATAACCAGCCAGTGTTCAAGACGATCTGCTTGCCTTAGCTCGATTCTAAACGGTAAGCTTATAACAATGTTTTTAATTCCAGTGGTACTGGTGGATTTCCGCGGGAAATTCGAGCATGTCTTTGCGTCATTACGTCACATCTGTACACATAAAAGGTGTCTCGGCTAGTAGGCTATATTGCGTGTGAGGATGTTGGAGGTGGAGATTTATTGCCTTTTCTCACAGCACTTGATATAATGAAACTTATTAATTTGATGGCGGATCCAGAAAGGTTCAAACGACAATCACCAGTGACAACATGAGATTCAGTAAAATGCACAAGACTTCGGATTTCAGAGAGGCTACAGAAAAAAAGAGACTGCAACCGGGCCGCGATATTTTTTTCCCCAGGATGGTAGGGGAAGACTCATGAAAATTCATTAGGGAAGTCATCCCTGATTGGTCTGATGACCTACCCCTAACCCCACCCCTAAACCTACCCGCCACTGGGGGTCTGATGACCTACCCCTAACCCCGCCCTAAACCTACCCGTCACTGGGGTTAAGACCAATCAGGGATGACTTCCCTAATGAATATTCATGAGTCTTCCCCTACCATCCTGGGGGGAAAAAATATCGCAACCGGGCCCATGCGAAAACAAGGATAATATCGGAAGGGCATTAAATGTAGTCACGCAATGCTGATGTTGTTAACATTAACAATTTCAGAACAAAGTATAATTTGCACGGTTTGATGTGATATGATAAGCGATCGTTAGATTTAATCAGCGCGATTTACTGCAATGCTTTTTTCCCCTTAGTTGGTCAGAACAAAAGTGGATGTTACTTACTTGTTCAGGTGACATTTTCCGGTGAAAATTCTTATGTCGGTCATACTTCCAAAAAGTAGAATCTGTGATTCCGAATGACAGTCTCCACACCGGCGCGGCGACTGACAGCCGCACATTCTCCTCAAAACATTGGATTCATCCGCGCTGTACCGTGCCGAGGCACAACCCACGTAAAGTTAATAATTCCGCGGATAACTGCAATTGCAGATTTCGAACAGAGATGGCGGCAAAGAGGAAAAACTATGGACTGCAGCTTTAAAATCAAAAGGTTGTATTTGTTAACATTAGTTAATACACTGTGAACTAACATGAACAAACAATGAACAGTTGGATATTTATTAACTAACATTAACAAAGATGAATACATATGTAACAAATACATTAACTAATGTTAACTAATGAACATTGTAAAGTGCAACAAGTACTGTAAAACTTGCCTAGCTGGCTACTGGTTAACACTCTCCCATAGATCAGACAAGTGATTTCTAAGAAATAAAAACTTTTACTTTTCACAGTACTTTCTCTCCTCAGTACCATGAAAACGTATTATTCAATCAAGAAGTATTTTCACTGACTGAACCCTGGTGTCGCACTCATCAAAATGACGACTTAATGTTTCCTATCCATTTGTGGGAGAATCCAGGGGCCTCAGAAACGGGAAGTGCCAGATATGAATTATGCGCTCTGTACGCTTGACAATATTAGGCCGTGCGCTCAAGCCCCCAATCAAATCTCATTGTGACAGGAATTAAGGGATTAGGCGAGCTGCCGGTCAGTGTGTGTACAGCAGTGAGAACGGCGGCTCCAACACACGCTCTCACACTCACTGAATGGACAGATCATTGTGTGGAGGAGGTTGAGGAGCGGGGGGTCCCTGCCAGCTCTCAGGACCATAAACCAGTGCAGGATGTATGAAGGACATGGCACCGGCCACTTCAACACCACACCAGGTACAAGGACCGCATAGATCCACTGCCTCTTTTAGAACAGTCGAAGCTGAAGGGTGCGTGAGGTCGTTTATGAGAGTTTGTTTACCTCTGATACAAGACATAGGAGTTTTCAAACAATTTGGGCAGTAATTACAATAATGAGAACGAGACATACTGGAGCATAATGGAACAGTTTAAAGCTAAAAGTGGTTCAAATGTCTTCAAAGTGATCATGACAAGAATATTTGACTTGTTCATCTCTAGAGGTTTATAGTCAGAGTGTGAAACAAAGCCTGTTTTGGTGTGGTTCTTTTGTGTCAGAATGGCTGTTATGCAGTGCATATTAAAATCACAGCAGACCTGACAGTTTTGGGGATTTCATGTCACTCTGGTAAAGCCTTGTGGCTCTGCTCTGTGAGGCCCTGGGCTGCAGGGAACATGCTGATGTAATTGCAAGCTTTGTCCACATGGAGGAGCTGCTTAATAGTGGACTTCACAGAAACTGCACATTAAAAATGTTGGTACATTCTCCTAAAATGTCATTTTATTTCCATAGTTCACACAATCCAAGATTAACATACAGGCCTATATTTATATATACAGTTTATACAGTTTCAACGTTACAGCTGCTTCTGTTTTGGATTTGCTAATATAGGCCTAATACAAAATGTTCAGTTAGCCTACAGATTGTTGATAATTGAACAATCTGAGTGAAAAGATGAATCAAGAAATTCACATGAATTCTAGAATGCCTATTTGGTTTGTCCTCCTTTGAGTCCTTTTACATTAATGACAGCAGCACACGAGCTGCATAAACTCGATTCGAATCTCGATTCAATATTCATTTGGATAAATATCAGGTACAAGACATGTTTATTTTTATCTCTCAAGAGCAAAAATAAATCTCTCTCAAGTATGCTGTCAATGCTGTAAACTAAGGGAACCCTGTCAGCTGGTAGGCTACAGTAGCCTACTATACTAAAGTACATTACTATAAATATTATATTACTATAATGATAATATTAATTGACATGAATATAATATTACTATTAATAATGTTATGATATTAATACTATATTATAATATTACTAACATAGTATAAAAATAATACAATATTAACAACTGAATTTTTTATAATCATAATAAAAACGTTATATTTTTATGATCTAAGAGTAAAAAAAGAATTAATATGTATATTATACAGATTGTATATGTATAATTGTATTGTATATGTATGTATATAAACGCTGAATGCGTTTCATACAAATGAGACTCGCGCAGTTGAAACTGTTCTCACGCCACACATCTGTTTTCTCACGCATTGCAGAGAACAGAGTCTGTCTGAGACAAGACAGAGCAGGCAACAAACTGCCAGATTTCAAATTCTGTTTGAAATGGCAGTCCTGCATCTACAAATAGTAGGCTTTAATAATCAATTTCATCATAACATTTCTTTGTTTTACTTTTCCCAAATCTCTAAAATATTCTGTTTATTTACAGGTTTGAATTAAATTTAGAATCCAAGATTTATATGGTCTCAGACATAACATTCTCTACATGCCCATGATATGTGACTCTAATTGTAATGTAAACAATGAAAAATGAAACTTTTTATACAATAATATAGTTTATAAGACTGATAAACTGAAATCCTAAAAGTGATGTATCATCACAGAAATGTTGGCATCATCCAAGACTAATGAACAACAGAAGGGAAAAAAGACTTCCAGAGTTTCCGTAGCGTTTTTCAACTGTGATCACACCGGTAAAACATCATATTCATTACACAATTATGTAATTTTCTTTGTCACTCTCAGAAAAAAAGGTACAAAAGCTGTCACTGGGACAGTACCCTTCAAAAGGGTTCTAATATGTACCATTTAGGTACTAATATGTACACGTTTGGTACCAATATGTACCTTTGAGGGACTTATATGCACTCTTTAGGTACAAAGGTGTACCTTTTGAAAAGGTACCGCCACAGTGACAGCTTTTGTACCTTTTTTTCTTAGTGTTGCGATATTCAAACAAGAAACTGACTCCACACAGCACCAATGAATAAAAGTACACCGAGCGTCAACAGGTTTACTGATTATAAACCAATTTAATAACCATGTAGGACTCTTTAGCTTCGATAAACTGGGGTAAAGTTAAACTTGTTTGGGCAAAATGTTCCTTCGAGCTGTACACTGTGATGAAAAAGTGATTGATTGATGATAACAAGTGAGTGATAACTGTCCACGCAGCATCACTCAGCCTGCAAATATGATTGGGTCAACAGGCAAACCGATTCTCAGCAGAAAAACTGTTAATCATTGAACGAGCCTTATCAGAAAATGTGATTGATTTACAAAGAGCATGCTCTAAATGTTTATAGATGCAATTGTTTACTTGCGTGATGTGCACAGAACTACTTGAGCTTTTGTAATGTAATGAAAGTAACAAAGCAGCTTGATCATTTCAGTAGCATGCGTTCTCAAATAGTATTTAATCCCATAAAACTGATCACTTGATATTGATAGAAGGACAAAATCCTATCAGCGGCCTTATCGTGTTTGTGATGAAAAGCATGACATAGACAGAGATAAGCAGAAAGTAACAGCAAAGGTTGGCCAAATGTGACCTTTTTTTTTGCCAAACATATTATTACCCAATGATTTTGAGTTTTAAACTTTAATACTTTATGGAGGCTGTGCAATATTAGGCCCTAGGGGTTTATGATTACCTAGACTACAAATACCCTGATGGGTGAGGACTATGGGAACTTCATAGATAACTGTCTCTGTTAATCGTTACGGAAGATGATGGTTCTGTCTCAGGTGCCTCTTAAGAAAATGGCTTTGGTTTGAGTTGCATAGGATCTATTTTAAAATGAAAACACTGCTAAAAGATTGACTTTACAGTATCATGCATTTGTTTAAATGCATTGGAACTAAAGTCAGAAATTCTACATTTAAAAATGCAAACAATGTGGGAAAGGAAAAATTTTTTGCTTGTACGGTTTTTGGGTCGAAACCCAGGAAAAAAATTAACTGGCCATCATAAAGTCTCTAACAACATTGTGAATTACTACTTGGCAGGAATTACAGATTTAGCTTGTAAATCCTCTTCATTTGCACCTGGTTATGTATTAAAAACTTAACTGCTTGAACTTACTCTTTGTCAGAGCAATAGGTCGCATGACATGTTTATCCATTTCTTGATGCTGACAACAGTTTGATTAGCAAATACTTTGAATTCTTTCTTCTGTTCTTGATTTATTCTCAGAATGAGTTTTTTTAGAATCTGCTGACTGAAATATACAATCAAAGTAGAATATGAACCATCAAAGAAAAAACAGAACGAATGAAATGCTTGTATGCTTGTAATATTTAGCATCTGACCATTGATTTACATTTTGACAGGCCTTTAAAAAGCCCAACAGCCTGATGAAACTAAAAAAAAAAAAATTTGACCGAGGGGAGGGGCATTATCCATGCTTATCGTATCGGCCCCTTCGTCCTCAGTATAGATAGATACATTTCAGAAGTCTTGCATTAGTTGATATTAACACTGCAGCATTAAATGCCATGTTTCAGATAGCATTAGCATTCAGTAAAAGTAAATATTTTGCCACAAAAGGGCATGAGCTGTGTGGTTCGCAGGTAACCAACCAATCTGTTGGCAATCTGCTATGTGTTCACTATGTCACCATACTCACATATCTGTGCCATCTACCACAGTCAATCCACAGAGGCTTTTCTACTGGCCTCAATTGTGCTTTAGTAAGCATATTGCTGCCGTCTTCTCCCATTCTTATAAATGGCACAAAGCCTCAAATGTTCAAAATCAAAAGAAAGTAATTCATATTCCCATGTAAAACACGTTCCCGAGTACTCCAAGAGCATGTTATTCCATCTAGGCCACCGGTTCCCACAAGATATGAATTGCATATCCACCTTTGTAGTGCTACTTGTTATTCCCATTTGGTCAGACAGGTGAAATGAAAAAGAGTCATTGGAGAGAAAGTACAAATAGGCAGTGGTTGCAAATGGAGTTTGGTCAGTGGTCGGAGATCCTTATTGTGGAGATAGACAGGACTTTGTTCACAAACTGGAGTTTGAAGTTTCAAAGGGGAAAATAGGCAGAGGAGTTACATCAACCCTCTGACTTTTAGCCCCAGGCAGGCGGTATGGGTGACTGATTATTGGACATGACATTGCTGCCTCATATCACACAGAGGAGACGATCAGGGCAGGACATGTGCCATGTCATATTGTCTTCTGTGATGAGACTCAAAGTACGATTGCACCACGCTGCAGTGCGCATGTAAACGTCTGCCTTCCAACACTGATCAGATAATGGAGGAAAATTCTGACCGTTTGATGAGGGATGTTTTCAGTTTGAGGGAGTTGCTTTGAATTTGTTTTACTAGTGTGGTCTGAGGGTTTGGATTCTGTGTCATCATTGATACAGTAAGGAACAGACACTTAAAGGGATAGTTCACCCAAAAATGTTAATTCTATCATTTACTCATCCTCAAGTTGTTCCAAACCTGTAAGAATTTCTATCTTCTGCTGAACACAAAAGAAGATATTTTGAAGAATGTCGGTAACCAAACAGTTGAAGTGCCCCATTGACTTACAGAGTATGGGGATGGATTCTCTGGAAGTCAATGGGGCCCATCAACTGTTTGGTTACTGACATTTTTCAAAATATCTTTTTTGTGTTCAGCAGAAGAATGAAATTCATACAGGTTTGAAACAACTTGAGGATGAGTAAATGACAGAATTTTTATTTTTTGGGTGAATTGTCCCTTTAAGGGTTTGAATTAAAAACAATTCAAAAGCATTAGAGGTGTAATTGATTAAAAACACTGTCCGCGTGACAGCATTTAATTCACTTTTTTTTAAATGAACCATTAACAAAATTATTAAAAATGTTGAATACAATTATTAATAATGATTCAATTCATATAATTGTATTAGGGAAAGTGTAAGACTAGCATAGTTGAGTAAACTAGGCTAACTGTTTTACAACTAACAGTCTGTCAGAAGCGACATGTAAAATAATAAAATAAATAATACAACAGATAATTTATCTATACATATTTACTCAAAATTCTAAATGTCCTTTTTTCCAAATTGAATACGTAATTTACACCTGTGGCCTGCCACGTTAATAAAAGTCTGAGTGACACACAAATGCCAGTTAATGAATACATAAACCAACCTTAATCCACATCAGCACATTCTGCAGATGTAAAACTTTTGGTTTGCTCACCAAGAGGCTTTTGCCCATGTGAGGTAATGATCTAATGTAGTTATCTACACCTTCCTGCTCTGATCATTGAGGTGCATGTGAGAAAGGGCCATAACTTTACAGATTATTCTTTATGGAGCCCATGCCTTAGTTAACAGAAACACGGAGATGTACGCTGTGATAAGGAATTTAATGGTGACTCAGATAAGATTTGTTCATTGTGAGTCATTCCTGTACACTGATTGTCATTACTCAGGTTAATCGCCTGAGAAGTGAAGTCATCTTGTATACAGAAATAAGGAAGACTAATAAGTATTTCTGATCCATAGGCTAAAAACATGCAGTTCTTGTTCAAATTTGTTACATTTATTTTGAGATGTAAGCTTAACATCATGCTGTCAGAGCTTTAGGTAAAGCATCAAAGCAACCAACTACTGCACAGCCTTGTCAAATTTGCTAACATTATGAATTTAAATGTAATTATTTTAGATTCTTTAATATCTCTATGAATATGCAAGTGGCTAATGTCCCTGAAATATATTCAAACCAGCTATCTTGTAAGTTTAGGTGTTTTCCAGCCTGTTTAAAACCAGCTCAGCGTATTTAGTGGGTCAGGTGGGATGTGCTATTTTCTGATAATAAACAATGTCAGGGCTGTTTTAGCAAGCTCAGCATAAAACACATAACCCCACATTCTCATTAAATTTCATGCAGTGGAGTAATTTAATTTAAATATAAAAAAACACGAAACGCTACTGTGCCACACTAATTAGAGTAATGACGACTCTTAAACAAACTTGCATTCATTTACACCAACAAAAAAAGTATTATTTTTTTTGTTTTAAGAATAAACCTCATAAAACTTTGATCTATTCTTAAAACCAGAACTCCTGTTTTCCAATAGAGTAAAAAAAAAAGTTAACTCTGACAGTATGTTAGCTAGCTGTTCTCCAGGCAGGTGGACATGAGACTGGTCTGAACTGAAGAACGATGACCCATGGCTTGTCATGTAGCTTTCTACACTACACTTGCCTCTGTTTGCATTGGCCCTGATACTTATGTACTTGAAGTTGGTATTTGCACAACTGTAACATCAAACTTTCCTGTTTGAGTAACAAATAGTTTTATCCTCTCTAAGAAGGGTTAGGACAACATAGACTGCAACATAGATGATCACCTCAGTTTTTTCCCTATCTCATGGTGATTTGGACACTGTTGTGTCAGAATCTTTGCAGAATAATGCCTAGTTTACGTCTAGAATGACAATGTGTGGAGACGATATCTTGTGTCACCAAACCTCACCAAAAAACAATTTATTTGAAAAGGAAAATAATAAAATAATATGTAATGTAAAATGGTACAATAAACCTGTTTACCTTACCTTACCACATACCCTCAAAACATGATTTAATTGTACTGTACAATTGTACTGTAAAATATTCCCCAAAAATCTTGAAGGTAATAAGCATGAATTGCCATATAATTTACAGTCAAAATAAATACATGAATAAATAAAAATATATTTATTATCTAACTTTAACTATGTATTAGGTAGGTAGGTTATTAAAAATAATAAAGTGATTATAAGTGATAATACAATTATTGTGGATGAATATGTATTTATTTGTGAACTGTGCAATAAATAGCCACCAAAATGCATGAAACAGTAATGCATTAAACATTAATTGTTTAACCATTTCTTCTGGCAACCACAGCTGCCAGTGTTTTACTGCAAATTTACCTGCAAGTTATTTTTCGCAGTACCAAATGCTAGTTTGCATAGTTTGATGCAACTGGAACTGAGTTGTGCATCACGTGCACATTTAGAATGTTCAACAGAACAATGAGCTCTTTTCACATAAAGGCCACAATTTTTACTCGGTGCGAGTTATAGCTGTTGTTTATTGTGCTAGAATTAACAGAGATTTAGCAAACACGTAATTTGCTCGTTGAAATGTGGACCATTACTCTCAATCTTATACATTTGAGTTGAATGTGAGTGATCTTTCTGTACTGTCTAAAATGTGTCAAGAACTATAGAAAGTAAAGTGCTGAGACTGGTTATTTTGTCTAGTAATGAATTTGAGACAACTGAGATAAAATATAAGACAGTAAAAAACCCTGTTTGTCTCCGTCTCTGAAAAAAACAACAACTCTGATTTAGCATTTCAATCATTAACACAAGGGCCATCCCACTACAGAGCAGGGCCGTGCTCTGGGAGGAGGCCCGGACTGTCAATCACAGCAAGCCTCATCTTTGCCCTTGAGGACATGGCCCCTGTCACTCAGAGGTGTCTACCCCTCCGAGAGGAGGGGCTTGGCCTATGAGGGGGTGTCCAAATGCTGTAGAGAGGACAAGTCTTTCCCCCAGCATCAGGTAGTTGAGAATGCGTTTGTCCAAACCACTAGTAGACATGGAGATGGCAGACTATAGCGAGGCCTTGGATCCAGCCTACACCACCCTGGAGTTTGAGAACATGCAAGTGCTTGCGATGAGCACAGGTGAGTCATCTGCTCAGACCCTGCAGTGAACTTTGAGACCTTTATAGTATATGGTCTTTATAGTATATGGTCAAGCGTGGGAGGCAGATGTTTAACAGGGTTGATAGGGTTATAGTTAAGTGCCAATTGGCAAGTTCGTAACCTCTTGCACAGAACACCCAATACTGATTGTAAAAGCCCATTCGAAATGCATTTTTCAGGAGAAGATAAGAAGCACAACATGCTCTGTCCTGCAGACATGGTACTCTATAAGGAGAAGAGGTTCATTCATCTCCTCTTGCTTGTTCTCATACAGTTGGCTTGGGATAAAATGACTTGTTTGGATAGTATTTCAAGAAGAAGTTTGACACCAGGATGAATGATTACTGAGCAAAGGGGGTGTCATGTAAATGTTTTGCAGCGAAGTCTCCCATGTCTAGGTTTTGTGCAACAAATTGATATTCAACCACTGTCAGCATGACCTGACAAAGTAATCTAATATCTATGGTAAAGTTATATCTAAAGTTTTAATGAAGTAGTAAGAATCTAATTTATCAAATGTTTACATTTTGAGTATGTGTATATTTTTTGACTGTTACATTGGCATTCATTGTTGAGGTCATTTATTCAATAGAGTATATCAAATAAATTATTTTAATTATTATTCAAATGTTTTTTTAAATAATGAAATATAGCCATATTTTCATCACACATTATTTCCTTTTTTTATTGTAACATTTTTAATCACATTTATTTTTAAGCAGTTCACAAATTGGTTTCCATTTAGATAATCATCACATAATCACTCACACTGATAAGTCATTTAACCACATTTTGCCTTTGATCACTGCTGGGGTTTTAATGTAATTATCTCTGATTACCTCTAACCTAAAAATGAACACTTAACAACTCACACATCTTTCACAGCAATAATTTTCTTCATAATCATTTTTTAAGCTATATTTTTGGCCTTTGGCCTTTTCACTATTTAGGATAGTGTAAATGTAATGGGGAGAAGAGAGACTGGAACAGATATATATATATATATATATATATATATATATATATATATATATATATATATATATATATATATATATATATATATATATATATATATATATATATAAAATTAGTTTTCTAGAATTCCTGTTCAATTGACATTTTCTGTTGAATTTGTTTAGTAGGTCATCAAGAACACTAATTAGAGTTTATATAATATAACATGATCTTGTTGTAGCTTTTGTACAGGTTTAGTCCTAATCACTTCTGGATTACTTAGCAAACAGTCCTTTCCAGCACATGTTCTTGATGATGATTCACTGCCAATTGGTTTAGCTGTAAAAATGTCTTTTTGGGAGTGCTTTTCACCCCATGACCTTTTCCCTATTTACTTTAACTTTGATTGGTCTGGAATCAGGAGTCTGACTGGTTCAATCTGTAACCCAGATATTTAAGCCTCATTCAGAAAAAGATACATTTCATATATTTTATATATTTTGAGTCTCGGGTTTTCAGCAGCTCTGCTTTTTCGCACTGTTTTTGTTGCATGATTTGGAAAAAAAAGCATACTTGTGACACTAAATTCAATATCCCCCATGATTTCAGACTCCTCACCAGCTGAGAGTGCCAGCATGAATGCTGCCAACCACTTAGGGGTGGGCACCCTATGTGCCATCTGTGGGGACCGGGCCACAGGAAAGCACTATGGAGCCTCCAGCTGTGACGGATGCAAGGGTTTTTTCAGACGCAGTGTACGCAAAAACCACATGTACTCCTGCAGGTTAGAAAAAAACAATCTCCTTGGCTAAATTTTGCATATATAATTTGCAGAATTCTGCAAGTTTCCATCCAGTGTGTCAAATGACTCTTTATGCTTCTGTACAGGTTCAACAGACAGTGCATAGTGGACAAAGACAAGAGAAATCAGTGCCGGTACTGCAGACTAAAGAAATGTTTTCGAGCTGGGATGAAGAAGGAAGGTACTTGCTCATGCTGTGAGATTACATCCACATAATGCTACCAAAGAAATAAAAAAACAGAGATTAAACGTGCCTGCCCTGTTTGGAAGGTTAGGGAATGAGGTGGCGCAAATGGGAGATGTTGCAACAGCAGGGAGAGAGTTAGCGAGAGACATTTTGTTAATGTTCACTCAAAAATGCACTGAGGTCTATGTCTGGTTTATGCTGAACAAACAGTTTAGAGCCATCATAACCGCACACTGATAAAAAAGCGCAACCTTGAAGACTCCCCCCTCTCACAAAGTCAGCTAATATCCCTCATCTCTGCTATCTCGATTGGTTGTCGGAACTGGGTGGCATTCACTGCTACTGATAACCAAAGAGTATGTTTCAGTGGTTTACCAAGAGCTGTTTTTGTCTGTACAACATCCATATTGATTAAATAAACCTTCTCTGTGTTTTTTTAATGAATGCAACTTTAATTTGCTGATTGAAAGTGTTCCTTTCAGCTGTGCAGAATGAAAGAGACAGGATTAGCACCAGAAGATCCAGCTACGAAGACAGCAGCTTACCCTCCATAAACGCACTCATTCAGGCCGATGTCCTTTCTAGACAGGTACGTAGTGTAATTCAAATTGAAATGCTCTATTAGCAAATGTTGAGAAATATTAAAGGTTAATTGTGTAAAATATGTTCTCTTAACCCAGTTTAATATGCAGAGACTAGGAATGAGACATCTGCAGGTTGATTCTTCTGAAAAGTGTAAATCAGCCCAATTGCTATGCTAACCCCCAGAATCACGGCCAAAACCCTGATAAAAATTGGATTCTGGCGGGTAAAAATCACTTTCCAAAGGGTAAAATTTGAGAACCTGCAGACTAAAAAAACAACCAGCAGCAACAGTGTAAAAGTGGCCCAATTTCGTGGGAAAACCACGCATTTGGCAACACTGACTGTGGGGCACAACATTGCTCTGTTTGTTTGAGCATCCCAATCAGAACCGCATAGCAACACTGGCTCAACCAATGGTATAAGTTTGGGGACTATCTGACCAATAGTAGACCAGGGGATTGTTTAGGAAACCTGTTCAGAAACAGTCAATATTTCTGCAGTTATATATATATTTTGTATTTATAATGGGATTTATATTTAAAACATAATACATATAAATGATTACTATATGTAGCATTGTATTTAATAATAAATAATTATAATAATAAATAATAATTGTATAAATTAATAATTAAAAACTATTATGTAGATCTCATCACCAGGTCCTATCATGAACGGTGACATCAGAACGAAGAAGGTAGCCACTATAACTGATGTGTGCGAGTCAATGAAACAGCAGCTGCTGGTGCTGGTGGAATGGGCCAAATACATCCCTGCATTCTGTGACCTCCCCCTGGATGATCAGGTAGGATAGACACCTCTTATTTAGCTAAAAATATGCTCCCACAATATATTTTTCATGGATAACGGTGTGAATTGATTCACATTTTTGTCTTAGTTGGAAAAAAGGTTCAGAGATCTTTAGTGTTGGTGGTTAATGTATTCAGATGGCTCAGGTTAGAATATGATGAGCTGGTTTGAAAGTTACATCTCTTCTTGAGACATTTAGAATCATTAACATGCTGAGCACTGAGGCATGGTAAATGATCAGTGTTTTAGCTGTGGGTGAGACCGTCTCAAACTGCATCTTCTCACACAAACATGTACGTGAAAACACACATGTGTTTATGGTCACAAAGACCTTATTTTGCCCCCAGATGCGTTAAATCTCAAGTGAAAATAATGTTATTATGATCATAAACCAAACAAATGCATGTTCATTTGTCTCAGGTGGCTTTACTGCGAGCTCACGCTGGTGAGCATCTCTTACTAGGAGCTGCCAAACGCTCCATGCTGTATAAGGATATTTTACTATTAGGTAAGTAAAAAAGCAAAACACATCGGTAGTGTGGATATGACAGTCTTCTGGAGAGCAGAATTTTACCTCACAATTTTCCTTGTTTCTCGCAGGTAATGATTATATAGTTCCTCGAAACTGCCCTGAATTGGAGGTGAGCCGTGTGGCTATAAGGATCCTTGATGAATTAGTCCTTCCCTTCCAAGATCTCCAGATCGATGACAATGAATATGCCTGCTTGAAGGCCATTGTATTTTTTGATCCAGGTATACAACAAATTGTCCTAAAAAGAGACAAAGCACAACAGATTGTTGGTGAGTTTTCAAACACATCTAATGTGACGGTCTTTCTCTAATCATGTAGATGCCAAAGGTTTAAGCGACCCAAGCAAGATCAAACGTATGCGATATCAAGTTCAAGTTAGTTTGGAGGACTACATCAATGATCGTCAGTATGACTCACGGGGACGGTTCGGCGAGCTGCTTCTCCTGTTGCCGACGCTACAGAGTATCACCTGGCAAATGATCGAGCAAATCCAGTTTGTTAAATTGTTTGGGATGGCGAAGATAGACAACCTGCTACAAGAGATGCTTCTAGGAGGTAACTGATTTAGCTTTCAAAACCTGCAATATCTGGGATGCATCATGAAACATCTGGGAACAACAAGAACAGCTTGTTATAATCTTGAAAACCGAGATAAAAAAGGCAGCATATACATACTGGATTCTTGTAGATCCTTTTGACTGAAAAAACAAGTTCTTTGATTCAGACTTGAAAATTATCTTCCCAATCCGAGATTTAATGACCCTCTTTTCCTGTCAGGTTCAGCTAATGAAGCTCCTCATTCCCATCACTCTTTACACCCACATCTGGTCCAGGAGCACCTCAGTAGCAATGTCATAGTTACCACCAACATGGCCACTTCGATTCACAATGGCCAGATGTGTAAGTAACTGTATCTTCTTGAAGTGAATTAATGAACATTTGTTATGAATAAAGATCTTACAGAGAATACAGGTCCTTAAAATGTGAGAATCAGGTATGGACAAACAGGCTTGTTGGAGTAATCCCTGCCAGAATCGTAGAAACTAATCTGGCTTATTTTGTCAAAGAAGGCTACTGTAATTCTTTCCAACCCTAATGCCTTCAGAAATTTCATAAGCGTGCTTATTTCGTGTCAACCAGGGGTTTCTTTTTTTCACATGTTATCATGCTGTGCAAATTATGTCTATTTAAGGTTCCATAATACCCCCATGCGGACCCCTGAGCTAATGTATCCTCTTGCTCTTTTTCCAAACAGCCACTCCGGAAACTCCAATCCCATCTCCCCCCACAGCCTCAGGTTCTGATCTCTACAAAATGGCACCTGGGGTTATAGCCACAGTTCCCAAGCAGCCAAGCTCTATCCCTCAATCTACCATCACTAAACAAGAGGCCATCTGAGTGCTCTAGAGAAACAAAGCTTTTTTTTTTTTTAAACATGGTACTTTTAATAGGCTGTGCTAAGCGTGACAATTCATTCTCATAAACATTTGGACACAGTAAACCTGATTTATATTCACAAGCTGTTAAATTTAAGGTTTTTAGTAAAGACACTGAAATGTTTCAGATTTTCCCATTTTAAGACCTTTAAACCAAAATAATTGAGTTTGACGGTGTGCAACAATCACACTTTAAATGTATGTGTTAATCCCATCTCATCTGTTTGCTGTATGTATGTTTAAAACAAACTAGCGGTGCATATTTATACAACCCAAGGGGTCACAACAGCATTCGAAAAGTCAGAAAGGACCATATAATACAAAGGCTATGCAAGGTTTCTTCTCCTTTCAATGAGTTTGAGTTCCATAAATGTTACAGCAGGCCTAAATGTGATCAGAGTTTGTTTTATTGTACAGTATTTTAACATCTTGCTACAAATGACTGGCTCTTATAGTACTTTTACAGTAGCCTGATAGAATACATAACATATTGTGCCTTGGAAATATTGTTATTTACCAAAATGCTGGTAATTATTTTATGTATGCTAAGAGTATGAGCATTTCATATTTTTCTGTATGTGCCATACTTAAATTGTAAATATAATGATTTCCTTTTTTTTCATAAATGGATTTAGTCTATTCTAAGTCATGATTTTAGGATTTAAAAAAAAAGAAAAAAACATTTTTGTCTCCTGAACAACCCCTTAACTGTGACTAGTTAGTGATGTGTATGTACTGTATGCATACAGTACATTTCAGGAGAAAATGTCACACTCATTTGTTGTTTTAAAAATTGGTCATTTACTACCAATTTACAATTACTGCCTTCAGTGAGAAGGGTAATTACAAACTTTTAATGTGAACAGATAATAAATGTCAAGGCTATATTTTTACATAAAAGTGTGCTGCTGTTCATTTTTGCTACTATCTCTTTTTGAATCTTATCTTTAGGTCACAGAAGCTGCTATAATAACGTACATGGATAAACACCATAATTTAAAAGGGTGGTCTGAAAAAACATTTCCATAAGCTTTTTTATTTGCAAGACATGTTTTGATATAGCCTTCTGGGAAAACCAACTTAAACCATTCTAAAATGGTTTGCTTGCCTGGATTTATAGACCAGCTGGTTGACCAACAAAATCAGTAGACTGGTTTAAGTTTAAGTTTTTTTTCAGCAGGCAGTTGAATTGTGATCATGCATGTCCATCTCTTTCCAAATGACAAACCCTATTTAATAGCAAAAGTTTTCCAGAGGAAATTTTAAGGCTCATAATCATCTCCAGCTGTAAAACCTGCTTCAAAACAAGATGATAAAAGTGAGTGTACGTGGCAGAGCATGGTCAAGGATTTTTAGTGCTGGGGGTGTGTGCTGCTCAACACTGATAAAAGACAATAAAACAATTCATAAAGCAGACGCCTTTACTGATAATTTCTCTTAAGAAATCTCTGTCAGGGAAAGATATAACCAGATGTGCCAATTACTGAATGAACCACGTTAATCACATATATAATTCAATAAACCTGGTATCCTAGTGTTTAAGATATAATTCAAAAATCTTTCGTAACTGTTTCAAACACCTAGGCTACTAAAATGTGACAGATTGTAACAAAATGTAGCCTACTGTATATGAAAGACAAAAGTAGATGCTTTATAACAAAGAGCAAGTCATAATTGCAATTATGCCACCGAGCTAGGAAAGTGTGAATTATTGTCATTTTAGCTTTTTGCAAAAAATCCCATAACGGGCCCGAACCACTGATCTATATAATGTCATTCTATTCATACCCCTTTTCCACCAACAAGAACCGGGTGCTGGTTCAGAGCCAGTTTTACTGGTTCGGAGCTGGTGCTTTGGCGGTGGAAAAACAAAGAACCGATTTGAAACTAGGCTCTGGCTCCGAACCAGCACCAGCTCTGCCTTGGTGGAAAAGGGGTAATAGATAAGTGGCCCGAACCCCGAAAAACTCGCTCTGTCTGCTGTCATTGGCCAAAAAAATCCATGGTCCCGCCCCCAATCTCACGCCATTGGGTGAGCCAGTGTAAACAAGAACAAACCGAGCAATGCTTTGATAGCGATAGAGTCACATTGTTTACATGTTAGGTTGACTCAGACTGCTGATTTGTTACCTATAATCTGCATATTAAGCTGAGATATCTAAATGTTTTATATCGAATAAATGACACACTTCGGCTTTAATGGGGAAAGGGCGTCGTGCATCACATGATAGAGCGTGACCAATGGTAGAACGGCTTCTTCCTCTACACGGAAGTGAATGCGGATTTATTTGGCAGGTTGGTAATGTTCACTGTTTTGATTTCTGTTCTGTTTGTGAAGAGCATCACCTTCTCAACGCTTGAAAAGCTGAAACTATCACGTCAAATTTCCCCATGCAAAATTTTTAAGTATTATTCCTGGCTTTCATAATATTTAATTGCAGTGCTTCATGAGCGTTAGAAAGAATCTCATTGTGTTTAGCAATGGGCCTGACATCAGTTATTATTATTATTTTTTGTTTTCTTGTGCATATGGTAGTACAGTTATGTTTAAGCATATAAATCCAACTACAGCTGTTTCTCATAAAAGGACTTGCTATATGTAGGATATAATATTATGATTACTTTTTTAATGGTCACCCAAAAAAGAAAGATTGATCTTTACACTAAAATAGATGTATATATTATATTATATTGAATATAATAGGGAATAGAAAATAGTTCTTAAATAGCTTTACATCTAATGCAGGTTCCAAAAATATTGTACATTTTCTATTGTTTTGGTATTGTCCAATTTTGCAACATTGTTTAAATTTAGCTAAAATTGTGAAAATGCATAATACATATTCCAGTGTACCCACAGTAAACAATGCAGTACAAATATAGAATACATTTGGTGAAGGATAAGATAAACGTCCGCCTCGTACAAACCTGAATTTGCACTACTTCTAAATAATGACCCATATATAGTGCTTGATTGTATTTTCTAATGAAAATGTATCCATAAACTGCTCTATGTCTGTCATTTACATGTTTCCATATTTAATAGTCCATGGCAGACCAAAATGGTCACATTGATCTTGGCCCTCCAAGGGAAACGGTGGCAGGTGTAGGCTTCCCAGCTCCTCCTCCACCCATCTACGCCTGCACCCTTACTCCTGAGCTGGTGGCCAAGGCTCGGGAAGAGCTCCAGGAGAAGCCTGAATGGAGGCTCCGGGATGTCCAGGCATTGCGAGATATGATACTAAAAGACCACCCTAATCTGAGGACACGGTTAGACGATGCATTTCTGCTGCGCTTCCTCAGGGCCAGAAAGTTTGATTATGACCGGGCCCTTCAGCTTCTCATGAATTATCACGCCAATCGGAAAGCCTGGCCTGAGGTGTTTCAGGACCTGAAGCCCTCTACAGTCAAGCACGTCCTAGATCTGGGTTTTCTCACTGTCCTTCCCAGACCAGACCCTCATGGACGCTACATACTGTGTTTACGGCCAGGTAATAATTGAACTGATGAAGGCTTCTGCTTATACAGCCATGGCCAAAAGTATTATGTGACAAAGTTTGTATTTGCTGCTTCAGTATTTGTTTGTTGATTATTTTTTCACATGTTTCTGTGGTATACTGGAAAACAATTATAAGTATTTCATAAGTTTTAAAGACTTTTAGTGGCAAAAACATTCAATATATGCAAAGAGTCAATATTTACAGTGTTGACCCTTCTTCATAATCTCTGCAATTTGCTCGGGCATGCTTGATATCAGCTTCTGGTCCAAATCCTAACTGATGGCGATCCATTATTGCCTTATTAGTGCTTGGAGTTGATCCAATTTGTGGACTTCTGCTTGTCCACTTGCCTATTGAGGACTGACCACAGATTCTCTATGGGATTAAGATCCAGGGAGTTGCCTGGCCACGGATCCAAAATTTCAATGCAGCGATCTTCAAGACACTTCATTATTACTCTTGCCTCATGACATGGTGCTCCATCATGCTGGAAAATGCACAAATCATCACCAAATTGTTCCTGGGTCGCTGGAAGAAGTTGCTGTTTTTATAACAGTCTGCATTCATGGCTGTGTTTTGGGGCAGAATTGTGAGATAGCCCTCTCCCTTGTTTGAAAAGATACCCCACTCATGGATGGTCTCAGGATGCTTCACTGTTGGCACAACACAGAACTCATGGTGGCGTTCACCTTTTCTTCTCCAGACAATCGATTTTCCAGATGTCCCAAATAGTCAGAAGGGCTTCATCAGAGAGGATAACTTTGCACCAGTGTTCTTCTGTCCAATCCTTATACTTCCTGCAGAATTTCAGTCTGTCCTTGATCTTTTTCATGAAGAGAAGTGGCTTCTTTGCTGCCCTTCATGACACCAGGCTGTTGTCCAAAAGTCTTCGCCTCACTGTGTTTGCAGATTCACTCACACCACCTGCTGCCAATATTGAGCAGCTCAATACTAATGGTAACATGATTCCGTAGCTGATTCCTCTGTAGGAGACAGTCCTGGTGCTTGTTGGGACACTCCGGGACGTCCTGAAGCCGCCTTCAGTGCAGTTGAACCTCTCTCCTTGAAGTTCTTGATGATCCGGTAAATGGTTCTTTCAGGTGCAATATACTTTGCCGCAATTTCCTTGCATGTGAGGCCATTTTGATGCAAAGCAATTATGGCTGCGCATCAGTCTGCTCTTAAATCCAATCAGAATGACACTGAATTGTACTCGTTCACACTTTCCCATGTGCTGATGATATGATTAGTGAAATGAATAAATTTGTGCCAGGGCCAAAATAACAGTGAAATTTGGGTTTCTTTTTAGCCAAAGAAGCTTTTTGCAGTTATTTAAAATGCATCTGATCACTCTGCTCAATAATCTAGAAACATTGTGAATCAACACCACAACAACTGAAGCAGTAAACTTTGCTAAACACAAAATTTATGTAAAAAACACTGCTCTACAGTAATTTGACAGTGATTGCAGTACCAGTTTTGGCCACAATCTTACTTACGGCTCCTTTAAGCTTTAATTTTGTGCACACCTTGCATTAATACTGTAACTGGTATGTTTTATTTTAAATGTTAAGAGATGTTTCATTTTTGTCTTTGCTCTCATTCTCTCTTTGATTTGTGCACCAGTGCTAGATCACAACAATCCATTGATCCAATCAGAAGAACAATATCAAGTCCTGCCCTACTTTTTCTCTTGTTCGAGAAGCCGTTTCTCTAGGATATTTGTTACAATAGAGAGGAAAAGACTATTAGGCCTACAATTTTCCTTTAGTGCTGATTTTGATAAATATGTTGCTGTTAGCCAAAAAAAAAAAAAGCATTTTTTTTGTCTTTCACTTTCCTAGGTAAATGGAAGCCTAATGATTACCCATTTGTGGACAACATTCGAGCTATTTATTTGACATTAGAGAAGCTGATTCAGCCTGAGGAAACCCAAGTGAATGGAATTGTTATCCTGGTGGATTATGGGGGAGTTGGCCTCTCTCAAGCCTCTAATCCAGGTCCACTTTTGGCAAAGAAAGTTGTTGGTATCCTTCAAGTAAGACAATGCAAAAGTGATTAATTACGATGAAGTCATTGATTTTGGCATGAGCACTGATCGGCTGCTTTTGTGTTTCAGGATGGCTTCCCAATCAGAATAAAGGCTGTAAACATTATAAATGAGCCACGTATTTTCAAGGGTATTTTTGCGATAATTAAGCCATTTCTGAAAGAGAAAATGGCAGAGAGGGTAAGTAACTAGCTACTTATCCTGGTATTTACACACATACATGTCTAGCATAATAATACTAGAAACAAGGGCCTCTCTTTCTCCAACAGTATGTCCTGCATGGCTCAGACTTGGCCTCTCTCCATCGAGTCATTCCTCAATCTGTGCTGCCTCAGGAATATGGAGGAATGGCTGGAAGACTTGACATGTCTGCCTGGTCCAGAATGCTGCTGGAGGCTGAGGAAGAGTTTGTGGTGGAGTTCTGTCAGCCGGATCCTCTGGAAGGAGTCATTCTGCCAGACTCCATGCTGTTTGAGGGAGAGCAAGCACATGGAGAGGACACCTTCAGACATCTGCGTTCCCAGCTTTATTATTGTTACTGACCTCCTGGCAACGTGCAACTGGTTCTTTTGAAACATTTGTTTAGCTATGACCAACTATGTATTCACAGTGTGATGAGGTCACCGCATCAGTCTGACCGTTTAAAAGATCTGGTACAGACAGCCACTTAGATGCTGGATATACACTCATTGCTTTGGCTTAACCTGGTAACCCTTCATTTTAAAAACTTGATTCAAACATCCAAACAATATCCTTTTGAGAAGGAGCCCTAGGTTTTATTATATAATCAGTCTCTGTATATGTTTTCAGTTATACAGTGAGCATTGAAATGTCTAAAATAGTTGTTTTCAGCGCTATATCATTTCATGTTACATCTCAAATAATGCTTGCCTTAATTTACGGTGAAGGGAATATTATTTAGATTTATTTAGATTATTTAGTACATTGGAGATAATCGCCCATGTCAATTAAATACAATGCAAAAACAATGTGCAATTTTAAATTTAAAAACCTCTGTGCAGAGAATTATTTCATCCTATACTACATAGAATAAAATAATGATCATGTTTCTTTTTGATTTGTGGATTGAACAGCTCTAAATTTGTTTCTTTTACTTTTCGCAAGTGTGCATCACTGAATTTACTGAATTTACTTTCTGTACAAAATACCTTTGTCCATATAAGTTACATGATAAGCTTTATTAGTAAGGCATCAGATAGTTGTATGTTTACAATATATTAAGCTGATGTGAGGTTGCTCAGTATACTTTACATCCTGACTACATAACATTTTTAAAGTTGAGTGGCCAATATAAAATTCACAATGTATGGTTGTATATTGTTATTTGCCAAAATAGTTTAAATGGACTAATATTTAATGTTGTGTACCTTGTATGAATATCTGAATAGAAAATGTAATACATTTTTTTGTCTTACTGAGCACATTAATGCCTAAGTTTCAAGCCTTATGTTTGATGCCAGTATTGTAGCCATATCTTATTATCTAAACACTTTATTATTTAAATGTTTGTGGAAACAGCCAATAAACATGATAATTTTCGGAGTAAAGGAGTTCATTCTGTTATTTTCGGTTGACTGGCGAAGTGCTGTGTAGCATGGAGTTTGACAGAAGATGGAGCCATACACCATTTGACAGAAACTTTTTCCACAGGCACACTTCCCTTTTTCCCCAATAGCTGGCGAGTAGAATACATTTGTCTTCAGATGCCCAGTAATACTATAAAAACATAATTAGAGTTATTACAGTAAAAACACCCTACGATAACATCTTCTTAAAAGTATATAGCTTTCGGAAGACATTAGCTTAATTTGTTTATTTTGCTGACAGTGGTGGCTATACGTTGCCACAGATTGTAATAGAACAATCACTGTGGTATGGTATTTCGGCGGAAACTGTGGTTACCATGGTAATTTTGTAAGGGTATTCAACACTCGTAGTCACCTGCTCCAAGCTTGGAAACTTGCTCCTTTTCACAAACCTCTCCAAACATTTTCAAAATGATTGAAAGTCACTGTTCAGGGCACAATTTGACCAAGCAAGCAGTTCCGCGTGAAGTCGTGAACAAGAGAAGTGCTGTTGGTAAGAGAGCACACGGAGTGTGATTGGCTGTGGGATCCACTCCATTTTGGAAACAGCTGTTTAAAGCCCTATCCCTCTTGCTCCTCATTGTGTTCAATAGACTTGTCAGAGGAGCGTTGGATTTGACTTGGAATCGCGGAATAGATGAATTGAAATCCATTGAATCTGTGTGGAATGAGGGAAGTGCGTTTGGAAATGAAGGGGAATCCCGACAAAGAGTGAATGTCGTAGTACCAAGTGGAAGAAAGTGAAGCGGATCAAGGTTAGTGCAGCCGACATAGTTTCTGTAGTGAAACAACAGGCGTTGTTGCAAATGTAACAAAACGCATTACGTTACTTTCTTGATGGATTATGCTAAACATATGCATACAGATTGTGGTTAAATTGCCGTTTTGCTGTCATTTGTGACGCCTATTTGTAGCCTATAGACTTTAAAGTATGGAGGAGTCGTAATGTAAGGACTTATTTTGCTTAAATCTAACATTCATAAGTCGACAAAATATTTAAAAGAAATTGAAAAGCTCTTTCGTCCAACTGTATAGTTGATATTGGTTTTAAAAAATGGTCTGGGTTCTTTTTTTCTTTACTTGGCCATTGTTTTCCAGTAGCGTTTCTCAAGTGTTCTTGACAAAATTTGTCAATATATATTCAGTGACCTTAAAGGGACAGTTCACCTTAAAATAAAAATTTACCTACCATCATGTTGTTCCAACTCTGCATAACTTTCTTGTGTGTACAACGAAAGGAGATTTTTGGCAGGTTTTAAATGATTGACAACCTCACTCTTCCAGTGACTTTTCCACATAATGAAAGGCAGTCTGTCTGACAACAGGAAGATTAGTGAGTGATGACAGAATTTATATTTGTAACTCCTTATGCAAAACCAGTTGCTTAAAAATTTTTTTTTTTTTTAGCAAAAGCCGTTATATACTATAATACTTGCAAGAAGAGGAAGTGTTGTCATGACTCATAGGAGGAACACATGCATATATATTAAAGGTTAGTTCAGGGGTGTGCAATCCTGCTCCTGGAGGGCCACCACTGTCATGCAAAGTTTAGCTCTAACCCCAATTAAACACACCTGAACCAGCTAATCAAGGTCTCACTAGGCATACTAGAAACTTCCAGCCAGGTGTGTTGAGGTAAGTTGGATCTAAACACTCTGTTCAACTCTTATTGTTTCGAGAGAGACTTTCGTTCATCTTCAGAACACATTAAGCTATTTTTGTTATTCTCTAATTATTTTACCTATACATTGAAAGTCCAACCAACGAAAATGTTCATGTGCATCAAGCAAGTGTGTTTGAGCTTCCTTTTACCATATTTGACGTAGGCTATATTTATGTGCATTGATCACTGTTTACATGAGAATAATAGCCTTTATATAAAGCATTCATGCCTTTTCAGAAGGATTAAACCGCTTGATTCATATGGATTTATTTTACAGTGTCTATGCAAATCGTGCTTGTGTGCAAAAGTAATGAGGGAATATTAAAAATATCTTTTGTTTTGAAGATGAACAAAAGTCTTCTGAATGGTTTGAAACTGAAAATTCAAATCTTTGGGTGAGCTATCCCTTTAAGAGCCCTTTGCATGAGTTCAGCAGTAATGTAGTAACAACAAAGAGATCAGCCATGCCATTTCAGCGGTTCAATCATATATGGACATTTTTTATTATGATGGAGTGCTCTGGCAGCACACTCGTGAAGATGTGCCAAAGACATTATACAAATCAAATGTAATCTCTTTTAGTGTGTGTGTGTGCGCGCGCGCGCATGCGGATTACCTGTTTACTTTGATCTGTGTATTTATTATGCAAGATGGTCAGTTTTTAGCTCTTTCACTTGTGAGGAATCAGTTGTTTAGGTCAGTACATTCATGAGATCCCTTGCCAGAACAGGAGGAGGGTCCCTTGAACTCAAAGACATCTTGGACTTGATTCACTGAGGAGTTTTGATGAATCACACATCAACAATGAATGAACAATCTAAAGTGGAACAGTCAGTTCATTGTCATCAGCCTTTTAATTTTTCATAGTCATGTGAGCTGTGTAAATGTATCCGGCGGACAATTTGTCTGAAACTAATTCTGTAGAGTGAATGTTAATATTTGATGCTGCAATGGACTTTATGAAATGTAAGTTCAACTGTCAGTTTGTCCTATACAACCAAGAAATCGTTGGTGTCTTTTGCTCTCATGAGCTCGGTTGTCCTACTTTCTATCTATGGCCCAACAACTTCACTATAGCAACCGCTTTTTTGGACCTCTGAGTCAAAAGATGTTATTCGAGCAAGTCATCATCCACTTGGCTTCTTCAGCCAGAGTAGGCTGATGAAATGGCAGGTAGTGGTACTCAAAGATGGGTTGTGACTATTATCATTTATCATTGTGATGTAACAGGAGCATTATCCTCTGCTGGCAGCAATCGGTTTGGTAAGTGCTCTCTGGCTCTTTGCTTTAAGTGAAAAGTTAATTTACATGACACGTCCAGGTCAGGCTATGGCAAGAGTTTCGCATCAGTACTTGAGCCATTATCATGCCACGGTATCCGTTGATGGCTTTTGTGGTTGTGTTTGTTTCAATTTGTTTTCCTCTCTATTTTATAAATGTTTTTCTAGTTGGCCTAGTGAATTGGCTACTTAACTGTCTCACATTTTGTTGATGCATGCATTTAAATATATAAACTACTCTGCTCAAAGCAGAGGCTATAGTAGTATACAGTATATACTCAGAGTAGCTTTGAATTGAAATCGATGTCAATTTTTAAGTTTGATCCTATTTGTTACCCTGAAATAATTTTGTGTGCACAAGTGCTTTGATTGAATTGTAGTACCACATTGTCTTGAGGGCCTCATCAACAAGGCTGTTGATATTATAACATCATTGCTGGGAGGCAATTCTCCACTCAATTATAGCCTGCTGGGAGAGCTGTTCCGATTATAATTTTAATTGCACATGAAACTTATAGAATCAACACAATGAATTGTATTTCAGGAATTGACACAGCTGTCGCTGAATGAATCAGGGTTGCAGAGCCGGACAGTAACGGAGTACATTTACTTGAGTACAGTACTTAAGTACAATTTTGAGGGATCTGTACTTTACTCGAGTATCATTTTTGGGGAGTACTCCTGACTTTACTCAAGTACATTTGAGAGGCAAATATTGTACTCTTTACTCCACTACATTTCTATCCATAACCGTGAGTACCCGTTACTTCTTAAAAAAAAAAAAAAATCTTGGAAACCCTCAATTTGTTGTTTCCCTCTCAAACGTGATTGGATTGTGCAGGCGCCACTGATTGGGACAGCCTATCAGCAATCACCTTCAGCTTTCCGCCAAAGTCAACTCCATGGTCAGATTTAGATAAGAGACGAAACTATGGACGAAACAATGGATGAAGACGCAGCAGGTCCATCCCGGGAATGTGCCAACCCTTGGCCCCACCTCGCCAGACTATTTCAATTTTCTGAACAAGTTAATGATAGTTTTCGCTTCAAGTGTTTGCTGTGTTTACCAATGTAAGGACTGTAGTAATGCAATATTTAGAAAATGTACTCTTGTACTCTTGATACTCAAGTACTTTTACTTAAGTAGACATCTGACTGTAGTACTTTTACTTGTACTTGAGTAAAATTTACGAAGGGGTATCTGTACTTTTACTCAAGTAATGAAGCTGTGTACTCTGTCCGCCTCTGCAGGGTTGACACTTTCTCATTTGAAACGTAATTTTTTTCACTGTCCATCCACAGTTCTCTTGATACATCACATGACATAATTTAGTATAATACTAAAGGTTTTATTAAGGCTTTAATTTTAATATTTTCGGCTTTTCTTTTTATTTTAGTTAAATTTTTAGCCGATTTGTTATGTGCCTTTGTCTTTTTTTTTAGGGCTGTCATGATTCATAGATGAAATTTAAGTATTCGATTTTAAAAAATCCTTGATCGCAATTTACCCTTGTCGATTAACCGGCAAAATACCGGAAGTGGTGCATTCCAAGGACATTAATCCATTAACCGCATTATTAGACAATTTTATAAGGCTGCACGATATATTTAAACCATTTAAAAATCCTAATATAACATAATGTTTTTGTGAGATCACAAAGTCTGCAATTCCATTACATAAGTAAATGTACTATTGTTTTAGAGTGAAGCGCAATGCTTTAGGCTAATTATTTACACGTGTGCAAGTTTTGTTTCTTCCAGCATCACAGAGCAGCTCTCTGTTCTGATTAATTCGGTTCGGGAGTATAGATAAAAGCCCGCCCGCACTTACAATTGATTGGTTGGGTCCTTACATGCGCTTCGTGAGGCACACTAGCACACACACGGATGTCTCTCGCTCCCTCTCTCTTCACGTTCTTCTCCCGGTAGACGTTAAATCCACAGCTAGATCAATGAGTAGAAGCCCTATGATTACAAGGAATGACCATCATTTGAAGTGTCACACAGTTCTGAAATTATCGTACATTATAGGATTTTTTGTCATTATTGATCGTACGTCGTACAGAGGTCAAAATTATCGTACAAATACGATAATTATCGTACGTCTGGCAAGACTGGTAGGCAGCCTAGGCTCTGAGATCTGCACACAAAAACAATTGGTTTCACCAACCACTCAAAACCAAAATAAACAGTGTTCCAACCAATCACAGACAGGGGGAGGGTGTTGTGAGATTTTGCACGAGCACAAAACCTCACTACACCCACCCCCTGTCTCTATTTATTCTGGTTTTTGTGTGCAGATCTCAGAGCCTAGGCTGCCTACAGAGACGTGTTTTTTTGACGACCTGCTTATGGGGCGGGCAGCTAGCGGATCGTTAGGAAAGATTAGATGAATGTGATCATTTATGTTTGGGCCTTTTTTGGGCCTGAAATCACTGATTCAACCTTTAAGTGTTGTTCAATAAAACCATAGGCTATAATTTATTATTATTATATTTTAAGTAAGTTTAAAGGCTATTATTCACTTATTTTTATTACAAAACAATCTGATTACCCAATTAATCGTCAAAATAATCGACCGCTTACTTGACTAACAAAATAATTTTTAAATAATTAATTACATTTAAATTAATTTATTTTATTTCAGTTTGAGTTTTACCATAATTTTAATGTTTTATTTTAGTTATTTGCCAAAGTAACATTTTTAATCTTTTATCTGATATTTCAGCTTTGCTGTTTTTAATAGATTTAGTTTTAGATAACAATAATAACCATGGCCTATATTCTAGGTTATCTTTTATCATGAAAAAAACAACAAAAAAACCCAGTTTGTCACAGATGCCTCACAGCTGTTCCCTGAATACATGTAATCAGCATAATCTGAATAAATTAAATACCATGTGTATTCTTTTCTCACTGTTTATGCTGCTTGCTCTGGCCTTTTACTGTGCAGATTAGTAAAAATAAATTGAAATAATTGAATTAACTCAATTCTTATTCATGTCCTTGACAGCAGCACACAAGAGCACACTGAATTGCAAAATGTAGGTCAAGAGACCCTTATAAAGCTATTGCCCATCTGTTTTTTTTTTATTCGTTTTTTTTTATGTTTGTATAAAATAATCTGTCTCCTCAAATCTTCTTCAGTGTGTTTTATAACAATCATAATGCTTTTATTTGGACATGCACATTCTGTGCACAGCCTGTAAATGATTATGATTAATAATATTATGCACCTAATAATAATTAGGGTTGTCAAGCGTACCGGTACTTTCGGTAGCCTACTTAAAAAAAAAAATAAGTTGACGGTACCAGCATTTCTGCATTTTTCCAATGGTCTCGTTTGTGTTTGTTTGAGCGCTCTGAGCGTCAAAGGTTTCTATTTACACTTTTTTTTTTTGCAGCCCACTGTTTTTTTTTTTTTTTTTTAGAAGCGTCAGGCATTGTAGCCAATCACATCTGCGTTGAGTGCCTAAATGCAATGGCTTATCAGAGTTGTGTTAGTCAGAATGGGTTTAACACAGCTGAAAACGCGTAAGGTTTTTGTTTTTTTTGTTCAACGCGAGCTGCATTCTTGCGAATCCTTTCATTATAACCCAAAAAGTGTGTAAACATAATTGTACAATGAATCTCTAATTTACATCAAGACAGCTTTTTTATTATTATAACATAGTTTTTTGCAGAATTCAGTGAGTTTGTGCTTTAGAGATTGACAGCCTTAGTGATTATAAAGGGAGGCTCTTCTCTTGCTTTCTGTTTATTACCCATTCACAATCTGAATACAAGTTTAGTTTTTCATGCTGCTAAGTACACTGCAAAGTTTCTGGATTAACAACTGTATTTGAATGCACGATTGAATCAGAAACTGTGATTATTGTCGCTGAAAACCAATGGATGACAAAAAATTCAACAGTTTTTGCTCTGGTACTGAGAACCGTAGAATTTTGCTAGTAATTTTATTGGTAGTGACTACTCAAATTTTGGTACCGTGACACTGATAATAATAGCCTAATAATAAGACAATTAATTGTATGTATGTATGTGTTTATTTATGTATTAAGTATGGGAATTTCACTGCCATGGCAGTTCTGATAGGAATATCGTCTTAATCAGGTTATGGTAATCGGGTTAAAGTGTTAACACGCTTACATCATTGAAATATAATCGAATTACGAAATTATTCTGAATTTTCATGTGCAAGTATACATGGCCAGTGTGCTTTTAATGCACTTATGTGGGCTATGGCCAAAGCCGTTGGTCAGATTCATTCAAGCTGTCATTCAACATTTGAAAGCATCTCTCAGGATATGTTTTGCTTGTCTTCCTCTCTTCACAACTCAGAGCAAATCAAATCACTTTACGCCCACATCCTCCCTGATCTGTGGGAGAGAGGCGTGCTGCAGCTGTGTGGGATCCGTTCGCTGCGGAGAGAGAGCGAGAGAGACGGGAAGGAGAAAGACAGAGGCAGACAGAAAGAGAGAGAATGAGAGGAGGCTCCCTCATAAACCCTAGGATCAGAGGACACCGCTTTCTGTTTCTCGTGTGGACTAAAATAAAACTGCCTTTATTCAGGTCCTTGGAGAGCTTTGTAGCACCATGTCATTAGCGTTCAGAGTGCGTTTGGTAAGTAATTGAAGCTGTGTGCTGTGACTAAGTTTGGATGATGGTTGTTAGCTTGAAGTATTTGGAATTGGAAGTCAGAAGGGGTTAAAGACAGGGCAGCAAAAAGAGGAAACGTACAGTGACAGGTGGTCTTTAAGACTTAACAGCTGTTCAGCTTGGTTGTCCAGGTCAGGACATTTCTTTTTAATTGCTGTCTGGGTTTGGAGGCTGTGAGCACTGACTGGAAGATCTCCCTTGCATGTCATAAAAGTATCATAGAATAATATGCATTTCTGCTAGAGATGTTTTAACAAAAGGATGTTCAGTGTTTCTTGCGCATACTTGTTTAAGTTTATCTGCTACTATTTTTATTTTGTTTTGTTGGGCCTGCAGTTTTGCAATTTACCGGTACCTAGTTTAAAGGGTGTTTTCTGGGTCTATTTATGTTGTTCGGGCTGCCAATGAGGACAAAATCTACACAAACCTGAGGTTGACCATTCAGCGAATACCTCTGGGTTCAAGAACTGTTAAAGGAGAACTCCGGTCAATTTTAACATTGAGCTCATTTTTTTGTACATTTGGAGTGCTGTCAGTACAGAGAACAACGACAAAAATCGGTGTTGCCTACACCGTGTTATCCTTTTTTTAAAATTTGCACCCTGCTGACTTCAATGGGGCAAGTTTTAAACCTGCTTTTAGCCTCTTAACATCCTTGATGTGTCATTACAAGTGCACAGGTCATGTGAGTGATTCCTTCGGGGTGAACGCGGGTGAATCTGACTGCAGTAGATGTGAAAGATATTAATAAAAATGATGTTATTTCAGCCAGCGCACATACCTGTATTTTCTTCCTGTTTTCGGTCGAAGTCCATAGTAATCGATTGTCGAGTTCACACGCGTGATCATAGGTACTAAACCTATGCGCGTGAACTCGACAATCGATTACTGTGGAATTCGACCGAAAACAGGATGTAAATACAGGTATGTGCGCTGGCTGAAATAACATCATTTTTATTAATATCTTTCACATCTACTGCAGTCAGATTCACCCGCGTTCACTCCGAAGGAATCACTCACATGACCTGTGCACTTGTAATGACACATCAAGGATGTTAAGAGGCTAAAAGCAGGTTTAAAACTTGCCCCATTGAAGTCAACAGGGTGCAAATTTTAAAAAGAGGATAACACGGTGTAGGCAACACTGATTTTTTTCGTTGTTCTCTGTACTGACAGCACTCCAAATGTACAAAAAAAATGAGCTCAATGTTAAAATTGACCGGAGTTCTCCTTTAAGTTATCCATATAGTTCTCATTCAATAACTGTGCAGAGTTCTATAGATGGATATTAAAGGAACAGCTCACCCAAAAATGAATATTCTGTTATATGTTGTTCCAAAAAGAAGCATTTTTGTCCATGCTATTAAAGTCAATTGGGTCCAGGACAGAATTTTCATTTTTGGGTCAACCTTCCCATTAAGCTTAATAAATATGTCTGTATTCTGTTCTTGTCTGTCTGCACACCAGATGCTCAGTGTTTCTGGTTCTGTGTATCCTCCACGCGCTCTCTCTCTCTCTCTCTCTCTCGCGGTAAGACCTCGGGTGCAGGAGAAGGACATAAACGACAAGGACAGACGTCCCACCTGCTTCCTGTTATAAGGCCATGTGTTGTTTAATGCAAGAGCAGAACTGGATGTGTGTACAGAGGTCCTGTCAAAGAGACAATATCCTGCCCTTTAGAAGAAAATTTCAGCCAAAAATGAACGTTCTGTCATTATTTATTCGTTTTCACTACAATAAAAGTTCATACTGATAATCTTAAGAACCACTTCTGCAACTTGCAAATTAAATGTGACCGTCATGACGTCAAACTCGCCTTCAAACTATTTATTTTATTTCAGAGCTACTGTGGAAGTGAAGATTTTCAGTGACTTATATTTCAGGCTGTTCCTCAAACTAGGCTTCCATTGGCTTCAGGAGACTTTTTATGGTGCTTTTATAGGGTTTTGAGTTTGACAAGCCCCTGGTCAGTATATGGAAAACCTATGTGAAAATTCTTTAATTGTGTCTTGATTATTATGAGAATTTTATTGTAAAAATAATGTCATATGGGTTTGAAACGACATATGGATGAGTAAATAATGACAGAACATTATTTTTGTGTGAACTGTTCTTTTCCACAACTTTGTTATTGTTAAATATGATGATTTGTTGTTTCTTTACAGTTTGTCCCTATGCTGCTCTTTGTAATAGCAGGGTGCAGATGGTGGTGAGCATATTTCAGTGTGTGGCATTTGGTTTGGATAGGTACTGTAATTTGTGTGCAAACCATTCATTTTCAAAACAGCGTGATTATTTTCAGAAGGCGTATGACCTTTTGACTGTTTGTAGGAAAAGAGTTTTCATGTGCATATGTGTTGTAAACCTCCAATCATCAAATGTTCTGGGACCATTTCACGGTCATTACTCTTGTACAGGTTTTTTTCTACTTTCCCATAACAGTAGCGCAGTAATGCTAACTCCGTTGTAACACTTACAGTAAATCTTATTTTTGCAATCTGAAAATGCGTGTATATTCAAATTTGGTACATCACGATTCGTCAGGAGATGCATGAAAACCAATGATGTTTTGCATCACTGACTTCAAAAATGTCTTGATTATTAGTAAATAAATCACTTAAATTTCAGTATTTTCATTGCACAAAGCTATTGAATTAGATTTAAATATAGAATTAAATATAGCACATGATTAAACATTTTAATCCCACACACCCAATTTGTGGAGCCTGACATTCCCTAAAGTTCAATAAAGTAAAGTTCCCCTCTGTTTGTGTTCCATGGAAGAAAGAGATTGAAATGACATGAACATGAGTAAATGATAGAATTCTTGGGATTTAAGATTGTAATCCTTCTCCAACATTTCCAGTCAAATAAACTCCCACTGTTTTCATCTGAACAGAACCACACCTGTTCATGACTCAGCAAAGATTCCTCCCTTCAGTCACTGTTGTCATAGTCTGATGTGTGATTCATAGGGAAAGCCGCATAAAGACAATAAGTGGTCGTTATGCCTCCAAACAAACAGCGGATTGATTCAGACATCTGATACTGTTTGGGTAACTCTCTCTCTTAACAAACCATTTTCTCACTGCTCATTTTCTGGCTGGGAGATTGACTGACGGCTGGCCGCAAACTGCATCATGTGCGTGTGCATATCATCATAACGGTGGAAAACATATGCCATCTTTCATTGACACATGAGTTTTACTTCCTTTAAAGTGGTCTAAAAGGAAACCCTTTAGCAGACAGGAAAATCATTGCTTAATTGAGACCTTTTCCTTTCTGCCTTCAGAACTTTTAAGTAACTCTTCTACTGTGGTTTCATTACGGAAAATGACTATCGACTTTTTAACCTGCATTGTCAGATGAGTTTGAGTTGTTACTTTTTATCCCTGCTTGTTATAGACATTAATTGAATATGAAGTAGGTAGGAAGGCAAACGCCACAAGCTTTTTATCCTTTATCTTCATGAAGCCTGCGTCAGCTGCCGTGGTTGGTGTGTTTCTTTCAAATAATGAGGCAAATACATCCAGGCGTCCACCTGTGCTAGGCAAATAATGTTGTGACCGTGTTGGATGTGGGTGCCGTGGAATTATTAAAGAAGGATTTGTGTCTTTGTGTGTCGGCTCTAAAGTTCAGCTGTCTCAAACTGCTGTAACATTTGACTCGGCCTCTCTGCAGTATCCTCATTATGATTTAATATTTGCTCTGATATCAAAAGGGCTGATAGGCCACACAGGGAAATGAAGCCCATCAACTCTTGCATTAGTAAAGAGGCGGTGGTTTCACACCTTCATCTCCCCGAGCCTTTTTAAATGCTAACACTTTGTTTCATGAAAAAACACCAAATACTCGCTCTGTTAAAGGGCCTTGTTAGCTAAAAGCCTCCCGACATCAGCGCGAGGGAAAATGGCTTTAATCTCGATACGGCTATCGCTTCCAAATCTTCGGTTAATTGCTTCTTAGTGGCTTTGAAAATCTCTCGCTTGTAAAGTAGCAGCCCTTCACTCAGCACCCCAGGGAGCTGAAAGGGTCTCGATGACATGAGGAAAAACTTCCTGACCGCAAACTTTCTGCATTAGCTTTGCAATTCTTGTCTTGATCCTCTATAAAATCCTCATGGATGGAGTGGTGGCGGTCCTGAGGCATTAGAGGAAGACGAATGAGAGTGAGTCACGTGTGGGTGACACCACCGTCTCATCCACAAGTATGACTGTGACTGCAGGCCTGGCAGCCTCTCTTCTTTCTCTCCACAGTATTCATGCCACCTCCATGGCCAATATGCACATTACACAGTTAAGAGCTATCTTGTTTTAAATGCAATCTGTCAGCGTTTGGCATTAAATAGGCACTTAGACATCTGATATTTGCAAACAGAATTTAAGGAAGACCGATATATCTATTATATTTGCATAAAATGGGTACTTGCCATGGTGTATACATTTATTTTTTTTCTCTTACATTTTGGTTTTGCTAGACAGCAAAGAACAGTTTAAAAAAAAGTTTTTTAAATGAACATTCCCAGAAATTTATCGAAATCAATAATGTGTAAATTAAGTTTAAATATTTAGGTCATTGTCTCATTGGGTGTACTCAAAAATCGGAACAAAATGTAGCCTACATATTGTCCTAAAAATATACTAGTCACTAGTTTGAGTCATGAGGATTGACTTCACAAAATCCATTTCAAAATCATCAGTTTCTTGTGGATCCTTGAAAATGTTGCTAATCAAAACCCCAACAGGAAGTAAATTAGACATTTTGAAGGGGAGTTTACCTCCTACTGTTTTTCAGTTTTATGATTTTAATGTGGAACTACTTTCATGTTCATGTTTAGTTGAGTCATGCGGTGTGATGCCACCACAAAATAGAGAGATTTTCAACTTTAATAAGTTAAATGTTTACATTTGCATATGCGATTCAAACTGTTATGACTGAGTCAAAATAACTTGTCCTGTGGTGTGACATGCTAAACTAAAGAATTTATATACAGAAGACAGTGCACTCGTATTACTAATGGGATAAAGTGCAATGCGCAATATGGCGGAATAAGTCCCACCTTCTAAAGAAAAAAGCCAATCGCCGATGGGTAAAGTAATCGCGTCCCAGCAGCTGCCGTTAGAAGCTCCGGTTTCTATAGAAACAGTCAGTGTTCTGAGATGCATTAGCTTGGTACAGCTTGAGAAATAAAAAATAAATTGTCACGATTTGAGCGTTTAGAAACACAATTTATGAGACAGTTGTTGTCAGATTTCATTGGTGATTTCAAATAGTAAATTTAATCATTAGCTTGGCGAACAGTTTGAGAATTTGATGTTTCCCCATTCAAAGAGATAGGAAGCACTTGTATGCCCGAGAGGAGTTTCAAAGATGTCCGCCGAGTGAAATGACTTGGCTAAACTGAAACTATACATGACATTTTTTGTATTACAATTATAGTGTGTCATTTTCATGAGTTTATCTTATTTGAGAGAATAAGTCTGAATATTTGGCAGACAATATTTTTATATTTATATTTTTAAGCTAAAATGATATGCTATTTTACTTTTTATTTTTGCTGTTTGTTTGCTTGATGACTTCTGTCATTCATAAGCATTATTTTGCTTTAGAGTTGTTTGACAGTTTGAATGTGTGTAATGCACCAGCAAAGTTCTCTTGCGGTGTTCTCATAACCTTTCCCTGGAGATGCTGAACATGTGCCGGGAAATATTACAGTATGCTGATAAGAGGCTGTGAAAGTGCAGCTGAAGTGCTTGGGGACCGTAAAGTTGGCATTTAAAAAGTCACGATAGCACAAAATGCTTGGTCGGTGGAAGGTGGTGACCGTTCCTGGTCCTGCGTAATATTACCAGCATGGAAATTCAGGCAATGGCTCTTTTGATGTTGCTTAGGAAAAATAGTTGTGGACACACAAAGCAAGGCCCTTCAAAAGGAGGAAGGATACATAGGACGACAGCAAACGAACTTTGAATTGTGAGGGGTTTTTTTTATTATTGTTTTTGAAACCAATGCAAAAAAAAAAAAAAAAAAAAAAACAATGCCTGTGCAATGGTGGCTGTAGAGTGTTTTTTTCCCCCTTCTTGGACTGAGCAGTCACTTACGTCATGTGAACACAAAGTGTGTGTTCTTTCAGTTGAGCTGTGGCTCATCATAAAAAGGGGAGTGCTGGAGCTGGTGCACTTATCTCAAGAGCAGCTAAATGTGCTTGCTTCTTTAGACAGGCTGGAGTCTATTCAACTTGATTAGATGCAGCTCTGTGGTGTCCAGAAACTCTTCCCTGATAAAGACAGAATATGGGACATTTTTCAAGCTCACTTTATTCCTTGGAAGATATTATATAAACATTCTCTTGCCCAAAACTGGAGCTTTAAACATATTATCAGCAGAGCAGACTATCTTAAATTCCATTGTAAAAGGGCTGAAATTCTTGTTGTCAGCAGAGTGTGCACGTCTGTCTAATGGAAATAAGACAAGAAGGTTGTCATTTCTATGTATAAGCTTGTCCCATTTGGGTGTTTCTACTTGGGCATTTTTTCCCATAATACGGTACTCCAACAAATGCTTGCAGCAATATGTCAGTCTGGTTGCCATATTTCTATCACAGAATGAGTGTGTGTCTTCTGGTGGTTTGTGATTTGAACAGGGTGCAAAAAATGGCTTTTGAATGTATAACTTATCTCATTTTTGTTTGATAATTGGTTTGTTCAGTTGTGTTTATTTGTTCAATTGTTTGTTCGTTTATTTGTTCTTTCGTTTGTTTATTTGTTCATTCAGCAATATATTATATAATACTATAGTTCATCTATTAATTTGTTGGTTTATTATTTTGTAAAAAAGAATTAGTTTGTTCAATCATTGGTTTATTCAGTCAATTATTTATTTATTTATTTTGTGCTTTTATTTGTTTATTGGTTTTTGTTGCGATCCCAAAGGATCACCAAATAAGGAGAGAATGAGTGCAACATGTCAAAAGCGTCTGAACTGTTATTTGACAAACTTACTTAAAATTGATCATTATTAAACCCTACTCGAGCCAAAAGATATTGACACAAAGACTATTCATTTGTTCATTAATTTGTTCGTCCAAAATCAAAATGTAGGGTTCAACACTCTCAATCACAATGAAAATTTGCTGAATCATTTGTTCATTTATTCATTTGTTTGTTCATCCATAATCAAAATGTGATTTGTGATTTATGTCTGTTTTACTGACCTGTACGATAGACGGGTACGGAAAGCTAAATCTATCAGTTAATGCCCATTCCCTTTACTCTGAGTTTGAGAACCCTACCCTCCAGCTTTGCGGTTTAGATTTCCTCTAGTTAAGAGCAATAGATACTAATTTATTCCCACAGCCATTTCACTTCTAAACTTAGGCAATGGAGGTGGTTAGTAGGGTCAGGAGTTTACTCACGGTCAGTGTATTGTCTTTATATTTTATAATGGTTGTCTGTCTGTATGCCTTGCTGTAAAACTAATTGCCCCCTGGGGGACATAAATAAAGTTGAAGTTAGAAGTTATTGGCAGATTCAGCTGTATTTTTTTCAAATGCAGGTTTATTCCCTCAGGAAATGTTAATTTAATAAATTAAATTCACTGTTTGTAAGGGCATACTGCTGCCACCACCAGATATGACATTTAGGCTATTACTCTGAGGTACAGAGGTCCCATGTAGAATTGTAGCAGTAGACTAGTATCCTCCGCTGGGTTCTCTGGCCTTTGTTGATAATATCATCAGTAAGAGCTCCCGTTACACTCTGTTCAGAATATCCCCCATTCATTAGGTTGACAGCAGCAAGGATGTAGGACTAGAAATGAAACCTATTTGATTTGCAGGTGTGCTGATTCACACTGTATTCATGGCTCCAATAATGGGCTTCCACTGCTGTACTGTGCCGTTATATGATTCGAGCATTACGGTGACACAGAGAACAAAGAAACTTTTCCATCCGTGATTGACAGTGCTCATGTTACAGCAGGTTTAATGAGATTAGTTTTTGGCCTTTCAGTCCAGAGGTGATCTGGGTAGAGATCAAGTGTCTAGAGTGAACTTGATTGAAGGTCACATTTACATTACATGGTTAAAGTGACCCAATTCCCCCCCAAATTTTTTTTATTTATTATATATTTCCTCCCATGTGGCACAGATCAGATATGACCCACGAATGTGTAAGCAGGAAAAAAGTACATGGATTCCGATATTCTCAGATTGGTTTAGGCCTCATTCATAAGTGGAAATAAATCGAATGAATGAATCGGATACGTGCTTTTGCATCTGCCATGTAAGCGGACAGATCGAATATTCCCGTCAATTAAAGTCGTACGTCACTGAAAAAGTGATTGTGACGAATGACGTACCAACCGCATTGATTACAGAAGCGATCATTGCTACATTCGCTCAAGGCTGCAATAAGGGCATTTCAAAAAAAAAATTTTTTTTTTCTTTTTTCTCTGCCTTAGGAGACCAACTTGCTGAACTTTAAAGATGGTTCGAAAAGCAAAAGCTTGTATTATCATTTTGTCTGCTTCCATTGCAAATCGCATTGTTTTTACTTCCTTTCCGGCCTAAGCTTTTCCAGATCAGTACCTCTACCTTGGGTTGTTTTGCTAAGTGTATAGTGTAAATGCAGATATCGGATATGGGTCACTTTTAAAAGAAGCTGGTCGTCAAAAAAATTGGATATAGTTAACAAATTGGAATTGGGCATTAAGACCTGCAGTGTAAATGCGAAGTCTCTTGCATTTACGGTTCATCTCCTGCCTTTTGAGGAGTAAGTTTCTTGTCTCAAGGGTCCCATCTTCCTTGTCCAGTTCCGGCCTACACGGAAGAGGCTCTTTATTGACTGAATAAAGTCAACAGTCTGCTGAGAGTGGCCGCATGCACTTTCAAGCCAGAGACTGATGGATGAAGTCAAGCAGTTATGAGCAAAAAGTATTTAAACCATCCATGTAATTGCTTAGGCATATATTGACACACCCTGTGACCGTTTTGATGGACTAGAGAGCACTGGAGACTCGCTAAGTATTCCTGTTGGTTTCTACACTTGAAAGCCACATGAATATGGGAGATGGACATATTTGTCCATAAAATGTATTTGCTTGTGGTCTGGTGTAATGATATTAACCTTAGAGTCATTTTATTTCCCTTTGAGAGTGCATTCCTGAGTCTCTGTCTGAACACTTTGCTTTTCATGGAAGTGTCGTTCCCTCCTGAGGTTTGTGAATTGTGCTATTTGTGGTCTAGAACGTCTTTCCATCACAGCCGTAATGTTGATAATTAAGACAGATAATTTTGCCAAAGGGCCATTTATGGAGTTTCTAGGAACTCAGCGGTGTGACGCAGGCTTCATTAACTGAGGAAAGTGACATCATTTCTGAAAGACCAGTGAACTTTAGAGAATTGCTGTCAGTGGTGAAATGTACATATTTTCACTGAAGTTCACATTTGTTACTCTTTCAAGTATTATTTGATACTTTTCCTCTCCCTCTGAGCTTTATAATTACACAGGCTGCGTTTTTTACTGTACCTTTAAGACTTGTATATGTAAATTATTTCTGTTATAATTGGACTTGTCCACATACAGGACTAGTTGTGCATGGAAGTATGAAAAATGTGCTCCTAATGTCAGTCGACCAGTGATTGACTCTGTTGAGTCAGATATGAGTGAAGATCTAGTTGGCAGACTGAGTGGCTGGATTTCATTCTCATGATCATAATATCTCATGATTTGTCCAAATATGGAAATGAGCAATGAGTTTATGTACCCAGTGGGCTGTGCAGACTGTTTTAGACGCTGGACATATCCAAACATCTAGTGAGAGTGAAAGCATGACTATCTCTTTCACTGCTTTTCTGTTGTTGTTGATGTTGATGATGATGATGTTTTATTTAATTTAAATAAAGGTTAAACATGAATTTGTCATTTGTTTAGACCTGCTGGCGACACAGAACTCATGTAAATGATAAACATGTCAGTGGTGCTCAAGTTGGTGTTTTGTAAGCCTGTCATTCTTGATCCCACAAGGACTGCAGGCTAAGGGTGAGCTGAACCGTTTTCCCTCTGGTATGTGAGGTGTTTTTGTGATATTCAGGGATTTGTGCACACACCTGCATCGTTTGTCCTCTGACGCTGCCTAGCCGCAGTTGACTCCCGTTTCCTCCCTCTTGTCCATCTGCAAATAAAAGATTTGGTTCAGTAAGCTGGGTCACATGCAAGGGAAAATATATCAAATTACCTTTAGTGAGCCGTAGTGTCACTTTATTGTAATGAAATTTGGGAGAGTAAATGGAAAGTAACTGAACACTGTACATTTGAGACAAGCAAAGCAACAGCCCCCGTTGCCAGATAAACTCACTAAATATAGAAACTTTTACATAAGGATTTCCAGGCTGGAACACTATATATTGGGCACTTGGTATCAGATAGATTCTAACTATACTATGAAAAATAATTATAACTAAATAAAAAAATAAATGTGTATATACAGTGAGGAGAACAAGTATTTGATACACTGCCGATTTTGCAGGTTTTCCCACTTACAAAGCATGTAGAAGTTTTTATCATAGGTACTCTTAAACTGTGAGTGACGGAATCTAAAACAAAAATACAGAAAATCACATTGTATGATTTTTAAGTAATTAATTTGCATTTTATTGCATGACATAAGTATTTGATGCATCAGAAAAACAGAACTTAATATTTGGTACAGAAACCTTTGTTTGCAATTACAGAGATCATACGTTTCCTGTAGTTCTTGACCAGGTTTGCACACACTGCAGCAGGGATTTTGGCCCACTCCTCCATACAGACCTTCTCAGATCCTTCAGGTTTTGGGGCTGTTGCTGGGCAATACGGACTTTCAGCTCCCTCCAAAGATTTTCTATTGGGTTCAGGTCTGGAGACTGGCTAGGCCACTCCAGGACATTGAGATGCTTCTTACGGAGCCACTCCTTAGTTGCCCTGGCTGTGTGTTTTGGGTCGTTGTCATGCTGGAAGACCCAGCCACGACCCATCTTCAATGCTCTTACTGAGGGAAGGGGGTTGTTGGCCAAGATCTCGCGATACATGGGCCCCATCCATCCTCCCCTCAATACGGTGCAGTCGTCCTGTCCCCTTTGCAGAAAAGCATCCCCAAAGAATGATGTTTCCACCTCCATGCTTCACGGTTGGGATGGTGTTCTTGGGGTTGTACTCATTCTTCTTCTTCTTCCTCCAAACACGGCGAGTGGAGTTTAGACCAAAAAGCTCTATTTTTGTCTCATCAGACCACATGACCTTCTCCCATTCCTCCTCTGGATCATCCAGATGGTCATTGTCAAACTTCAGACGGGCCTGGACATGCGCTGGCTTGAGCAGGGGGACCTTGCGTGCGCTGCAGGATTTTAATCCATGGTGGCGTAGTGTGTTACTAATGGTTTTCTTTGAGACTGTGGTCCCAGCTCTCTTCAGGTCATTGACCAGGTCCTGCCGTGTAGTTCTGTGCTGATCCCTCACCTTCCTCATGATCATTGATGCCCCACGAGGTGAGATCTTGCATGGTTCCCCAGACCGAGGGAGATTGACCGTCATCTTGAACCTCTTCCATTTTCTAATAATTGCGCCAACAGTTGTTGCCTTCTCACCAAGCTGCTTGCCTATTGTCCTGTAGCCCATCCCAGCCTTGTGCAGGTCTACAATTTTATCCCTGATGTCCTTACACCGCTCTCTGGTCTTGGCCATTGTTGAGAGGTTGGAGTCTGTTTGATTGAGTGTGTGGACAGGTGTCTTTTATACAGGTAACGAGTTCAAACTGGTGCAGTTAATACAGGTAATGAGTGGAGAACAGGAGGGCTTCTTAAAGAAAATCGAACAGGTCTGTGAGAGCCGGAATTCTTACTGGTTGGTAGGTGATCAAATACTTATGTCATGCAATAAAATGCAAATTAATTACTTTAAAATCATACAATGTGATTTTCTGGATTTTTGTTTTAGATTCTGTCACTCACAGTTGAAGAGTACCTATGATAAAAATTATAGACTTCTACATGCTTTGTAAGTGCGAAAACCTGCAAAATCGGCAGTGTATCAAATACTTGTTCTCCCCACTGTATGTATAGGCCATTCAAACACACTTTTTTTTAAACACAAAACACTGTAAAAACAGTCATTCTTGTAATATATTATTCCGATTTAAAGTAACTGTTTCCTATGTTAATATATTTTCAGTCTTCAGTTTCACATGATCCTTCAGAAATGCAGATTTGTGCTTAAAAACATTTCTTATCAATGTTGATAAGTTACGTTGCTTCATTTTCCTATAGGCCTACTTTTGCAATTCAGTTTGGTGTCCCAGTAGCACAGCAATTTTACACTGTTGTCAGACATCAGCTTGGGGTGTTACATCAACTTTTTGTGAAAATACATTATTATGTGCACTTTTCAATAGAGCACAGCTTGTGTTTTGTTGGGGAAGATTTTCTTTAAAAGCCTCATGCACTTCGTGTGACACTTTCTTTAGTTTGTCTCTTCACTGGGGAGTCGGGCTCTCTGCAGGCCACTGTTCCAAATTCTTCTTCAGCTGCTGTGACCCCAGCCTGACCTTTGCTGACTTGGGTCACACCAATAAAAATCTGCCTGAATTACCTAGGACATGTGAGTGTTTGTAATTTTAGATGCTGCATAAACAGGTTGATATTTGGAGAACACGCCAGCAAAGTTTGCATGAAAGTGAAATTGGCTCACACTTCTCAAGGTCCTGGCCGAAATTGAGGTTGGGTGTATCAGGTAACTGACATGCTGGTGCTGGCAGACGTTATGTGAGATGACTCAGCCTCCTAAAACACACATTGGCCAGTGTTGAATGTGCACAAACTGTGATATGGTGGCAAACAGTTCAGGAAAACACTGCAGATCCTCTTCATTGTGATGCTAAATTATGTAAACCATAACCATGTGGAGCTTCCTTGAACATTGCTGAGCTCCTTAGGGTAGTAGAGTTTATGCTAAATAATACATGGCTACTTTAAATGACCATCAATAGAGAGTGTGGTTACATCATATAGCAGGGGAACCAGCCGAACTTTGACCCCTTTGTTCCACAAAACTGGTGTCCAAAAGTTAACTTCTGTTCTGTTGCAACACATTCTGACATGGGCATCCTTTGCTCTTTGCAGAAATCTCTGTTCGGCTCCCCATATTTTGGGATATAATCATTACTTTTCAAGTTAAAGTCCCTCCCACTTTTCAGACTGTTCCTACACCCCTGATTTGCTCAGCACTACTGGAGCATTTGAGAATAATAGATAGGAAGAGAGAACTATAAAAAGAAAGAAAAAAGAGGAGGGTTGAAGGATGGAGAGAAATACAGGGCTGGAGAGAGGTGATTCAAGGGAAGGAGGGATGAGCAGTGAAGACCAGCACAAAGATTTATACCCTGTAATTTTCTCTGCCTGTTGCTCCCTCACACGTCACACCTCCCCCTCTGCTTCCAACACATAGCATCGCATTTATTTGTATTTGTTGTCTTTCCCTCGCCCTCTCACATTCCTCTGGAATATCCCTTCTACTGTTGTCCCATCTCTTCAGACTGACCAGCTGTACAAATTCAGAGTGGCATTTAGAGTCATAAATTGCATAAAGTCAACAGTAGTATTTGTAGCCCAACGTGACTCGTCTTTGAGTGAAACAGGATATGCGATAAGATGAAAATCAAGGACGGAAATTGATTTTATCCATCATGAATTGATTGGGTCTTGAAAAGTTGTCTCTAAATGGCAAGTGGTTGGTGATCTCAGCCAAAAAAGGAAAGACATTTCAGAGATGAAATGATTAGATGTGATTTGATGAAAGACTATCTTTGAGTAGTATCTTAAGAAGTAACGAGAGTGTTACTTTTGAGACGTTATCGGCAGCATTGGTTAAAAGGAAATGGGGTAGTTTTTTGATTTCATGTTGACTTAGAAGAAACTTAGTGAGTGAGTAGCTAATGTGTTTTTCGATGCATTCTCCGGGAGGATTCCTCTCTCAGCATAATGCCCACCCGTGACTCTCCTTCTGAAAGCTTTTTGATGAGCTCCAAAAAGTGTCTAATCGATCGCTTTGGGTTTTATCTCTTGTTTGCGTGCCAATAAGGCTCCATTTGCAAGCTTGCACTGATACTCGCAAGAAACCCGGAGTGTAAACAAGCATGAAAAGAATGACGAATGCATCCAGGGTTGGATGAATGCTTTTAGCTCTCTTATATAATTAGGGCGTGAAATGAGTTCAGTGGCTGAATCTATTAACTTTAGCGTTGAAATAGAGCCCCTGAAGTAATAATTACTCCAATTCATCAGATGGAGTGTTCTGTCATGGGCATTACTGAACTGAGAGATTCACAGCATTTCTCTGTCAGGATTTCTTTTCAGAGCTCATTAAATGGAGTTCTTCAAAAGAGTTTTTTTTAGTCAAACTGTTGGTTGATTTCTTTTTTTTCTGGACTGTTAATGTACTTTTTTGTCTCTCTTTTGTTTCTTTTAGGTGTAATGAGAGGGCAGTTTGTGAGCAGATGATGGACGTTGAGGCGTCATATTCAGAGTTCATAAACTGTGATCGTACAGGTCGCAGGAATGCAGTGCCAGACATTAAAGGAGAGACAGTAGTGGTGGGGACCAGTGAACTAACCAAAGACATGGCACAGATGGACCTGAAAGCTGCAGGTACGTCACACACAGAGCTTTACAGTTCATCTTGCCAGTATTGACATTTCTCCTTCTCCTTTAGAGTTCTCCTCCTCCTCCTCCTTACTTTTTCACAATCATCTTCTTAGTCTCTTCCTTCTTTTCCATCCTCTCTTTTCTTCCCTTTCCTCCCTCTTTTTCCTTGTCGTCATCGTCGTCGTCATCTACTCCTCCTTCAACAACTCTGTATCCTCCCTCTTCTTTTTCTTTTCCACAATTCTCAATTTCAAACTTTTTTTTGTTAGAATGTTCACCATTTAAATCTATCATCTGTCTTGCATTTATTTGCATGAAGAGTTGTCATTGGTCCTCTTTATTGTATCTATTCGATCATGTACAGTTTTATACTGAAATGTGTCATGTTATGAAAACAAGAAAACAAGTATAAGTGAAAACTATAAAGTGGTTATGATGCTATGAAAGCTAAACCATACTTAAAACTTTTAACACGGTACTTTTTAAAAATATATTCTGACAGTAATTCGTATTAGTAATTCTGAACAACTAGTGCTGCTCATGTGATAAAAGAACTGATAATGTCTCTTGACTGCCAGTGGTCTATTCGGTCATGCTTATTATGCGACACTGCATCCGTATGGCCCCTGTAATGACTTGCTTTGTGAATTCGATAAGACTGTGATACATGAACACATTACAAGTGTGGTTCACATCCTCTTTTGTAAACTAAAGACTTTCACTGGCCTTTTCTTTCAAAATGTCCCTTACTTTATCCAGGACACGACTCTGTGAGGTCACAGTGCCCAGATTAAACACAAATAGGTTTGGTGGGGTTGAATGGAGGCTGTCACCATTGACAAAGATTTATTATCTGCCCTCTCAACAATAACCGCTTCCTTGACCGTTTCCTATTCGCATGGGAACTTTTCAACTCTTTCCTACTGAAATAAGAGCCGCATCTGTCTCTATTTGACCCAGTTTCCTTAGTTCACATTCTTGGCACTATTTTATCTCTGAAATAACCTGAGTCTTTCCCATGACCATGAGGACCCCGTCAAGAATGTGTAGCTGGGGATGTGCACATGTAATGTTGTGGCAGTACGTTTTGTCATATCTGTGTCTTGTAGAGGTAGAAGCTTCTGGATCTCCAGCCCCTGATGCAGAGGCCTCCGGGAGCCAGGACAATCAGGGGAAAGAGGGACCGTCATAAATATCAAGAATGACCCGGAGGAGAGAGGAAAGCTGAGGAGTTCTCTCCTTTTCTCATCAAAATTCTCCTCATCAGGCAACAGTGAAGAGTTCCTCTCATAGACTGCCATTAAGGTGGACGTCCACCCGTTGCATGCTGTTGAGTGCCTAAGAGACAGATGGAGAAGACACTGCCTTTGCAAACACCACTAAATGGGACGAATCTGTTAAGGACTGTATTCATTCACAGCGCTGAGTGAGGGGAAAGTTGTTGTTTTTCTCACAGAGGTTGAACAGAAGCACAGGCTTTTTGATATTTTTCCAACCTAAACTTAAACTAAATAGTTCAATCTCTTGTTGAGCTACTGTATACTATAAAGTACCAAATGTAGCCTTTTTGTTACTGCCTGACATGGATGACTCAATTTTAATTCTCTTTTTTTTAAAAACAATGACCACTACAGTTGAGGGAGGTCTGATTATTGAACAGAATTCTCAAATATTGCCTGAGGTCTGAAGAGATTTGTTTCTATACTTCATAACATACTGTAACACAAATGTAACATAATTAACAATATTTATGTAGTATCTTAAGTTTACTGCTTTCTGCTCCTGGCACTGTTTTTGTGGTTTTTGTCAAACTCTCAAGAAACACTTGTTGAAACACATTGAATTTATATAGTGACTATAAATGGAAGTACCTCAAAATAAACAGGAATGACATTATTTCACTTTCAGAGTCTTAATTCAAAGTAAACGTTGTCACTGTGTAGGAAAGTTATGATATATGTAATGGATTATCATTATACTAACCAAATAAATAAATATGTGGACATACATTTTAGTTGAAATTATACTTTTCAAAAATAATAAAGAAAAATAGTAGGCTAAAATAAGGGGCTTTCCCATCGGTTTTTCTACGTAAATGTGCTACAGTAATTACGACACGAGTCAAACTACATTTTAGATGGACGTGTAATAAAAAAGCAAGGCCTCGCTTTTTCTTTTTTACTTCTTTGTTTTAAATACAAGTTTGCCTTGAACGCCATGAAAGTAGCGTCGGTTTTCAGCTATACGGATACAAAGTTGTCATCGACGACAGTGAAAATTTGAGACCCCGGAAAGCCCCGATTGACCAATTAAGACCCTCTTAATGACAACATTACAACATTTTTGTCATACCAAAGTTAAGAATCACACAAGCATTAAAATGCAAAATTATTTGTATTGATAGTTTACACAGTGAAAGCTCTCAGTTCCTTCCTTCCCAAAGTATTCATATAGTCCTTGTTTTCCTATGCAGTTCATATTATACAACAGAAAATGTAAAACCTGACACAAATATTTTTCACTAAGCTGATAAACTCCAAACCTGAGTTATATGAATCGTCTTTTGGTAAATGCCCTCTGGTGTTAGAACAAAGCAACGACAAAATTTAAAAAGGTTTTGCACAGCATTTCATCATCAGACCCAGTCACATCTAATAATAACTATAATATTAATAGTCATTTAATTATGTAACCCAAAGGTTTGTATAATGCATAGGCTATACAATGTACATAAGATAAGCACCATACATAAGATCATATTCTGGTTTAATGTTTGGGATTTATACATTCTTACCACTGTAAAAAAAAAAAAAAAAAAAAAGCTGAGGTACTAAATTAATTTGATTCACATAGCACCTTTCATACATTGTACAGCTTAACATGTTTTTTCTTTACATTATGGTCATATTCTGTGCTTGTACTGAGAATAGCATAAAGTATAGTGGCTTATACTAAGTAAATATGAAATAAGACTAATATTTTAATGTTTAGGCTACAGATATTACAAAACCTGAGGAAAAAATGTCCATGTAGATGAAAATCATTTGGTCAACCAGTATGCTAACAGTGGTTAATGAAATATAGAGACAAATGTAACATTTATTTTGATGAATGGCACGTCTTAAGTTTCTTAAATCATTGATGGAGGGTTGTATTCATGGTCTTTATCATTTTTGTGTAAATATTAAATTGAGAAATATGTGTGAGTTCTCCAGGTTTCAAGGAATCAGGACCCACATTCACTTGTGAAAAGGCAAATACCCTGAAAGGCTCTGTTCGCTGCATACTTGTTTACAGCTCAAAAGCTGGTGCTTTCCACCATGTCATAGGCCTTATAGAGTTGATTAAGAAGCTCCTTTTTCTCATTTGCAGGAAGGAAGCAGGACTTAGCTGCATTTATATTCTGTGGGAAGGGAAGCAGACAGGATAATTAAAATAATTTTCTCCATGATATTTGTATCTTGGACTCCATTAGAGTGTTTTTGGCAAATTTTATCTCACCAGTCTCTTGAATTCTTCTTCAGTGAAGCCCATGTATTCCTGCACCACCTGGTAGTCTGAGTTCAAGGTGGAGTCAAAGATGGTAGGATCATCTGTGTTTAAGGAGTAGTTGGCTTTGTCCTCCCTGAATCTGAAACACAACAGGGCATTCCTTTCACACTTCCAACTAGTTAACCCTGGGTCATTCTAAACCCCGGGTAAACAGAATCCTAGGTTACTTTAGGGCTTTTCACACTGCGCTGAACCAGGGTTATCGTCGTTCTAAACCCTGCTTTTAACCCCATAAGGAATGTTTCATACTTGTAATTTAGAATGGAGTGGATGAATTTTGGAGTGTTAGAATGTTATGGCGAGTTGCTTAGCTACAGACAGCCAATCATGTTGCTTGTATCCACTGGCTTTGGACAGTCACTCACAGACATGTACATTTTTCAGCGTTTTGAGGGGACAAATGTCAGGTATGCTTATGCATTCTGTCCTTTTAAGTGTCGCATCTTAAGACATCACATCCTGTTTTTGGTTCGCTTAGATTTCTTTAGTCCGTGTTGCGTTCATATTTCAGTCGAACCGCACCAGAGTTCATTTGGAAGCGGACTGAGAGTGAGACTCATCTTTTCAGAGCTCTGTCCAATCGAACCAAAGCTGCCAAGTGTGAACACACCCTAAATTACGAGTGTGAAACGTTCCTTCACACGGGGTAAAAAGCGGGGCTTAGAACGAACCTGTGGTTAAGCACAGTGTGAAAAGCTCTAACATGAATTGCCCAATTTACTTCTGAAATGTGCCATATTTCTGAGTGAAACACAGTAGTCAAGTGTTAAAAATGCACAGCGGTAGGTCTATTTTATTTTATCCTTAGGGAATGGATTAGATTTTAAAAAAGTGGACGTTATACGCAACAGAAATGAAGTCAGACCGAATGGGAGTTTGCTAAAACAGTTTTAAAAAAGCTATTTGTTGACATCATCAAATATCCCAAATGGCCTGACTGATGGAAAAGTGGAATAACATGCACCAATAAATCATTCACAATAAGACCAGGAACATGCATTAAAAAAATTAAATGAAGTAAATAAACCTATTCTCACTTGATGAGAGGATGTTTAGTGAAGTCTGGGTCACAGGCTCCAGTCAGTTTGCTAGAGACAGGGCACGTCTAAAACAAGAACACACACGTAAACGCCATCAAGATCACAGTGACGTTGAACATTGTGTGCATGTCGTTAACCTCCTTTGAACATCTCATAAATATTCTGGTAGCAAAAATGTAAATATTAGTACACTGACAGACTGTACAGCCACTTGTATAAACACAGATGTTAACTAAATTGTCCACTAGAGGGCGGTATGGGTTTACATTTCAGGAAATATTACACTTGGTGTTTCTCAGTTTGTGTCCAGAGCCCCATCATGCAATTTTAATGTCTCACTAATCTGACACACCCGATTCAGGCCATGGAGCACACAGCTAATTACCCAACGAGATGTTACATAATGAAGATATCAGGGTAAGTGGCCATAACCTATGCAATATTTTCTGGTTATCTGTGTCAAATATTTTCAAAGATAACAAACATCAAAATGTGCAATATACTAGCAAGTGTGAGTGTTTGTATGTATATGTGTGTATATATACAGTAGTTAACATTTGAAGTGGATAAAAAAAGTTAATCAAAGTTGTTCATCAAATAAGAATGGGTATTGTTCAAAATTCATGTATATCTTAGATGAAAGGTTTTGATCCACTTAAAACGTATACTGTGTGTATGTATGTATGTATGTATGTATGTGTACATACATACATACATACATACATACATACATACATACATAATATACACTCACCTAAAGGATTATTAGGAACACCATACTAATACTGTGTTTGACCCCCTTTCGCCTTCAGAACTGCCTTAATTCTACGTGGCATTGATTCAACAAGGTGCTGAAAGCATTCTTTAGAAATGTTGGCCCATATTGATAGGATAGCATCTTGCAGTTGATGGAGATTTGTGGGATGCACATCCAGGGCACGAAGCTCCCGTTCCACCACATCCCAAAGATGCTCTATTGGGTTGAGATCTGGTGACTGTGGGGGCCATTTTAGTACAGTGAACTCATTGTCATGTTCAAGAAACCAATTTGAAATGATTCGAGCTTTGTGACATGGTGCATTATCCTGCTGGAAGTAGCCATCAGAGGATGGGTACATGGTGGTCATAAAGGGATGGACATGGTCAGAAACAATGCTCAGGTAGGCCGTGGCATTTAAACGATGCCCAATTGGCACTAAGGGGCCTAAAGTGTGCCAAGAAAACATCCCCCACACCATTACACCACCACCACCAGCCTGCACAGTGGTAACAAGGCATGATGGATCCATGTTCTCATTCTGTTTACGCCAAATTCTGACTCTACCATCTGAATGTCTCAACAGAAATCGAGACTCATCAGACCAGGCAACATTTTTCCAGTCTTCAACTGTCCAATTTTGGCGAGCTCGTGCAAATTGTAGCCTCTTTTTCCTATTTGTAGTGGAGATGAGTGGTACCCGGTGGGGTCTTCTGCTGTTGTAGCCCATCCGCCTCAAGGTTGTGCGTGTTGTGGCTTCACAAATGCTTTGCTGCATACCTCGGTTGTAACGAGTGGTTATTTCAGTCAAAGTTGCTCTTCTATCAGCTTGAATCAGTTGGCCCATTCTCCTCTGACCTCTAGCATCAACAAGGCATTTTCGCCCACAGGACTGCTGCATACTGGATGTTTTTGCCTTTTCACACCATTCTTTGTAAACCCTAGAAATGGTTGTGCGTAAAAATCCCAGTAACTGAGCAGATTGTGAAATACTCAGACCGGCCCGTCTGGCACCAACAACCATGCCACGCTCAAAATTGCTTAAATCACCTTTCTTTCCCATTCTGACATTCAGTTTGGAGTTCAGGAGATTGTCTTGACCAGGACCACACCCCTAAATGCATTGAAGCAACTGCCATGTGATTGGTTGATTAGATAATTGCATTAATGAGAAATTGAACAGGTGTTCCTAATAATCCTTTAGGTGAGTGTATATATATGCACGCACGCACATACATACGCATACATACACACATTATATATAAGTGTAATTAATTACTGCAATATAATTAGTTACTTCTGATGTAATTGCATTAAATACTATAGACTTATTACACAATTCTATCAGAATTCAACAACTATTGTTAAAAATGTATGTTTTTAATGTAATCTTTTCCGTTTAAATACTTTGGTCAGTTCAAGAATAATTAATGCAATTTTATATTATTTATTTGAAACAGCAGTTTGATGTCTGTCCTTGTATTGTTGCACTGGTCGATGCTGATATAAGATTTAGCAATGGATATATATTCACACTACTGTTTAAAAGTTTACATTTATTCTGTAAGATTTTTTAAAAATGTTTTTGAAATAAGTCTACTATGCTCAACAAGACTGCATTTATTTAATAAAAAATACAGTAAAACAATAATATTGTAAAACACTATCATTTAAAAATTATAGTTTAGTATTTTAAAATGTAATTTATTCCTGTGTTATTAAAGCTGAATTTTCAGCATCATTACTCCAGTCTTCAGTGTCACATGATCCTTCAGAAATCAGTCTAATGGTCTGATTTGGTGCTCATTTTGGTAAATCGAATGTTCAAAAGTACAGCATTTATTTAAAATAGAAATCTTTTGTGACGACATAAATGTCTTTACTGTCACTTTTGATCAATTTAATGCATATTTGCTGAATAAAAGTATAATTTTTTTAGTAGTGAAATTAGTTCTGAGAAAAGCTTTATCGTCATTGTTTGCAAATGCTACTTTCTCATTGGGCCATTGTATATGAGCACTTTGACCAAGACTGGAGTCATCCAGTGCAACATGCAGATCTATATGACACATTGTAAAGTCATGCACATTAATGGCATTTTTATCAGACTAATGATGTAAATGTATGTGGGTGTGTATCTCAGTGATTTCTGCAACTGTCAGAAAGCTGCCATCTACTCTTACCTCAAAATGCATGTTTTGTTGGAGCAGTTGTTGGTACAGCGCTGGATCTTTAGGCGTGTTGTATCCATGTCCAATGCGTTCTGCTTTCAGAACTTCCACAGCCTGCAAAGGGAACATACATTATATAATGGAAAGGGTTGGCAAAAATATTCAGATACAAGGGCGTGTTTTTTTTTTTTTTTTTTTGTGGTGTGACATTTTGAAAAATGAGCCGAGCAGTTGTGGCGTTTTCTAAAATATCTCTGCCATATGATTTAGTACTCAGGAAGGAAATGCACTTCACAGACAGAATTTCCTCACAGAATCACTCTAAAGCTGACAGTTAAGAACAGACTCCGCATTGTTACACAATTTTCCATCTGCACAACAGAAAGCAGATGGACGAGCACTGTTGCCGTGCGAAGCACATTTTGTGTGGTTAGCGTGTTCTTGCTGAATTCGATATTGTAAATGCTAAGCAAAAGAAGAAACATGTACCTCCTTCACCACACTGGCAGGGCCCACTTCTCCCGCATGCACTGTTCTGTGCACCTCACTTCTGACTGCTTCCTGTCAAAAACAAAACTCTGTAAACTCACAGCTAGAACACTGCCTGCTTTTCTGCAGATGTAGCATCCAAACACAGCACTGCAGCATCTGTAGCATGTGATGTGAAAGATATGGCTTTCAAACACGTGATTGTAATCTTCAGTTAGATCATGGGATGACAAAAAAAGCGTGTTTTGTTTCCTGAACATCTCAGCTACAGCTCTTAGCACGCTAATGGTACAAACAGATGTCTCTGTCTGTTATCTAAATCAGTGGTTCTCAACTCCAGTCCTCGGGACCCACTGCTCTGCACATTTTGTATGTCTCCCTTATTTAACACACCTGAATCAGATCATCAGCTCATTAGGACAGTGTTCGAATTGTGTCAAAGCTCTTGGGGGGTCCCCCCAAAAAAAACAACAAAAAAAAACGTAATAATATAGCCTACATATTTTCATTTATTTATTTCATATAATACTATAATTTCTTTTTTCTTAACTTTTAGTGTTTCAGAACATGTTTTTGCAGTTGAGCATTAACTCTGTGCATAATTGATGAACAAAGACTTTTCTCCACCCAAAATCTATGTAATAATCCGGGTTTTTCCTGGGTTAAAAATCCCGATCATTTATTTTAATAAGATAATTAAATGTGTATTTTTCGTAGACCATCATATAGCCTACTGAGTTTCCCACAGTATTTTTATGGATTGAGCTCGGTACCTCTAGGGGGGTCCGGGGGCATGCCCCCCCGGAAGAAAATTTTGTACATTTTAAAGATAAATTCATTAATCTGGTGCACTTTGAGTCACCCGAATCTGCTGTTAAAAATAAATAATCCACCCGCCAACCTCCCGAACCTATGATATTCTCTGATTTAGATATCTGCATCTGATCATCACATTTCAATTATTCTCAGTGTTAAGCATGATAATATGATGAAATATCACACTGTAGGCTGATTTAAAATTAAGATTTATTTAAAATAAATTACAAACTTTTGTCAAAATTACATTTCCAGCCTAAACAGAGGCTTTACTCCCTTCAAACTTAAATTGTCAATGTTTCATTACATCACTGTTGGAAAACACTCTTATCAGAATAATTTTTTTAGCTTTATAAAGTGCATTTCTTTCCCTAATTTGTACTCTCTATACTCTTTCCCTACTCTCAGGGAACTGAGGTTACGTTAGTAGCCTAACCGAGTAGGCCTACGTTATTTCTTATTTTATTTTTTTGATATTGAAAATTGTTTTAATCAGGGCATTTGTCCGGTTGGGCAAATAGGCTACAATTCTCTTTCACTTGTCCCTTAAAAAACACACGCACGTGTCCCGGACAACCGTTAATGTCGAAATTCTATTCAGATCAGTAAATTACCAAACAATCATAAAAGAAAGAAATATTATCTTACTGTCATCGTGAGGTGAAAATGAGGATCCACTCTGCCAGACTCTCGTGAAAGTGCTTATCTATAGCACGAAATTTATTTCTCGTACCATTTATTCGCCAAAAATAGTTTTTGCGTGCATATGATACGCACTTTATGGCGTGTAATACGCACGTACTCCACACCCCTAATCCTACCCAAGGGGTTTGCAGTGTGTATCATTTACACGCAAAAAAACTAAAACAAAAAACTATTTTTGGCATATAAATGGCACGATCAATAAAATGTATCTGTTTATAAATTTGAGCGTCTTTTCAGACGCAAATCTAATTTGAATTACTTTCTAATAGGAGTGGCAGCGAAATACTTTGATTAAAAATAAATATATTACCTAATAAATTATGTTTCTATTATTTTAGTTTTAATGAAAAACCAGGGGATCCCCGAGGTAATTTTTTGGGGCCTTATGGGGGGTCCCTTGATGCTTATGGGGGGTCCCGGACCCCCCCCAGCCCCCCCTCAATTCGAACACTGCATTAGGAGAGACTCCATGAACTGAACTGAGTGTGTCAGATAAGAGAGACCTACAAAATGTGCAGAGCAGTGGGTCACGAGGACTGGAGTTGAGAACCACTGATCTAAATGATGGATAATAAGAGTTTCCAAATCAACAAAGCACAGTTAAATCTCTTTAAGTTTTAAATACATCAACTAATCAAACAGTTTTACTATGATGTTAGACTTGTACATGTAAAGTCCTTCAAATATCCAAAAGTATTACCTTTTTTTCTTTTTTCAGGGAAGTCAAGGAAAAGAAGACCTTGACAAAACTATTTAGATAAAGATGAGTTTGTCTCTAGATTATCTACTGAGAAAAATGCAGCAGTGACATTTTTGTGGTTTTCCATGCTGGAAACCGTTTGCAAATGCAGCTTATATGAAGTATGCATATGTTCTTACCTCAAATGCTCTCCTGTGTCCTGTGTTCTCACAACTTAGGGATTCATCTCCTGCTAGGTCTATTGCCACAACTCCTTCTTTACAGTACTTCTTACAAAGCTCGACCACTTCCATAGACCATTCTACAATGACAATAAGCAATAGATTATAAAGGTCATTGGTTTGGGTGCATACATACTGCCTGGCCAAAAAAAAAAATGTCCTGGCAAGTTTTTTAATGGCAGTGAATGGTCGTTTCTGTATTGGCTTAAGTATTTGTCTATTTAAATCTTAAAGGGATAGTGCTCTGGGGGGTTAATAAAGGCCTTCTGAAGCGAAGCGATGAGTTTGTGTAAGACAAATCACTTCAGAAGGCCTTTATTAACCCCCCGGAGCACTTTTATGATGGATAGATGCACTTTGATGGACATTTTTTTTTTAAATATAACTCTGATTGTATTCGTCTGAAAGAAGAATGTCATATACACCTAGGATGGCTTGAGGGTGAGTAAATCATGGGCTAATTTTCATTTTTGGGTGAACTATCCCTTTAAGATTTAAAGAGTCTATGACTGGATCATTATTTCTGTGATTATTATGTTTCTAGCATGTTATATATTTGGCAACAGTTCATCTAACCCTAATTGATGGAGTGAGTTGCTTTTCATTTCTTATTAAAGGTCAATTCATACCGCACAGACAAACACCAAGTTGGCAGTTGGATTTAGAACTTTATGAATGTACACACTGCCCCAATAAACACAGACAAGCGCTGATTGAACATGTTCAGTCGGGTGAAAATCTTTTAATCTTAAACTTTCGAAGTGGTGACTATTACTTCCTTTTATACTACCGTTCAAAAGTCTGGAGTGAGTTAGTACGATTAAAAAAATTAATACTTTTATTCAGGAAGGATGCATTAAATTGATCAAAAGTGACGGTAAAGACATTTATAATGCTGTAAAATGCTGTTCTTCTTAACTTTCCATCAAATGATCCTGAAAAAAAGCATGTTTTACACAAAATTATATAGCAGCACACCTGTTTTAATGTTAAAGATAATAATAAATGTTTCTTAAGCACCATGTCAGCATATTAAGGCCTGTTCACACCAAGAACAATAACTACAAAAATAACTACAACAATATCTATATTAGCATTCACATCAGCGAACAATATCGTTCTGTCTATTATAGGTGTGCACTGCAGTTTTGTCGTCTGTCGCTTTAAATACTCGAGCACTAAAAGGAGAAGGGATACTGATTGGATGTCAATGTTTTTATTGTTCATCAACTAGAACATTTTATTTCTGAAAGTGACTACAACGAAGTTGTTTCTCTGTGCTGTTATTGTTGTGGTGTGGACTCTACTATTCTTTTGTCTTTAGAAAGATTTTTTTAATATGTCTTTATCGTTATCGTTATAGTCCTTGGTGTGAACGGGCTTTTAGAATAATTTTTAAAGGATTATGTGGCACTGAAGACTAGAGTAAAGGCCTCTGACAATTCAGCTTTGCCATCACAGGAGGAAATTACATTTTAAAATATATTTAAATAGAAAACCGTTACATTATAAAAACTGTTTCACAATATTACTGTTTTTAGTTTTGATCAAATAGATGCAGCCTTGGTGAGCAGAAAATACTTCTTTCAAACAAAAAAAATGAAAGGTCATACCAACCCCAAACATTTGAAAGGTAGTGTACATGACAAATCTGTTGTTTCAAGGGTTACTTGAATAGTGTATGTATTTATAAAACACATTGCACATGAATCACCAAGGCTTCCAAATTCACAACAGCATTTCCAAACAGCCCATCTTTTCTGAATTTAAGATGGGAACAAAAAATCTGAGCCAATCCGGCTGTGGATTAATGGGCTTTAAATGAAGGATGACAGTAAGGCGTATCCTCTCAAACACACAGCACACTGGGTGGGGGTGGTTGAGGGGGAGAGGTGAGAGGTGAGAGTGCATTACTTGGCATATGACGCATGCAGCACAGAATGGACCTGACTTTAGTTTTGAAGGCCTTCTCTCCCTCCTTAAATCCCTGGTTCACCAGGTCCACCACATCATCTGGAGTGATGTCTCCTCTGGGAGGAAGAGAGAGAACAAAGCCAAGAACAGTGTTATTGTGAAAGAGAAAATGCAAACCAACAAGACTATTGTAACATATAAGGACAATAAACAATGCACGCAATAAAACGGCAGATTTGGTACACGTACGGTTTTTGGTCCCATTGTATAGGATCCACTCCCTTGTTGGCCAGTAGATGAGGGCTGTATCTGGCTTCAACATAAATCACTCCCTCGTTGGCCTTTGTCTCTACAAACTCATACGCTATTCTCTTGATGGCCTCTCTGTCCCCTCTGCAGATGGAACATGCAACAGATAAGACATCATGACAAACAAACAAACCCACTACCCGAATGGGCCTTGTGACTACAGAGTCACTCCATATCTCTGAAGAATGTCGAGGACTCATAAATGTTATGAAAGATATGCTATATGTTAGAAATTGCTGAACGAACAAATTGGCATATACATATATCCAGGGCTTGACATTAACACCCACCAAATGCGGTCCACCCGCATTTGGCGGGTGTTAATGTCAAGCCCTGGATATACGTATATGCCAATTTGTTCAGCAGTGGCGTGTAACTAGCCACTTTGGCGGGTTGAATTCTATTTATAATATATACATTTTTCAAGTGTTGTCTTTTTAAAAAAGGCATCTGAAATAATAAACTAAAGCCGGGGACACACTTAAGGACTGTAAGGCTGATTATGAATGTAACTTGATACTTACGAGTGATCATGCCCAAACGCGCCGAGTCAGAGACAGTTGCGTTTAGTTGCTGTTCACAGTTGTTTTAAAATCTGCTACAGTCGCTGGAAACAGTCTGTAAGCGTGTTCAGTCTTAGAATGTTTCAACTAGTCGTTAAGTGTGTCCCCGGCATAACTGCAATGTAGTGTTGTCAAAAATAATGATTTTCTGATATATATTAACACTGAAAAATCTTAAACGCTTTTAATACTCATTTTCTGCAGAATAGATATACAGATTCAAACATATTGTTATGTTTTAATTTGAAGTAAACAGTTGAGAAAGAAAACGTATGTGTAACCCGTGTGTCAGGTCTTAAAGTGACAGCAGCCTAATATACCTGCTGCCAAATTATGAGATATCTATATGGCAGTTTTTCCCCATGGTATCGATGTCAAAATTGTGGCCAGTGAAAATGCTGAGTGGCTAGTAACTTTGGAAAACCACTAGCCACAGTGGCTGGTGAGCAAAAAAGTTTGTCAAGCCCTGTGTGTGTGTGTATATTTTCTGAGAAATGTTGTATTGTAACATTTCTCATGTTACTTCCTCCTTAGGCCGTGTGTCAACCAAAGCGTTTTTTCACGCGGCTGCTGTATTTTTTCAATTGTTTTCAATGGTAGCGCCGCGTTTTTTAAACGCCACGAGCATGATAATTATTTATTTTATTTATTTTTTCACGCTGAAGCGCTGATCGCCCACCGTTTTTTACTGGTCGCCGAGAGTTGAAGAATGTTCAACTTAAAACGCAGCGCTCATCACAGTCACTTTTTGCCCAACCGTCCAATCACAGTGGAGGAGGGGCGGGACTAATACCACACTGACCAACCGATGACAACAACAAGCATAATAACGGAACAAAATAATTTAAAACAAGAGCCAGAGAAAATATGTTACATTATATCGACATTTTAATATAGAATCAACACAGACACAAAATATGTGTGAAATTAGATATTAGTAACACTTTCGTGGATTTTCCGGGGCGGTTTCTTCATTAGGGCGATAGGGCGACGCACCATGAAAGTGTGAAAGGGACTTTTTCAATCACAATCGCATTCAACCACAGAGTTACCTAGCACCTAGTTACCTGTATTTCTACCTCTGGAAATATTCCAATCAGCGTCAAGTCACGTTCTGTGGAATACCGAGTGTTCCCATAGCCTTCCATACAAAGATTTATTTTTTCGAACTGCAGGCACTGCAATGCATTCTCTACGGGTTCCGGGAGGCGATATTTTTTTTCACAGGATGGTAGGGGAAGACTCATGAATATTCATTAGGGAAGTCATCCCTGATTGGTCTGATGACCTACCCCTAACCCCACCCCTAAACCTACCCGCCACTGGGGGTCTGATGACCTACCCCTAACCCCGCCCTAAACCTACCCGTCACTGGGGTTAAGTCCAATCAGGGATGACTTCCCTAATGAATATTCATGAGTCTTCCCCTACCATCCTGTGAAAAAAAATATCGCTTCCGGGAGGGCTCGCACTAACGTGCTTTCGTCATCAGACGTAACATTATCTTGTGCAGCGGTTGGTGGAAATAAATATACCTCTATTAATAATCTTTAAGCTGAAGTGACATCCAGTAATTTCCTCAGTGCATAACTTGCATTCCACGGACATATTCTCCATCTGTAAATGTTAGAAAGTCAAGCAAATCTTTCCATTTTGCTGTCATGAGTGGACGAGCCTTCTGAATGGTAAACTTCCGTGAACGAGCGCCGCCGCGTGCATGCACAATAGAATAGGAGCGCAATAATTCTGACTAAAATATATATTAAAGCTACACTGTGTAGGATTTTCTCCCATCTAGCGGTGAAATTGTTTATGACTACCAACTGAATATTAAATTCATACTTGGAGTCGCGAGTAATCTCCCCCTCGCATGCTACTGAGTGTAAAAACACAATAGGCGAAGCTTGAATTTCCAGGTATGTCCCTCTTTGGCTAATGTATTTTCAAGATGGAGGCGCAACATGGCTGCCGCCAGAGAATGTCTAATATGGCGAGAAGTTTCACTCTCACTACACTTCCGGCTTCTGAACTGGTTGCAGTTCCACTCTGATTCCATATGAGGGCGCTCACAGGACGAGTGCAGAATGAATGGAGGTCAATGGCGGTATACCCCTCTAAATCCACTTTTCTCAGGATATAATTTTTTGTCTAGTAATTTGAATGTTGTATTCGAAAGGAGATGCAAAGAAATTACACATTGATGGGTGTTAGATTTTTTAGAGTCACTTATTTGCTTTAAAAAGTCTTTCAAAATGTCAATGACGTCAGAATGCTAGCGTGTAATGGGCAACAACAACTCAACCTGTAAGAAATCAAAACGACATAAGTACTCGTTCATTCAACTTTCGACCTAAAACCCATGTTGGACTTGCAAAATCTACAATCAGATCTGAGATTTCTCAACGGCAATCGGGTGAAAGAGACAAATTTAGCCGTCTAGCCCCATTGACTCCCATTCATTTTGCACTCATGGCGATCGCCCCCAGTGGAACTCTGGTGGTACTACAACCAAAATTCGGTACAATAGGGCTTAATAGGGAGTGGGCAGGCTCTCCGTAGACGGGCTCTGCTGCCGCCATTCGAGCGACTCGCTTGTATGTATTCTAAATGGCAGATTCTACGCAAGGAATGTATTTTTATGATATCCGTTTTTATTTTTTTATTTTTTTAAGTTTAGTAAATTTAACTAGTTCTTTAAAAAGCATTATTTTGTTTTTAGATTGCAATGTTAGAATGTAATGTGATTTGACCCCTTTTTTGGATAGACTGCAAGGTAGATAGACAGCAAGGTTGCATTCACTGTGTTTGCTTTCTTAGCCTTCAATATGAACATTGTTTGTAGCACAATATTGATCAGGATATGAAATAAATAAAAAGTTTTATTAAATAGCCTACAGATTTTTTTTAAATTCAAATAGAAAAAAAATGTAAATGAGATTATACCATATATCGCCATTTAGCCCAAAAATTCAGATTTCTTTGGCAATTGGCTATTGCCCAACCCTACCTTATGACATGCTTTAAATGCTGACTTCTCCATTTTTAGTTAAGCAGTAGGCTAATGATACAGTATTATCACTACATCCAGTCCTGCAATAATAATTCAGTTTGTTTGCGCCCCTCAGCTGGCTAAAAACGCTTTGGTGGACACACGGCCTTAGAATCGCTTATGTTGTCTGTTTTCTCATTTGTAAGTTGCTTCTGATAAAAGCATCTGCTAAATGAATAACTATAAAGGTAAAGAGATCATTGGAAAAACACACATGACATCTCTGGTTATTTTGCTTATGAACTCAGTGTTGTGAATATGTGTAATTTGATTGATTTTCCTTCTTTATCAAAGGACAAATATAACACATGCTTTAAAGAGACATTCTGTTAGAAATGGCTGCATTGACTGAATATTGTTTTATTTACACACTCATAAAAAGAAAAGTTTCTTAATTGCATAACCATGTTCCAATGTTCACTTGTTCCAAGAACAACCACAACTGCAAGATAGCAAAGGCCATAATACTTTTTACAACTCAGTAACACTAACGCTATGATACTTATTTTAATCAGCTCACTGGCACGGATATTTTTTCCTTCTCTTAGTCACATTGCGCTCGAAAGTACTAAATAAAAGTGCCATTTGATTGGAGCAACAAAGCATGTTTCTGGTTTACACCACATGACGTGCATTGAGCCTGTTTAAAGCACAGGACAATTAAGAGTCTAGTGGGGGCCAAAAACAGCCAGTGAGTTCCCTGTGTTGTTGTGGGGGACGCGCATGCTGTAAACAAGGCCCTTTTAAAGCTTCCAAGGACTAGAGGTTCTTTTTCAATGAAGCTTGTCAGCTGCCGGCCTACAAAACTGCTGGCGGCTCTGCTTTTCATGTCTTCATGTCAAAGCATTTATCTCTCATGTTCATGAATCTGAGTGGAAACAAGTAGAAAATGTCACATTATCTGACTCTTGTTGAGAGGATTGTGTGCAAGGACAACAGAAAAGCCTATGCCGAGGTTATATGTCTGTTGCTATAGCGACAAGTGGTGAAGCTGTGACATGAGCTGCATGTAAAGATGTACGTTGGACCTCAGAAATGATACTATGGCTTTGAGGGTGTATCCACCTCCAGGCTCACTCACTCACTTATTAACTACTTGAGCGATGCTTCAGATATGTGTGAAAAAGTGAGCTAACATCCATGGAATTCATTATTGACTTCCCTGTGCTGAGGGACTCAACAGTATATGGTGCCCTTGAATCATTTGATGCATGAGGAACCACATTTTTTACTGATCTAAAGAGAGTAATATAATATACTATGAAATCCCATTACATGCAAGATCTTTAAGCAAATTACACAACACAAATTATTTGAAGTCAGCAGATATTTTCTCAACACAACTACTTACGCAATGACAGGCATGTAGTGTTTGAACTTCTCAAGGAATTCTTCGAATTTTTTGACCGGCTCATGAACTTTGCAAAGGTCTCTCATTTTATCCTCACCGCTCACAGGTAGAGTGATTCCCCGCCGCCTGAGACACAGTTCCAACAGAGGGCACTGGTTAGAGCTTTGAAAGTTTTAATGGAAAGACCACAGAATTGCCTAGAATTACTGTATTGTAATATCCATTTACCAAAGAACATATGGTGCTTTTGGTTCATTATAAAAATTCATTTGAAGCTTATCCGATAGCCCAGGTCAGGGTTTTTTCCCCACTTGAAAACCACTCAATCCCTGCCAGAATATTTTTTTATTTCATGAATAAATAGGATAAGTTAGTATCACAAGCTGTTTCTTTGCATTTATTGTCAGTACTGGGCTTGCAGTTCACATGGGTATAGGGTACTTTGTACTGTGTGTGGATGACAGTGTTTGTTCGCCACCACTGAAGACCAATTTTGACCAAGGAAAAACCCTGTAGACATTCACAAATCTTTAATTCTTGGCTAAAAACACACTAAAGCAGGTCACAACTTCATAGTTCACAGTGACCATGGGCTGACAGGCTTCAAAAATAAGTCTAGACAATCATTGTAAGTAGTTCATATTTTATTTGAGAGCTGCAGTGCAGGTAAGATTAGATTGGCAGTTAATAATGACTTAAAGGGTTAGTTCACCCAAAAATGAAAATTCTGTCAGTAATTACTCACCCTCATGTTGTTCCAACCATGTAAGTCTTTCGTTCATCTTCGGATCACAAATTAAGATATTTTTGATGAAATCTGAGAGCTGTCTCACTCCTCCATAGGCTTTCAGAGGGACCGAAACTCGCCGGCCCAGAATAGTTATTAAAAACATCGTTAAAATAGTCCAAGTGACTACAGTGGCTATACATTAAGTTTATCATGCGACGTCAATACTTTTTGTGCGGAAAAACAACAAAAATAACGACTTTATCCAACTTTTAGTGTTCTTCAATGTGGGCCTCTGACGAGAGTTCACGGGAGCGCCAGGACGCATGCGCGAGAACTGAGATTACGCCGTTCTGAGTTTCGGTCCCTCTGAAAGCCTATGAAGGAGTGAGACAGCTGTCAGATTTCATCAAAAATATCTTAATTTGTGATCCGAAGATGAACGAAAGACTTACATGGTTGGAACAACATGAGGGTGAGTAATTACTGACAGAATTTTCATTTTTGGGTGAACTAACCCTTTAAATGTGGAATTCTTCCTTTTGGATCCAGAAGGCTTGAAATATAAATGATGGTTCTTAGTGTATGTAATAGGAATGCATGTCACTTACTTTGCTACATCTATAATGGTCTTAATTCGAATAGCACCATCAAGATGCACGTGTAGCTCAACCTGCAAAGATAAAGGAGCAGCAATAAAATACATCTGTATTTCAATTGACTTTTTTCACACCACTGAACAACAAGTCACAGTGAATTATAGGGACACTCAGCCTGTCGTATTCAAATAGTTAGCGGAGTGTCCTTCTCACGCAGCTGTGAAATGCTCCTCGTGAAGCACATCTAGAATGTGGAATGCACGACTGGGTGAAATGAGTTCAGTGGAAAGGCTGGGGATGCCAGGCACGGTTGTGGGAGAAGTGAATGTAATGGCTCCAATCTGCTGAGATGTACTGAGAGCATGGGGGAGATGTCCTGACAGATAACCAAATTAAATTGTGACCCCACTCACCAGCAGCTGTGAAATAAACAGCAAGGAGGATAGAGGCAAACCATAAAGAAAAAACCAAAGGCCTAGATGATTAACAAAACAAGGAACATGTGAGAACTAATCAGAAACACTAGGGGCTTTCGCACTGGAGGAACATTTTCATAGTTCCTAGAACTATTGGCAGAAGTATCAGTTATTTGGCGTGCAGGAACTAGGAATGATTTTAGTTCTAGGAACTCCTTTTGGAGGAACTAATTTAGCTCTTACAACAGAGTAGGGTCTAAACCAGCACTATAGGAGGAACTACCAGTAACATTAGTATACGCTGATTGGCCGAACGCCCGCGAAACACCAGCACCCACCATTTTTTAACACACAGATTATAGCCTATATACTTACTCCAGAAACTAACTCAAATATAATAACACAAATATACTTTATGTATTTAATCTCACTTTATTAACCAATGTCTTTGCTGCTGACATTCAATGATGAATTTCACCACACCGATAAGTAAAAATTACTTTAAATAAACATCACATTTGTGTTTCTTTCCTTTTTTTAATTGCTGAAGTAAGAGTGTTAAGCTTTCTTCTCATGCGTCTTATTCTTCTGCGATCCAGAATGGCAGCACAACTGAAAGGTTTGTTTGAGCTCCGCCCTCTACTGTACAGGCGTGAATTTGCAATTCCTTTGGTGTTTTGGTGTGAAAGGGCCTTTACATTTGCAAAAGATAGAACTTTTGTGTCTGAGGCCCCGTCCACACTACTGCGTTTTCATTTAAAAACGGAGACCTTTTGCTACGTTTGCACCTCCTGTCCACACTAAAACGGCAAAAACGGAGACCCAAAACGGAGAAGTTTAGAAACGCTGCCGACCCGTTTTTCGTTTTGAATCTCCGGAGGGCGTTTTAGTGTGGACGGGTCAAAACGGAGGACTTTAGAAACGATGACGTAGTAGAGGCTCACGCTCGGATCTATGATTGGGTGTCATCAGTCATGGCGTAGGCTATATCTTTTCTAGCAGCTGTTGTGCAAGTAAATTCTGCATTTTACAGTGCTAACTGCCTACATGCGCCGGAGGCAAGCTATTATTCGAGCGATCTGTGACAATTCCCGGTAAAATAGTGACAATGTGACAATTCCCGTGTGCAACTGACAATTCCCGATAAAATAGTTTACGTTTGACAATTCCCGGTATCGACCGTGTACATGGAGCGTCGGTTTTGGGTTAACCCGGGAAGAACCAGCGCATGGTGGGATAATTTTATCAATGAAGTTGTGTTTACACCGGCTCGCGCATGCCCAGTGTTGGTGAATGGTCACGTGATCCGCGTTTTCAGTCGTTTTAATGTGGACGGAGATCAATTCTAATACGCAGCTAAAACGCTGGTGTGGACGGAGATCGTATTCGTTTTAATTCTCCGTTTCTAAACGAAAACGCAGTAGTGTGGACGGGGCCTGAGCCCAGCCCTGGTGAGAAGAAGTAACACAAAAGTAACGTAAAACATAACTTTCCATAAATTTCCATATGCTGCTGGCAAAACCAGCAATGCATGTTTGAGAGGTGGTTGCATTTCAGACGGGAATCATGGCAGAGTCGACGAAGAAAGCGCGGTCGGAAGAGTGCAGAGACAGCTCTGCGTGAGTGGTATTTACGACAGTAACGTTACCTTACGAAAGTACTCCACAGCGACTCTAGGGGTCGCTGTTTGAGAAAAACAGAAACTGCATAGTGTGCCTTTAAAAAGTAACTTTCCCCAACACTGAAACTAAATTATAAAGAATTCACAACATTGTATTACAATAGTTTACTAATTACAGTGTTATTTGCTTAGATTTGTTTTGTGTTTTAACACCATTTTGGGGAAGTGTTGAGTTTAGGAAATGATTAGGAGAGAAAAGGGGTGATAGGATCATTGTGCACATGTGCAAACAGCTGCGCCACATCTTTGACCAAACTGCTCTACAAAAAAACCTAAGTAATGGCTGTTAAGTGGATCATATTTTCTCAATGCAATAATATACAAAAGATAAGGCCGCTTTCAAACAGACCCTCATGAGCATGATAGGAACCAGATATTGAAAGACATCAACACTGATTATGCAGTGTGATCTCCAGGGACCAGCCAGACAGAGGGAAGCACGCAGAGTATTAAGACCCTTCCCCCACTCCAGGAGGAAAAGGTGGTGTGCAACTGCATGTAGCATTTGCATTTTACATGAAATGATATCAACACCTTCAGCGCAGCTCAAAGATGGAGAAACACGTGCTTTGTTGCTTGAGATGCCTGATAAATCTACACAATCTCAAAGCAAACTGGCCTTGATACAAAGAAATAAAACTATTCTTTACATTTTTTTTCAGTACAAAAGTACAGCGTCAACTGCTCACTCAGCCTAAAGTGAAGCTTTAGAGTCTATAATGTTAGAAAAGACGATCCGCACCCTCGAACAATATTAAATCAAAACATTCCAGGATAATGTGATTCATTTTCAGGTTTATTAAAATCATTTTCTGCAAGACACTGCGTGCCTTTGGCAGAACTAAGCAAGGATGATGTCACCTCTAGTGCTTTCACTTAATTGGTCTTCAGCTCAGTTACTCGGATACGGTTAACAGAGCACGAGGCCCAATGGGACCACAGAGAGTCAATCATTTTTTCAAAACCTCACTAGGCTGCATTCAGTTTAATTCATAAAATAAACAATTTGCTGAATATAAAAGCTCCCAAAAGTGTGCATTTATGCTGCAAAGCATTCTACAATATAATGAATAGTTTCTCACATGCTCTACCACAGTTATTTTGCGAGCCATGTTGCTGTGCTCAAATATCAAAGTAAGACGTTTGTTATCAAAATACTGTCTTGTTGTTAAGGCGTTCTTGTGTATAGATTAGTAATTCAGTGTTGTTCTTACAATGTTGCTAATATGTCACTTAGACTGGATAAAGCACTTATTGTTCGCTGGCAAAAAACAATCCAGGTGTGTGACTTTTCAGTGTTTCACTGTATAATCATGTACACATGTGACATTTATCTTGGGCAGTTGATAAATTATGGAAATGACTCCCTGTCAAGTGCCACTTAATCTGATGAATTTCTCATAATGCAAGTATTATGAAGGGTGAGATTTAGTCACGGAATGGTCAGTTGTTTACCACCTACAATGATTGCAGATCTTTGTTAGTTCTTTTACAAATTACAATCTAATTGCCCCGTTGAATGTAAATTAAACAACTGATTAACACCTTTTGAATATGTGTTTACAATGAGGCATCCCAAAAGAATGCTGTGCAGTACCAGGGCAGATTCTCACACCATGCTGCTGACAAAGGTGTAAGCTAAAACCTAATTAATGTGCAGTTCTCAAATAAACTTTAAGATATGTGCAATGCATTCAAAATGATTTAATGGATAGTGCACAATCCCCAAAAATTGGCAAGGTTGCATAAGAATAGGCTTGAATTCTACTTTCAGTAATGCAGCTGTCAGTCATCCACCTGTACATTGTCACTGTAATACAAGAACAGTACAGAGAACTTATCAGTCAGCTCTTTCACATACGTTATTGACACTTCCACAGATTATCTGCTTATCGGCAAACTTTTGGTATCAGTTCTCCAGGCTGACTTCTGCTTGCTGAGTCAGTGCAATAACTCCAAAGGGCAGTTACAATGCTCTGTGTGTATCTCCCTGGAAGGCCTAGAAGTGTGAACATTATCCTGGAGCATTCTCTCCTTCATCACTGCTGTGTTACTGTATGTGCTTAACACACATCACTGTTAGAATATTGCTGCACCAACTTGCATCACTATCTCCTATTCTTAAAAATATATCTCTAACTATTTGTGTGAATGTTTCAATTTTTCATGATAATGTTTTTTCTCCTTTTTTACTTAAAATAAATTATATTTTAACACTTAAAATACCTTTACCATTAAGTCTCTACATTTTTATTAGCCTATTATTATTAAGCATCAGATTTAAGATTACTTTAGGTGTTGTTAGGGTATCAGGACATACATTTTGGCATTTTAATGTGTGGTGATTATGGCTTTATGGGACACACATTTTTTAAAAACAGCATTCCACCCTAAATGCATATAGGCTATATTAAGAACAACAACAGTAACGACACTAACCTTAGGTTTGTCAAATGCTGGTTTCCCATTCTTTTCAGCCATCGTCTTGACTCGAAGAGTAAGTTTGTCGTTTTATAACTTGAACACACACACCGGAACCTGTCAGCTCAAGCAGTGAAGTTCAGCTTGCCCATGCACGTTACTATTATACACGCGCGGACAAAGAACACGCCTTATTATGAACAGATAATGAAAGCAACAAACCCGCCTCTACATTAGCGTACAATAATCCACCTAAACACGCTCAACTGGTTACAACAATAACCGAGCAACCCAAACTGACAAACGCACCCGAAGCCTTGCGAAGAGATTAAACCGAAATCCTATTAGAAGCTTTTAAGAAACACAGTAATGGCACATCTGATACAGACGCGACGCGACACTCTAGAATGATGAAGCAAGCGTCGGAAGCGTTCTATTTGCGTCGCGTTGCACTTTGGTGTGGTTTTGGTAAAGGTTTACCAAACTAACGGTTTGCTTAATTATATTTTATCTCAGTAGGCATCTTTACACATCCGAGTTAAGTTATGTGACATATGAAAGAGTCAGTTTCACAACTTAACTAGTCTACTGTTGCATAAAGACTGACTAGAATAGGAAGTTAGGCGAATAGCTTGTTTAACCCAGCATACATTCTTAATGTATGAATGTACATTTAAATAGCCTACTAAAGAATACCAATCGAGAATCCATAAGAAAATGATAGGTAGCCTAGCCTATAACAGGCCTACCCAGTTGTGTTCAAGATCGAACCGTTCTTCTATCTTTTCGATTAATCTGTTGAACTGGTTCACAAACTCGGTCACGAATCGGACTTAATCGAGCGGTCACCGAGCAGAAACATCTATCGGCCATGTCCGATTAGCAATTTAGGTTGGAGTCAACCTTGACAGGTGGACTGAAAAGTAAAAACAAGTATTGTAAATACTGGTAAGTAAATAAAGGTTATCCCAGAAATTTGTTGACGACTCGATTGTATGGCAGTTTAGTGAAAAATATTCGGAAAAGGTCTCGAAATAAACTAAAATGCAACAAACTAAACTTGGTTGCCCAAGTCTAACAAACTAAATTGCCCAGCCCTATCGTATGCTAATATATATATATATATATATATATATATATATATATATATATATATATATATATATATATATATATATATATATATATGAAGAGTTCAGATGCAAAAACCTCTAAATGCCATCTGAAATTTCCTCCTAGAATGACCATTTTTATGAAGCTCGTATATTTAAGTTCAGTAATTTCACTTAAATGGCAATGAACATTACCTATTAATTGCCATTTAAGTGAAATTATTGAAATTAAATATACGAGCTTGATAAGAATGATAATTCTAGAAGAAAATTTCAGATGGCATTTAGAGGTTTTTGCATCTGAACTCTTCATATATATATATATATATATATATATATATATATATATATATATATATATATATATAGCCTATATAAGCCTGCATATATCAAAAATACAGAAAAAAAAGTAATATTGTGATATATTATTACAATTTAAAATAATTGGTTTTCAATTTATTATAGGCCTACTTTAAATTATCATTTATTTCTGTGATGCAAAGCTGAATTTTCAGGATCATTACTCCAGTCTATCACATGATCCTTTAGAAATCATTCTAATATAATGAATCATTATCAAGGATACTTTGATGAATAAAAAGTAAAAAAAAAAAATATATATATATATATATATATATATATATATATATATATATATATAGGCCTATATATATGCCTATATATATATATATATATATATATATATATATATATATATATGCTTCTTTCATATATAAAAGAAGCAAATGTTTTAAAAATAGAAATATTTTGTAACAACAATATACACTACTGGTCAGTAATTTGGGGTCAGTCATTTTTTTTTCTTTATTTAAAAAAAAAAATTTATCAATACTTTTATTCAGCAAGGATGTGTTAAATTGATAAAAAGTGATAGTAAAGAAGATTTATGTTATTAGAAAATATTTTTTTTCATTTTGAATAAATGCAGTTCTTTTTAACCTTTTATTCATCAAATATATTAGGCAGCAGAACTGTTTCCAACACTCATAATAAATCAGAATATTAGAATGATTTTTAAAGGATCATGTGATAGACTGGATGTCACATGTGACACTGAAGACTGGAGTAATGATCCTGAAAATTCAGCTTTGCATCACAGAAATAAATGATAATTTAAAGTATAATAAATTGAAAACCAATTATTTTAAATTGTAATAATATATCACAATATTACATATATTTTTGATCAAATAAATGCAGGCTTGATGAGCAGAAGAAACTTCTTTCAAAAACATTAAAGGGGTGGTATAATGCCTTTTTCACAAGATGTAAAATATATCTATGGTGTCCCCAGAGTGTGTGTGTGAAGTTTTAGCGCAAAATACCCCACAGATATTTTTATATAGCAAGTTAAAGTTGTCACTTTTTGAGGGTGAGCAAAAACGCACCGTTTTGTGCCTGGCTCTTTAAATGCAAATGAGCTGCTGCAGAGGGCGGGGTTTCAAGAGCTCGTGTCTGTTAGCAGGCAGCTGCTATTACCTCATGCAGACACACTAAAATGACAGAAACTGTTCTGCCTTTAATGTTAAACGGAGTCAGATAAGGATGGGGAGACTCAAGAAGAAGTGACAACATGTAGAATGCAACAGGACATCTCTGAATGGTTAGTGGATGAATTTATGTTGCTGATGTGGAGTTAACTATCTTCAATTAGGATATTCTGTCATGATAAATCTATAAATTGCTCATATATGAACTGTTGTGAGATGCACACAGAGTGACTTTGTATTGCATGTGAAAAAATGGATGCTAAAGTTTGAGCTGACTCACAAATGTACTCTTATGCAACAACTTTTCCTCTTCTCAACATGGACTGCGTGTTCCCGGGGGCGGGGTTTATGTAAATTCTAGGGTTAGTGATGTCACTAACCCGAGAGGAATGTTGTGTAGTCCCAACCAGCCATTTGTTGTAGTCCTTTTCTTTAAAAGCAAATATCTTCCTTTGCTTTGAACTTTGAGCGTTGTAACTTTGCAGATGTTGTTTATGCTCAAACAGCAACATTACACACTAACTAAAGTTAGAAAAGTGAAATCACACTCAACCACCCCTTTAAAAATAGTAATGTTTCCAAACTTTTGGCCTGTACTGTATATATAAAAGATTTTGAACGTATCAGGCCTACTTACAGTTTTTTTCTGATGGCTTAAGCAATTTTTTTGTAACTATTGGCTATTTTTGCAAAACTCTACACACAAATAAGAAATCCTTTCACCAAATCAGCAAAACATTGTAGTTCTCTTGCAAAAGCTAATAAACCTTGCTTAACTCTTCAAACCTTCGTAAAAATGGGATCCAAACTTCAAGTATTGTTGTTTATTTACACACATCAAAACAAACACAAGTGTCAAAACACAAAATAGTAAAAAAAAAAAAAAAAAAAAAAAAAAAAAAAAAAAAGATTTGTGTCGTCTCTCTGGGTCCGGCCACAAAATGTCGTCTACATCACATGCAATGTCCTCTAGTCCAAGGCACTGGGGAAAATATCTTCTGGAATGCCGTATCCAGGCCTGACATGATGCCTGGTCAATATCCCCACATGCCTCCTCCATTGCCTGTAAAATGGCTATGCAGTGATGGGGATGACGGTCAGACCTTCCAACGCCAGGCAGAGAAGAACTCTTCAATTGGATTCAAGAATGGAGAGTATGGGGGGAGGTTGAGTACAGTGAAGAGTGGGTGATCTGTAAACCAGTTGCGGACCAAAGCAGCCCTACGGAAACTAACATTGTCCCATATGATGACGTATCTGGTCTGCTCTGGTCTCTGAACATTACTGAGCATGTCATGTAAAGTGTCCAGGAATGTGTGAATGTGCAGTGTTGGGCCTAGGGTTGCATGATGGTGAACAACACCATTTTGACTTATAGCTGCACACATAGTTATATTACCACCACGTTGTCCTGGGACATTTATTATGGCACGGTGTCCAATAATGTTCCTGCCACGTCTCCTTGTTTTAGTGAGGTTAAAACCTGCCTCATCCACAAAAAGCAGCTCATGACCCATGGGATCTGCCTCTAGCTCCATCACTCTCTGGACAAGACAAAACAAATGCAGCACAGCAGGCCCATGCACAGCACTACAGTATGCACTTCCAGATTCAGTACCAATGATACTATAGCTTACCTGCAGTCATATCGCAGTTGTTTTACACATTCACTGTTTCTTTCAAAAGGGACTCTGTAGATTTGTCTCATTCGGATTCTGTTGCGGGCAAGTGCACGACATAATACAGAAATGCTCACAATGTGTATGTTTTGGAAGGTGGTGTGATCCTCAATTATGCGCTGCTGTATTTCTCGTAGCCTTATGGAATTATTTGCAATCACCATATTGACTATACAGGTCTCTTGTTCTGCAGTGAACATTCTTCCTCTGCCCCCAGCATCCGGCCCTCTAGCAATTCTGTAAAGTAACAATTCCTGTATTTTTACATGTATGGTATTGTTGTGTTTCTCATTAGAGTATGGCAGTGCTACAAAACTTAGTGCAAAGTGACTGTACTAACCGATTCTCATTTCGAAATGTCCTTATGATGCTTGCTACAGTACAGTGTAGCGGCTCAAGTTAGGCTGAACCCGTTGTCCAGCTTCCCTCAGGGTCATTCCACGGTTGATTACATGGTCCAGCTTTGTAGCTCTGATGTCATCAGTAATTCTTTTTCTTACTCTTCTTCCCCTTCCTCTTCCCCCTCCTCGTCCTCCTCTTGCTCCTCCTTGTCCTCTTTCTCTAACTTCACCTCCTTGTCCTTGTCGTCCTCTCCCTCTCGCTTCTTCACCTCCACGTCCTCTTCCTCGGCCTCCTCTAATTCTCACTCTTCTCACTCTTCCTGCTCCCTCCATTGTACTCCACACGGACAGCTTACCTGTGGCTTATTTATAGCGCTTAGGCTGATTGCAAAGTGAACTAATTATCTAAAACAGTTTTCACATGTGACAGTGTGCCAGACAGTTGGCAAAATAGTGTAAATAATAGCCATACATGTGTATAGTTTTGCTAGGAGTGTGTTGATCATTTGGAAATTGAGTGTAAAGCAGTGAGTTGTGTTTACAGTCCCGCAAAAAGAGTGCTGTGCAGTGGATTGTACCTACAGTTTTGCAAAGTGTGCGTTACAAAATTGCAAACAGAGTGCAAAGCAGTCTTTGTGCTTTTAGTTTTGCAAACTCAGTGAGTGGTTTTGCTATAAGTATTAATAGTTTTAGAAATTGTGCTGTAAGAATCACGGTTACACTGTAAAAAAAATGCTGTAGTTATGCAGCTGTTTGCCAGTAACTTACTGTAGATTTAAATTTATGCTATTTACTGGCAACAGTTTGTTCAAAATTAAATGAACATTAAACATTAACAAGTCTTTATCTTTACAGAATAAAACTAAAATAACAGCCTCATGCAAAGCATTCTGGGAACCAAAAATCTTCATCAACCTTTTTCTGTTTTTTTTTCCTTCAGATTTTGGTTCCCAGAATGCTTTGCATGAGGCTGTTATTTTAGTTTTATTCTGTAAAGATAAAGACTTGTTAATGTTTAATGTTCATTTAATTTTGAACAAATTGTTGCCAGTAAATAACATCAATTTAAATCTACAGTAAGTTACTGGCAAGTAGCTGCCAGTAATACTGTAATTTCTACAGATTTTTCTAACAGTGTAGGGTTTAAGCATTCAGAAAAACTCAAATTCACGGTCGACCTAAAAGTTAAACAAGGGCCCCCTCGTGTGGATAGGCTACCAGCACTGAATCACTCAAGTCAGTCAGTGTATCCCACAATACTTCAAACAGGCAAACTATTTGAGATATTTCGGATTCAGAACCAGGATTTAATTTATTAATTATTTTCTATTATTTTAATTTGTTGTTAAAGATGATTTATTTACCAACAGGGGCTGAAAATACACTACTGTTAGACATGTAAACTGCATGGCTTACAGTAGTTGGCCACTAGATGTCAGGAGAACGTCATAGGTGAAGAGGTGCATTTATTTCGTTGTTAAAGGGAATTCTATCATCATTTTCTCACCCTCAAGTTTGTCCCAAACCTGTATGAATTTCTTTGTTCTGCTGAACACAAAGGAAGATATTTTGATATCAGCAGAACAAAGAAATTCACAGGTTTGGAACAACTTAAGGGCGAGTAAATAATGACCGAATTTCAACTATCCCTTTAAGTGGAGATGAACCACACACTCTGGTAGTGTGCTATGCCTAAATATACTCCAAAATCAGACATGAATGATTAGTTGCTAAGAAGGTTAGGGCCTAAAACTGAAACATCAACCCCTGGTTTCACAGACAGGGCTTAAGACTAGTCCTAGACTAAAATGTAAGTCTGAGCTTTTTCCACTGAAATAAACTTGCACTGACTGATCTTAAAAATATATCAGTGCCTTTTTAGTTTTAAGATGCACATCGGTAATGTTTTTTTTCTAAGCATGTTTATAAAAATTACTTAAATGTCCTAATTGATCTATGGTCTAATCCTGGCTTAGTCTAAGCCCTGTCTGTGAAACCGGGCCCAAGTGTATATCATGTTTAGCATATGGTAATTTCCTCTCTCATCAAACTGAGAATCTTTTATTCATGACACTGCATATTTGAATGCACTGCTGAGAATTTTCTTGCCGCATGTTTTCCTTAAATTGAGTACATCATAAACCATGTACAAAAAACAAAAGATAAATAAGAGACATTGCCATGTTATGCAACATAGCAGTTACTAGATGCCTAAGGCATTACATTTTAACACGGAGTAGTTCCTAAACAACAACCCTTGTTTAACTTGGCCTAATCTAACCCTACATGAAGCCACATGGGCCTGGTTTCCCAACCAGCAAAAACATCCCATTAAATGTGTCATACATCAGTCTGCTGGAACGGTGCTTGAGAATGTGGTAGCACCACGCTTTCTATAAATCCCTCAGTGTGCTCTATGCTATTAAGACATGTTAGAGATGTAAAGCTTTTGAGCAGATGTAAAAACAATCTTTTTTCCCTTTTCCATTTATTTACGTCTGTTTTCTTTCATTTGTGGCTCCTTACATGCCCCCTTGTCTGACGGAAAAAGCACCACTGTTTGATGTTCATGACTCTGTGATGTCTTCTGAATTCACCCCTATGCTATCACTCTAAACTGTCATCGAATATGATTCATATGTTAACCAAATGTGGGTTGAACGTTGTTTGATCAAGCATTTCCTTAGCATTTCTTATACGTATGCTCTTTCAATATCAGTACTTTTGTCTTCTGTTAGAAAGTGAAAGAAGCTTTCAGAGGGTTGGAGGTCTTGGAGAGCTTCTCCGCTAGCTAAAGAGCAGAATATCCGTTAAAAATATTGACTCTGCTGGCCACATGTTAGGAAGTAGCTGCTGCAGTGACTCTATCCCTTGTCCTGTATTTATTTGTTCTCGCTTATTTTAAGGCATGAACTCCTGTAATGGAACAGGGTTGTTGCTATTTTAGTCTTATTAAGACCAAGAGGATATTTTAAATATTTGATTTCAGTTTCCAGTAACCTTGTCAACTGAGTGATTCTGATCTAGTATTGTTTCAGAATATTATATGGTTCATAAATTTGATAAAACAACAAAATAATGACAAGTACATTTTTATGAGCTGCAATGGTAACATGATCATGATCAAAAGCACTTTTTCATATTTTCAATTTGTGTAATTTAATTGGATATGGTTAATCGTTAAATGGAGCTGAAAGAACTAAATTCTTACTGGTAGCTGAATGAAAAATGCAGTATTTTTCAACTCGCATTCAAGGAATACGCAATGTGTAGAACTTGAATGATGGCATCTTTAAAGGTTCCAAAAGGAGTAAGAACCATTTTTGTTTCTCCAAATAACCTTTCCCTGAGCATTTCTTAAAAGAAACATTTCAAGAACATTTTAATAATCTAAATGACCCTTTTCCACTATAAAGAACTTTTCCCTAACTATAAATGCTAATAAAGAACCTTTAAGAATGTCAGATTCAGTTTTTGTGGATTATTTCTACAGATTATAGTGTTGTTTTGGGGTCCAAAACAACACTAGATACTCATTATATTTAGAGAGAGAGAGAGAGAAAAAAACTATAAAGAGATATTTTTTAAAATATCCTATTTTATGTTCTGAAGAATGCTGCATCTCTTATACTGTAAATTCCAATGTGACTCGAAGCTTACAGTGATAGATTTCACAGATTCAGTTGAAATATTTTAATATTCCCTTCCAGGCGGTTACTGGGCTCTTCCCATAAAGCTGTTACTGCATGTGTGTGTGTTGTCTGACATCTTTCCTGTGACTGTCAGGTTTACTTCCTCTCAAACGTCATTACCTGACCCTTGTTTAGGACAGTGCTCTTATCAGAAACCAGAGGCTTTCCTGTTACGACTCTCGCAGTTCACACGTCTAGTTAGAATGCTTGGAACGTAGGTATCATTTCCTCTCCTCAAAAACAGTTAGTCAGATTCAAGTTCTTCCTTGTAGAGGGTAATTGTCTACATCGCTTCACATCTGGGCTGCAGCTGCTATTAATGTGTAAAAGGTCTGTTCAAATGAAAGGGACAAGAAAGGAACCTGGAAGCTTTAATGTTTTACTTTGCATGCGGCGATTTTGATGGTGAACAAATCAACAATGACGTCAACCAAGAGAATATAAAAATGATATAAGCCGATCTGAGACATTAATCATTTTTTGCACGGCTCTCACCGCGACTCGTTCCTTGTTTTATAGGCTACTAACGCAACTGGCGCCATTTCATTTGACTGTAATATTGTTGCAGCGTTCGTAGGGGCTAAGCAGATTATTGTAAAGTATTGATTTTAGATAATACTTCAGGTTTTGAAGATAATATGTGTCTAAAATTATAAATTATCTTCAAATAATATAAATATTTGCGACCCCTCACCAATGACGGCTGTAGGCGATCAGGGAACGTTCTCAGAACTTTGGCTAACGTTCTAAGGTTCTTTCAAAGTTATGAGCTAACTTTCTTCCAGTAACGTTAATAGAACGTTCGATCAGTGTTATATTGTCTTTAATAGGCTAATGTTGGACCGTCGTCTAATGTTTTATAAATGTATCATTCGGAGCGTTCAGAGAACATTGAAAACGCCCATAATGTTTGCAAAATTTAAACTTCTTTTAAACTGTAAGTTTTGAAAAATGTTCTTAGAGCCTATTTTGCTGGGTTATTCAGATTACTATTCAGAAATGTATTTTGTTTGCAAACATTTTTGGTCTCACTGTCAGGTTAGAGATCCAAGATTCATATGAACTGAAATGTAATAACTGTCATGAAGGGATATAAAGAAGAAAAAAAAAACTTTTCCAGTTTCCAAATTTTTAACTATGACTCCAGCTGATTAACTGTGTTACAATTGAGGCCAAATTCTTCAAACCTCAAAGGCAAATCATAGGCTTTTTAACATTAAATCAATAAGGAATTGTCTGGCGAATCCTAAGAAATGTTAGAATTATGTTCAGTTTGTCTGGTCAAGCATGTTGATTCATCAAGTAATTCTTCTTTATTACAGAGTGTGTGGTAACATCTGGAAATTGGAAAGGTCCTATAAGCCATAGCCCTGAAGATCACATGTGCAGCGCACAAGAATTGGGATGAATGGAGTAAACACAAAGATTACCTATTCCCAATACCAAAAGCATAATGAGGTTTACAGACCACAGCATATTTCTTTAATAAAAACCAATCACACCACACTGAGAGAGGTTTCATGCTGTGGCGGATATACATTCATAATAGAACTTCCACATGACTGTACTGCTCTGTCATTTAGTAGTCTGGTTTTTACTCTGCTGTAAGTGTTAAATGAAATCACTCCTGCCCACAGCCGGTTTAGTATGAATCAGAGCCTGCCTTTCCTGTATTTCTGTTAACTTAAGTCAGTTCCCCCGCCACTCGGCTAGTGTAGAAAACAGTTCAATGCATGGATTTCACTTTAAGTGAAAACTTTTCTGTGAGACATTATTGGACTAGTCACAACCGACTGAATTTTAAACATGAAAGAGGGTGTTTTTGTCCCACATCTGCTTGTCTTGCCCAGTTAATCTCCAAACATTTAAACAATATTTTTGTAGATCATCCTTCCAGAACAAATGTAGACATTTCTGACAACTTATTACATATTTCCAGTGGACTTTAGTGAATGTTTATTGTAATAACATTTATATGATAATAATATTTAGATTTGTTTTTCCTCCACTCTTAAACCAATCAAAAAGCTTTGCATGCATGATATTTTTCTTTCTGAATAACTGTGTTTTGCATAAAGAATGCCTCGTACCCAAAACGACCACTTACGGTGATGTTGTACATTCCAAACATTTGTGATTTTTGGAAAGGATGTCAAAATAAATATAAGAGTGGCTGGACAGAATTTTTAGACAGAACTAATATCCACTCCACTTTTGCTGTATCTGGCAGGCCACATGTGTTCCAGCTGAATTATCAAGAGCTGTGGTATTAGTAAAAGTGAATTTCCCGTCTAGGTCTATTTTTAAACCGTCGTTCCCAGTGGGTCATCTTGCATTTCAATAGGATTGTTTTGTCTGAGCACTCGACGTGAAAAATGTAATGTCTTTTTGAGAAGCTAAAAAATCTTTTTCAGTGCCTCCCACAGTTTAAACTGGTGCAAATTCTTTATTTTAAATTTAAATTTAAACCACAATTAGTTCCGGTCCTCAAATTTGATGACCATGCAGTGTTCCAAAAATACTGTTCACTGGGTCTTTTGCATCTCTTTCCAGACAGATTGTCAATGTGTTGGGGGATTTTCAATGACTTTTTCTGCAAGTTACATATTTACGCCAGTAGGTGGAAAAAATAGTTAAGAGCTTTATTGCCACGTAGCCTACACACTGCAGCTAAATTCAGTTGTCACTTCACTTTTTAGTGCTTAATCCTGTTCTGGAGCCTACACACACAGTACAGTAATTCAGTAATTCAGCAATTCAGTTTGTAATTCAGTTTGCCTCGACTCATTTGTGTTGCCAGATATTGCAGTGAACAAGAACAAAAACTGAAATAAATCTGAGTTATATTTAAAAAAGACCAAAACATTGCAACCTCTCCAATTTAATAACTCCATAAACTTGATCGCATTGTGAGCCAAGCCCAAATAACAAACCTCAAAAAATGCTTATGATAAGAAGACTAATAAATCGCTGTAATATTCCTTTTGTCAAAAATACCTTATACCAAACAAGTGAAACGCAGTGGTTACAATGATGTAAATTGTTGCATTTTCGGAAGAGAGTCGTGTTCTGAACACACACAGATCGATAATTTAGGGGATTCACTCCCTTATTTAAATGCGGTTGTCACTCCTGATACTGAAACTTTGCAGTGCGTACATTGTCTATGAGTGAGTCATTGAATCGTTTACTCAACCTATTCATTCAGAACCACTGACTCATTCAGGAGCGCATTGACTGTGTGTTGCATGGAGATTATTCTGTTTGATTGAATTCTGCTTTGAATTATTTCTGTTGGTGAGCAATTGTGTCTAAAATGTATGCAATGTAAACCTTTTTATTTAACTGTTGTGCAATACCATGCTCCCAATTTCTTATCAAACGTTTGCTTTATTCAAATACATTTGATGTAATTCAATAAACAAAAGCTGTCAGACTCTAAAAGTAAACAGAAAACTTGGATGTGGTTAAGAGAAAGCCTAATGTGCTGTCTTCTCTTCCAAATGTCCATGCTTCACCTCTGCACGCCAGAGCAGACGAGCAGAGGGAGAAAATAATTCCTGGTTGTGGAAATGGGCAACGGAGATGTGGAATTTGAAACATTTCTGATCCAGGTCCAGCCACTGTTTACCCTGCAGTCCGGCTATGACATCAGAGCGAGGACTTTATAAAAGTGCATGTGCACAGAGCCAGGCAGTGAGCAAACAGTAACACAAGTAGAAAATCTTATTGTGGTGCAACACATCGAAGAGCATGATGGACAAGCTACAGAGAGACAGAAACATCATGATGGCATGGGCACTGCTGTTTTACCTGGGTTCACAGGTGAGAATCACACATTCCCAGTAAACATGTTTGCATGCATGCATGTGTTTTGCCAGTGGAAACATGTTTCTGTCTGTTCAAGTCTATGTGGAACAGCTTGATATTTTATCCTTTTGTGAATTGGCATTGTTAGAGTTTTTGTTAGAAGATTTGTCTTTGAGAACTCATTCATTATTAAACAGGGGTTTTCCAATTTAAACTGAATGCAATGTAGCATTAATTCTTAATTAAAGAGTGAATGTTCTGTACACAATATTTTCGTAGTCTCAAGTTTGTTTTTTGGCTCTAGCACTAGATAATAACTGAAAGCATGTTTTATGCATTTAGAGCCTGGAAATACTTACAGTAAGTGATTCACAATAGGGGAGATATTTTTTTCCCTTTTGCTTCTCCCTATGCACATTATCAATGTATGTTTTTGAAAAACAATCTGTGCTATTGTTAGACTCATTCATGACAAATATAGTCAAATATATATAATGAGAAACTTGAAAGAAATACATTATATTAAAGTAATGTTTAATTATTGAAACTGCATGCATTGACATAGTATTATTGCACAGATTGTACAGAATATCTGGTGAACTGATTCAATTTAATTCAATTCACATGTATTTGTATAGCGCTTTTCACAATACACATCATTTCAAAGCAGCTTTACAGAAAATGCATGAGTCCACATTACAATTTAGAGTGATCTGTTATCAGAGGTAATTTTCAGAAAAGTACATCATAACAAATCACACAGTTAGCTAAAAATGTATTCATTTAAAAATGCAGAAAAAATGACTCTGATGCTTTGTTGCATGCGTTACATAACACTTGTTACTGTATTCTGCCTTAGGTGTGCTGTCAGCAATGTGGTGGCCCTTGTCAGTGCCAAGACTCTGTGCCAGTCTGCCCAGAAGGAGTTCCTCTTATTCTCGATGGGTGCCAATGCTGCCAGATGTGCGCACGGCAGCAGGGCGAAGCCTGTAGTGAGGTGTTTCTATGTGACAGTCAGCGAGGGGTACAATGTGACTACAGTGCCAGCTTCCCTGGTGACCCAGGAGAGTGTGTCAGTGAGTGCAAACTACTTCAACAACCAAATGCTCTGTCTCAAGTCTCTCAACACTGTAAAACACTGTCCACCCATAGCTCTTGGTTGAAACTTCTTAAAAAGATACTTCACCGATTAGCATTAAGCTTTGTATCAGTAGAAACCCGGTAGTATTTTCGAATGACCGTGCTTCCCTCCCTCATGTTCCCCTGAGATAAGAGATTTCTGTATTGTGTATCAGGAAAAAACCCTCCGATGACACAAAAATCGTCATTTTGCGCCGTCATCGGAGGCTTTTTTGGCCAGAGGCTATAGACTACAGCCAGTAGTAGGAGCTAGTTCTGCATGTTTTCAACCCGCCCATAGGGGGATAGGGGATCTCACGATAAAACAGCATCCTTTCAGTTTCGAGTCAGCTAGTAGCCTAGTTGTATCATTTCTTCCGATACTGTCCTCTGTAACCAGTAGGCGTGGCTTGGGAGTGGCCTCGTAGGGCAGCGAAGCAAGTGCATTCTGGGAGTTGTTGTCTTTCTTCCACATGAGCCAAAAATACATTTTCTGGCCTTTCTCAGTCTAGAAGACACCAACTTATAAAATAATTTCACATTTCTTCTACATAAATGACCCAATTTAAATACACATTCATCTTTCCAGCGGTGAAATATCCCTTTAAATATCATTATCAACGTCGGTTTGAACTTTTGATCATCATTTGGGACGCCATTTGATTCATCATTTGTAATTTCGTTTTGAGCATTTGATTCATCCTATGAGATGAGTACATTTGATTTATCATTTGATTATTACATTATATTCTGAATTATGATATGGTTGTACTGAATTTATAATTAGTAAGGCCTGTATCTAGGAATCAGAGTAGCCTATATACAGCCTTTATGAGAACACCAAAACATTTAGACCTTCGTAATCCCAGTATCATTGTGAAAGAGGGCCGACCTATCCAGTTTTAGGCATTGCATCTAGTGTCATCAGTGTAATCTTTTGGACCTTTGTTTTTAGGTCAGAAGGAGCTGGGCTGTGAGCATAATGGTGTTTCTTACCAGGAAGGCCAGGTATTTCAGCCCTCTTGTGCTCTTCAGTGTCGTTGTTTGGGCGGAGGGGTGACCTGTGTGCCCCGGTGCAGTGAGGATGTTCTCCTGCCCACCCCAGACTGCCCTCATCCTCGAAGGGTTCAGCAACCAGGAAAATGCTGTAAAGAGTGGGTGTGTGAAAATATGGACAACACAGTGCTTCAGGACGCTCACATAGGTACTTTATTCACTTTTTTGTGTGTCCAGCAAACAAATCAAAGGCTGTTGTTGTTCATGTAATTATATTTCATGAGCTGGAATGAAAACTGTTTCCTGTTTTGGGGGATTTTGCATAAATCTTTTTACATGTTTCTTATTCAAAACCCTATCTAAGAACACTCTCAATTACATTCCAGACTGAGGTTTTCATTGTGGGATTTTGACCATTTAATTGAAAATGTCTTGCCAAGATGGAACCCAAAAGCACAAATACTGGCTTCTTCCCGAAGCCAACTTTCCATGATTCATAACAGGACTCATGTCTCTGTAACGCAACAATTAAACTCCAGAAAGCCAGACAGAGTGTAGAACACTGGTCAGGAGGGTGTTCAAAAGCAATGTCACCCAAGTTACATCGACTGGAATGGTACATTTTGTTCTGAGTGTTTGGAGAGAAGACCTTTACAGATCCACGTGTATAAAACACTGCCAATAAATGGTTGATTATTATCTCTTAGGGATGGAGGTATTCCTTCTTTGAGATTCTCAGATTATAACAATGATTGTCAGATGGAAAGGGTTGATTACCATACTGCTCCAAGGTTTAATGAGATAAGAATGAATATTTTAATTCAACATTATATCAAAATGAATACTTTCTAAATGGACATTCCATGTCTTATTGTGAACTATTCATTTGTGCGTGTTATGTAAAAAAAGTTTATCTTCATAATGCTTCAGTAAAATTCCTCTGAAATGACTTTTTTCCACTGACGTCACTTAGGCTCCATGGGTTATTGGATAATGTTCACAAATTGCTAAATAGCTATTTTGGCTTTTTTGTAGCAAACTTGTATTTAGTCTGGTTTGGTGCATGATCAAAAATGTAGCATGTGATTGCAGTATGAGCTAATCAGCTAGTAGACTCATTATATTCTTATTACTTTAATACAATGTCTATGTTTATGTTAACAATAACAAAACTTGAAATGAATTGAGCTGGATGATAACACTATTGTCTTCTGCAAAGCTGAATCGAATTCATTTAATAATTGATTAAATTTGCAACATCAACACTGTTATTGAACTAAATTTAATCAACATTGAACTAACTTGAGCTGAATAACAGCACTATTGCCTTCTGTAGAGCTGCATATACTGTAGCTGAATTGAATTTGTTTCATAATTGAGGAACTTTACAGTTATTGAACTGAACTGAATCAACACTAAACTGATTTGAGATTAAAGGGTTAGTTCACCCAAAAAAGACCTTTGTTCATCTTCGGAACACAAATGAAGATATTTTAACTATTTTAAATCCGAGAGCTTTCTGTGCAACATGTTCCCATTCAACATCATAACCACTTTCAAGGTCCAGAAAGATAGTGAAGACATAGTTGAAATACAGTAGTTCAACCTTAATGTTATGAGGCAACGGGAATACTTTTTGTGCGCAAAAAAACTAAAATAACAACTTTATTCAACAATTTCTTCTCTTCTGTGTCAGTCTTTGATGCTGTTCACGTTGTAAACACAGTGCAGCACTTCCGGGTTCCGCGTCAGAACGCCGGCTCAAGGCCTCATTATACTTCTGCGTCGGACCTACGCCGGAGCCTATACGCCGTAGGCAACGTGTTGGTTTTAATTTATACTTCTGTGTCGCTGACTCGTTGTCCGCGTTGACGCGCACCTAGGGAGCATGTGAAACCCCGAGGGAGGGGTTCTGGCAGACCAATCACAGCGCTTGTGTCCGCGTAGAATTGACGCGTTGTTACATTTTTGGAGAGGTGCACGTCAGGGTACGCCGTAGGGTACGCGCGCTACACACAGCCTACGACGTAGCTACGGCGGCAGTTCGACGCAGAAGTATAAATAGGCCTTCAGTATTTGCCGGCTCCTGTGTGAAGAGCGTGGGAGACTCACACGAAGAGAAGAAATTGTTGAATAGTCGTTATTTTATTTTATTTTATTTTTGCGCACAAAAAGTATTCTCATCGCTTCATAACATTAAGGTTGAACCACTGTAGTCACATGGACTATTTTAACGATATCTTTGCTACCTTTCTGGGCCTTGAAAGCCTTGGTAATAACGTTGCAGTCTATGGGTGGGTGGGGGGTCAGAAAGCTCTCGGATTTCATCAAAAATATCTTCATTTGTGTTCCCGAAGATGAACGAAGGTCTTACAGGTTTGGAACGATATGACAGTGAGTAATTAATGACAGAAATTTCCTTTTTTGGGTGAGATAACCCTTTAATAATGACAGTACTATCTTTTTTTAGAGCTGCTTAACAGCAGAATTTGATTTTGTCTCGTATTTTATGACGTTTCCATTATTTGATTCTGTTATTTACTGTGAAGCTGTAATTTAAAAGGCGTTATGTATTTTCATGATTACGAATATCTACACCCCATGTGATTTTTCGAATTTTTCTAACCAGGCCTCATTATATTTATGGGTAAAAGAGTACCCATAAAACATAGTATTCTGCAATGGCATAGGGCCTTGCACATCAACGTTGTACGTTACACACGCTTCTTACGTTTGCAATAGATTCCTGATGGATACAATGTAACCTTTTTCATTATTAGCCAGGTTTCTTTAATTATATAAAAAAAAATATGGCATGTTTGTAAAAGTGATTCGGTCCTAAAGTATGTAGTCATTAGTTCATTGTGTCTGAAATAATCAACATGTGGCAATTACTGTACAAGGTTGCCCATTTCATATTAAAAGTATGTAAGAGCTGAAGTTTAATTGAATTGTTTTTCGGATGGCAGCTTCCAGAAGTGACCAGACATTGCCTGCAGACCCTAGATACCAAACCAGACCCGGCTCAAACTGCATAGACCAGAGCTCAGAGTGGAGTGCTTGTTCGCACACCTGCGGGTCTGGAATATCCACACGGGTGTCCAATCAAAACCCAGCCTGTCGCCTGGAGATGCAGATGCGCTTGTGTATGATCCAACCCTGTCAGCCTGTTCTCCAGAGAACTCCACAGGTGAGTCTCCATTAGGATCTGCCATTGGATTCTGACCATTCAAAACAATCTCTAATCAACCCCCACATCTGTGCTTCAGTGGTCGAGGAGGAAATGTCAACCCAGTTACAGGTCAGCAACCCCAGTTCGGCTTTCCCACCAGGGCTGCTATAGTACACAGTTCTATAGGCCCCGTTATTGTGGCTCATGTACAGACAGCCGTTGTTGCACTCCTTACCATACTGGCACGGCACTGGTCACTTTCCGCTGCCCTGGGGGAAGACTGCTCAATCATGCTGTCATGATCATCAACTCCTGCATCTGCCATTACAACTGCCCCTATTCATCTGGAGGGGCATATAGAGGGACACCCTTCCTGGGTTAGACACTCACTCTACTCTCTTGTAGGCTGACTTTGGATCTAGTAGCTTCATTTTGGATGCTCTGGGTTTACATGTCTTATTGAGTGTTAGTTAAAAAATGTTACATTGACCAAACTCAAGGTTTGAGGTTTCAGATTAATGACTGAAAAACTCCTCTTCAACTTTGACTCTTTTTTTTCTTCAGGACAATGTCTTTAGACTGGATAGGTTTCCACAGCTAGCAATAATATGTTCTAAGAACGTTTTGCTAATGTTCCAGATAAGTTACTGAATAAAAAATTTCAGAAAAAAAAAGTTTTATGCCACCTTTTTAAGAACATTATTAAAGACCAGATAACACTGACCAAACATTCTATTAACATTACTGGAAGAATTTTTGATCTTAAAGGAGTCATAATGTTGTTTTAACTTTGGTACCCAATGCTCTATTATAGTCTTTCAGGCACTTCTAAAAAAGAAAAGTGGAAAAAAAATCAACACAGAGCCCCTCAGACCCTTATTTCTAAAGGCATTATTGTCTCGCGAGATCTGATGCGATGTTTTGGCTGTCGTGGACGGTCATTATAATAATGCAAATGAGGGGCGCGTTGATTGGTTGCAGGAAGGAGGGGGGTTGACACCGCAGGTAACTTAAGCATCATTACAAACTGACATGGCGCAAGTTGTCAGAACCCGACCCGGCCGCGACATATGGGATTCAACCGTACATGTTTGAGCCGGACTCTGAACCAGAGCTGGAAAGGGAAGATGTAGAGTTGTTGGATGCACGTCTACATCAAGATGTCTCTGAATGGTAAAGACAATCATTTTGACTGAGACATACATTAACATCAGTTCGAGCAAAAACGTGTGTTGCTATTTTCTCCCACATAAATTTACCTTTTATTTAATGTAGATTACATTAACGGAGATGTAGTTTTTTTTTTTTATCAGCTTACAGTGGTTTTGAGATTTTTACTATCATGTGGTGTTTTTGCCTTGTTTTACGTTGTGGTTATTTAGACATTCAATATGTTTCTTCTTTAGACATGCAACGTGATGTTATACTTGCATTTAAACAGTTTTAGCCACTGAGCATGGACTCCTGTACCGTCACTACTGTAGCTGCTAGTGTAAAACAAAGTGGAAAGATGTGGCTAGCATTCGTAGAGTCCATTCCCCGTGTTTACCTCGAAGGTAACGTTACATACAATAGCCGCATTAGCAGTTAACGTTAGCTGCTATTTGTTAACCACGGTAGAGCAATAAAAACACAGTCTTACCTTTTCAATTTCTGGCAAGTCCCTGATGGTTGGGATGGCACCTTTTCCCAAACGGAGCTTCGAGGCCAAGTTCGCCTGATACTGCCCCAAATTTGTAAATGATTCCGGTGTAAAATGTTTAGCACACACACCTAACGATACGCCACTTGAAAGAGTTGTTGGGACAGCGTCATTAAAAATGAATTTCCTCCACTGTTCCCTGATAGTTTCGTCCGTTTTTGGTAGATAAAACACATTTGCATGTTGTTTGTGGCAGTCACCCACAGAGCATCTCAAGTGTAGGCTACACTCGGTTTCTCCATCTTTCTCAAGTCGACTAAACTGAATCTGAGGGGGAGAGGGGCGGGCTTCCCGCGGCATAGGTTTGCGGTGTCCATATTTTGTATATCCTCCCCCGTCTTGACGTCAAGAGGGGGAAGAAATCAAAATCTCGTTTTTTCGTGCGCGTGCACGCGGCCTATTTTACAAACCCTGAGGTAAACAAACGCTTCACTTTTAAATATCGGCTTCCCAGCCAGTGTACAATCATTATGCAATCATAACATACATTGATTCTCGTGGAAAAGTGAAATTTCTACATTATGACTCCTTTAAAGGGATACTCCACTTTTTTTGGAAATAGGCTCATTTTACAACTCCCCCAGAGTTAAACAGTTGAGTTTTACCGTTTTCGAATCCCTTCAGCTGAGTTTCTGATATTTAGAAGAATATCAGTAACCAGACAGTTTCTGGTCTCATTGACTTCCATAGTAGGAAAAAATATATACTATGGAAGTCAATGAGACCAGAAACTGTCTGGTTACTGATATTCTTCTGAATATCAGAAACTCGGCTGAATGGATTCGAAAACGGTAAAACTCAACTGTTTAACTCTGGGGGAGTTGTAAAATGAGCCTATTTCCAAAAAAAGTGGAGTATCCCTTTAACTCTGAGAGAACTTATCAGAACGTTAGCCAAAGTTCTGAGAATGTCCTCTGTCAGCTGGCTCTGTACTTTAAGCTTCTGTAAAAGTTTAAAATCTGCCAGAAATTGCATTTTTTTTTTAATCTATTGGGTTTACACAATGGCATCTGTTTTTACTTTGAGTGGGAGGATACATTAGTTAAAGTAGTACACTTGAAAATATTGACCGATTATATAAGAGTAAATCCGTCAATATCTTTGTCAGTTTTGTACTATATTATTGGACAACAACTGTGGCTTTCAATGAATTCCAAAGCTATTAGCTCACAAAAGAAAATTATATAAAAGATAAAACATTTTCTCCCCTTCACCAAAAAGAATCTAAGCAAAGAAACTCATTATAGTGTATGGTAGATTTTTCCCCTGACTTAAGTTTACCTGGGTCGTCTCCTGATCGACGTTGGCTGAGTCGGTCAACGTCTTGACCCCTACGAACACTAACACTTGGGAAATAAGATCTCTAGTGTTCCACTAACCTGCTGCACAGCATTAACCAGACAGACTATGAGACCGACAATGCCTGGCTTAGAATATGTTTTAATCACGGCCGGAGGACCTCAGACCAATTTCAGAGAGAATCCCACCAGCAAAAATAATACAACAGTTTTTATAGAATATGAGCATGGCAAAAGTGACATGATTCATTACATAATTTTTCTACAATATGATTAGTTCTTCATAATATGTAATTCAGCAAACCCTTCTGTTACTACATAAAAGTCTGGTACCTTGATTTCTCCAAATCATGAGTTCATAAAGTTCATAAATATCTGTCTAGTTTCAATTCCCCTTTTGTTATATTCGGACATGATTCAGACACACATTGAATGACTGTGTGTTTGGGGACGTTTCAGGTTTCAAAAGCATATAATTGTTAATCCTGCCAGAAAAACAAATGTTAGTTATGATTAATTTAAAAAATCCATCACAAGTGTTAGACAGATTTCAAATGTACTAGAAATAACATTACACATGAATGCAGAAGTTCTTCAGGTATTGGGTAAATGCTATGCGAAATTTACATTTAAGTGTGGCATGTTCATCTTTATTTACTGTAGGCTTTTATTTGAAGACTGACACTAACTGTAGTGTTTACAAATTTCATGCAAAAAGATGTAAATATGTAAATACTTTTTATGTCTATGTGTTTCTGTCATTTATACTAGAATTTTTATTATTTGTGTTCATTTATTTCAAGTTTTATTGCACTGTCATTTGCCACCTCACAACATTGCAGTCCAAATGTAATACATGGTTTGTCAGATTTCTCATAAATTCTCAATAAAAAGTTTTATACTTGTCACCTTTTCTTTGGATCTAGTATAGCTTCATATTGAATGCCCAGCATGAGTCTCTTTCTTTACAATGATTCTGAAGTGCAAGGCTGCCCTCTTTTGTTTTTCTGATGAAGGGCAAGCAAGAATTTTATGCTTCAGTGATTAAAGAATATTTGCCCCCTGGTTGAGAATCACTAATTTTCTGTAGAATAATTTGTACCATTATGAAATAGCTTATGTACATGAATGGGCAAATATAATAGAAATAAAGAATGTATAGACTGTAAAGACAATGAGTGCAGCATTCAAAATCAAAACCATATGCTTTTGAAAAAAAGAAAAAGCATTTCTCACTTCTTCATTTTTTACATTAGGTTCCTGCACCTTTTTACATTAGGTTCCTTTTACATTAGCCTACATAAAAATGTAATCGCCTAAACATGTCCTTTCTGACTTGTATAATATATACTTGTATAATCATAAAGGTTTTTACAGTCTAAGAGATTAGTTCAAGTTCAAAGTTCATAAAGTAGTTCAACGTTTTGTTTGACACACAGGCTTTGGTTTGAGCTCAGTTGAAGTCAGCATGCTCTCACTTCCTGTGACATTCGAGCCTCCATCAAGAAAGTCTGATAATCGTCTCCAATGATGGAGTTCAACTCAACCTGTCAATTTGTCAATTTTGATTTTACGCACAAATTTTTGCCCTCAGTCTACGTGACTGTTTTCACTCTTGGAGTGATTGGCAACTGCTTTGGGCTGAAATCTGTGCATGATAACTGGAAGAAAATGGGCAATGTAAATATTTTTGTGCTCAACCTTTGCCTGGCAGACATTTTATATCTTTTGACTTTGCCGTATTTGGTGGTTTACTACGCATCCAACAGCGAATGGATATTTGGACATGTTTTCTGCAAGATTTTAAGATTGTGTTTCTGCATCAATCTGTACGGCAGCATTGGTTTCCTCACATGCATCAGCGTATACAGGTATCTCGGCATCGTCCACACTTTGAGAGTTAAAGGCAGAATTGCAGCCAAACACTCTGTGGTGATTGTTTCGCTGGTCTGGTTTTTTGTTTTTCTTCAGTGTCTGCCTGATATGTTTTTTGACAAAACCTCCAGCAACAAAACAACTTGTTTTGACACAACTTCGGACCAGCACATTAGGGAATACCTGAAGTACAGCATCGGAAGGACGGTTGTTGGATTCGGGATCCCGTTGTTAATCATGTTATGCTGCTACGGACATGTGGCGTTTATTCTGATGACCAAGAAAGACATCGATGTCATCTTAAAGCTGAGGTGTCTCAGGCTGGTTGTCGTTCTCACGCTGCTCTTCTCTATTTGTTTCATTCCTTATCATATTTTTAGAAATTTCAACTTGGCAACTCGAATCTCCAAGCTGGACGGCACGTGTCAGAAATGGTATTCTGATGTGTACATCGCAAACCAGGTTGGTAATGCATTGGCATGCATGAATAGTGCGATCAACCCACTGGTTTACCTCTTTAACAGTGATGAACTGCTAATGAAGTGTTTTATGAGGTGCAGACGAGCACGTCAGTCTCTAATTCCCGTCTCTCTTGTGGAGGAATCTCCCTTTCAGACGCATAACATTGACAGCATGGCCATGAAATAGAGATGAATGGAGATTCTTTGTGTGATAACTTTTTTTTCTTGCCTAGACTACAGTGAATAAAATGATTCTTATCTCCACACGCGGTTATGCCCTCCATTTCAGTAGGCTATAGCCTAACGTTACATCTTGTGACAGGATATATGCACTTACCGCTTCACTGGATTATGTCAAACAGAACTGAGTTTGTTCTTATTGTGTTCCAGTACAAAGCAAGGTCATTTTGATTATCATCATGGGATAATTATAGCTAAATGTGACGTTTTTTCTTTCTCTTAACTGTAATTGCATGCACTGAATGATTGAAAACACATTTTTGCTTTAAATGTTTGCATATTTTTATGTGAAGTAAATTCTGAAGAACTTAATAACTAATATTTTTGAGTTATATACAATACATTTATCAATATTACAGTATTGCTCTAGTTTTCATGCAACTGAAAACTACTGTTGTAAACAAAACAAAAACAATGTTTTTTATTACACAGGATATAGGCCTATTACAACTGAACCGTGTAATGAAGCTGCATTAAGATATGACACACCAAGCAATCTTATATGACTTAGTACATTTAGCCATGTGGTAAATTAAAAGCAGAAAAGATCAGATTTTTGTTCAAGATGATTTGAGATGAAAATAAATAGACTTGCATCCAAACACATGTACACAACTTTGTAAGGTAAATACCCATTAAATACAATAAATATGGGTTCACTTGGAACAAGGATAAATGTGGATATATTTTGATATTTAAGATAATGTATTACAATTTTAGGAGCATTTTAGTTTACTTTTGTAAGATAAATATTACTGTGTTGGGTCAAACAAAAGGTAATAGTGGTAATATCTAATAAGTAATATCTTTGTCCCATTATTGTCTTTGTCACAGATTGTAAATATGAATTTTTTATATATCTTTGTATATGTTCTTTTTTTAGCATTGAGGTTTTTGTAAAACACCATGCACCACAAATACTGTTAAGATCAAGGTAATTGTTAAAGCAATAAATATTTATTAAAAAAATTTGGTCATTTTTGTCTATAGCTTCTATAGCCTACATTATTTTTTAACAGTTCACATTGAAGTTCATGACTGTCAAGTGCATACATTGATCTTTCTTTATATAGGGATGCATTTATATTGAAATGTTAGCAGATACCAACACGTGCTAGGGTGATATTAAAATTGTATTCAGTCAAAAAATAAATCTAATTGCAAAATTGGTGGAAATACCTTTTTACATTGATGAGCCAAAACATAATGACCAGTAACAGGTGAAACGATTATCATTGATCATCTTCTAACAAGGCCACATATTAATGTCTGGGTAGATTAGATGGTAAGCAAACAATCAGGTCTTGTAATCAACGTGTTGGATGCAGGAGAAATGGGCAGGAATAAAGATCTGAGCGACTTTGACAAGGGCCAAATTGTTATGGCAAGGCACTTGGGTCAAAGTATCTCTGAAACGGCAAGGCTTGTGGGTTTCTCCCGGTCAGCAGTGGTGTGAATTTACCAGCAGTGGTCCGAGGAGGGACAAACCACAAACCGGCGACAGGGTGTTGGGCTATCTAGTCTGGTCTAGTCCTTCTATGGCACAAGTCGCACAAAATTTTAATGATGGTTATGGGAGGAATGTGTCACAACATAGTGCATCACACTCTGCTGCGTATGGGGCTGCTTAACCACAGTCCGATCAGAGTGCCTATGATGACCCCTGTCAACCGTCAAAAGCACCTACAATGGACACATGAGCATCGTAACTGGATCTTGGAGCAGTGGAAGAAAGTCGCCTGGTCCGATCAGTCCCCTTTTCTTTTACATCACATGGATGGCCATGTACACCGCCGTTTACCTGGGGAAGTGATGACACCTGGATACACTGTGGGATGATGACAACCCGATGGAGGGGGTGTGATGCTCTAGGCAACGATCTGCTAGGAAACCCTGGATCTGGTTATTCATGTGGACGTAAATTTGACACGTGCCACCTACAGTTGTGTTCAAAATTATTCAACCCCCCCAATGCTGTAAATGGTTTTAGGGAATTTAGTGTACTTTTGTAATTGTATTCAGAATGAAATCCTACAAGGACTTCTTAAAGAACCATATGCAACTAAAATGACATCAATTGGTTTTGTAATACAGTAGTAAATGTTTCTTTTGTGAATTCTTCATTGACACAATTATTCAACCCCTTAAAGACTACCACTCTGAAGAACAGAGGTTCATTGAAGTGTTTTCAATCAGGTATTGAAAACACCTGTGGATGTCAGGGAGCAGCAATAAAGCCTAATAAGCACCAATTAGGCAGCTTTAAAATGACTGTGATACTCAGCTCCTTCTAGACATTTACTTGTGTGGTTACAAACATGATGAAGTCAAGAGAATGGTCCAGGAAGACAAGAGAAGAGGTGATTACTCTTCACAGGAAGGGCAATGGCTATAAGAAGATTGCAAAGATGTTAAACATACCAAGAGACACCATAGGAAGCATCATTCGCAAATTCAAGTCAAAGGGCACTGTTGAAACGCTACCTGGTCGTGGCAGAAAGAAGATGCTGACTTCGACTGCTGTGCGCTACCTGAAGCGTAGAGTGGAGAAAAGTCCCCGTGTGACTGCTGAGGAACTGAGAAAAGATTTGTCAGATGTAGGTACTGAAGTTTCTGCTCAGACAATACGGCGCACCCTGCGTAATGAAGGCCTCCATGCCAGAACTCCCAGGCGCACCCCCTTGCTGTCTCCAAAGAATAAGAAGAGTCGACTGCAGTATGCCAAAAGTCATGTGGACAAATCACAGAAGTTTTGGGATAGTGTTCTGTGGACTGATGAAACAAAATTAGAACTGTTTGGGCCCATGGATCAACGCTATGTTTGGAGGAGGAAGAACAAGGCCTATGAAGAAAAGAACACCTTGCCTACTGTGAAGCATGGCGGGGGGTCAATCATGCTTTGGGGCTGTTTTGCTTCTGCAGGTACTGGGAAGCTTCAGCGTGTGCAAGGTACCATGAATTCTCTTCAGTACCAGGAGATATTGGATGACAATGTGATGCAGTCCGTCACAAACCTGAGGCTTGGGAGACGTTGGACCTTTCAACAGGACAATGATCCCAAGCATACCTGAAAAGGAGTAGGAGGATGCTTAGGTAGCTAGCTTGAAGCCAATGGGGCTGTCAGTAAAAACAGGTCCAGTCTAGTCACTCTGATGTTAAGATCTTTTATTTTCCTTCCAAATCAGGTATTGGATATGGGTGTGTATGTGTGAGCGTGAGAGCGTGTGAGCGTGTGGTTTCTACAAAGAACAGAAATACAATGTTTTAGTTCACAATAAACATAACATGGAATCCACAGGAAATAAAGGAACTTAAACAATACATGAAGCCATCTACTCATAATATAATCTCAAATACATATGTAAATAACTAAAGAACATGCTTAAGCAGGAAATATAGCAAAATAAACACATTTAGGACAAACTTAATACAGAATAATAATTAAGTGTCAAAAAAGCACTTACATGGTCAAATACACACACGCAGGGAAAAACAAAGGAAGAACTCAGTCCTCTGCACAGTGCATCCATGTGCACCAGAATGAAGGTGCTGTGGGCACAGGTGCCATTTATAAGGCCTGATAGTGTCCTAATTGGCTTGAGATTAGGTGGGTGGAGCTAAAACTTAATAGGAAAATTAACAAGCTAAGTGGGGTGTGGCACATGCTTGGCACCTTGACGCTTAGGGACACACAACTTCTCAACAGCCGCCCCCAAATTTGTATAGCAAATTTGATCAATCAGGGGAGATCAGGCAGGGCAGGAAGAGGAATGAGGCGGGCAATGGGCCTTGTATATGTCCTGTCCTTGACTTGGACATCAGCAACCCTACAACGGCCATCCTTGCTGGGATGAAGGGAGATGACCTTATCCACTGACCATTGGGATCTGGGAAGTTGAGGATCTAGTATTAGAACAACAGTGTTAGGTTGTAGGTTAGGATGATCTGTGTGCCACTTCTGTCTGGACTGGAGAGAGGGAAGATAATTTCGAAGGAAATGGGCCCAAAAATGATCAGAAAGGATCTGGCTGTGACGCCATTGACGGCGACTGTGCAGCTCAGAGTCTGGATATGTAACCAGAGGAAGGGAAGCATCATGCCGCCCCATCAGCAGCAAGTTAGGGGTCACCGGGTCAGGGTCAGCAATGTCAGAAGACACATAGCCTAAGGGTTTGGAATTTAAGATGCCTTCAATTTCAATCATTACTGTGCGTAATACCTCCTCACTGACAATTTGAGCACCGAGGGTAGTCTCCAGAGCGATTTTGATGGAGCGTATTTCACGCTCCCAGGTTCCACCAAAGTGAGGTGCGTATGGAGGATTGAATTTGAAGGAAATCCTCTGCTTAGCTAGAGCTTCCTGAAGGTCAGGGGTCAGGGATTGATAGGCATCTAGTAACTCTCTCTTACCGCCAATGAAGTTGGTACCTCTGTCAGAGAGTAGTTCAAATGGTTTACCTCTGCGAGCAATAAAGCGCCTGAGCGCCATCAGGAAGGAATCTGTATTTATGTGACTGAGTAGATCAAGATGCACGCACCTAGTCGTCAGACATTTGAAAATTATTCCCCACCTTTTCTCAGCTCGTCTGCCAATCTTTACTGTATAGGGCCCAAAACAATCCATCCCAGTGGAATAGAATGGAGGTGTGTTAAGGCGAAGGCGAGCGGGAGGGAGATCCGCCATCTGGGGAATAATAGGATGTGCTCGGAACTGTTGGCATTTCGGGCACCTATGCTGATATTTTTTGACTGCCTCACGACCCCTCAGGATCCAGTACCGCCTCCTTAACTCAGCGAATAGCCTCTCTCGCCCAGGATGTTGTAAGTGGTCATCACAATCCTTAATTATAAGCGTTGTGATTGGATGGGCAGGGTCCAGGACTACTGGATGAATGGCATCAGGGGGTAGATCACTACTTCGCCGTAACCTTCCGCCAACTCGAATAAGCCCTGATGCTGGGTCTAGCTCTGGGGCAAGGGAGAGTAAACGGCTTGAAGGAAGAAGGGGCTTTTGGGTTTGAAGGCAGGCTAAATCATCCCTGAAGGAATCCACCTGGGCTTGTCTTAGGATGGCTGTCTCTGAATCACGATAGTTTTCTGCTGATGGAGGCTTTGCCGCTCCATGAAGGGATGCAGCCACGCAGTCAAGGAGATCTTGGAGGGTGGCAAATTGACTGGGGTCAGGGATGGAGGGGTATGGACTGAGAGATACAGCACCACAGAAGCTGGGCTTACGGCACTCTTCAGCGTCATCAGATTGATCTATAACAGGGCTAGTGGGCCACAGTTCGGGGGATTGGAACATGAAGGCAGGTCCTTGGTTCCACCTGCAGGGCCTACTAAGTTCAGCAAGTAGCTTTCCTCTAGTTAGGTCGTCCGCTGGGTTGTTCTTAGAATCCACATAACACCACTCCAGGCCTTTAGTGAGCTCCTGAATCTCAGCTACCCTGGTTCCAACGAAAACTTTGTAACGGCAAGAGTCAGAGGTGAGCCATTGAAGTACAGTGGTAGAGTCAGTCCATAGAATAGTCTTTCTGATACGGAGGGTGAGCTCTGTTTGGAGGAGACTGAATAGCTGAGCTCCTATGAGGGCAGCACATAATTCAAGTCGTGGAATGGATAGTTGTTTTTTGGGAGCAACGCGGGACCTTGCCATGAGGAAGGACACATTCCCTTGGTGCTGACCATCTTCTGTGCGCATGTAGGCAACTGCACCATAGGACTTCTCTGATGCATCACAGAAGATGTGGAGGTCTTGAGTGGTTAAGGAGGTGTCTACTGAATGAGGTGTGAGGCAGCGAGGCAAAGTGATGGTGGAGAGGTTAGGGAGTTCATTCTCCCATGAAAGCCAGGCTTTTAAGAGATCATGAGGGAGATTAGGGTCATCCCATTCTCGTGCCTTTCCCCATAAGTGCTGGACGATGATTTTGGCCCTTGTGGTGTAAGGGAGGATATAGCCAAGAGGATCATACTGGCTAGCAAGAACTCTGTAAATATGACGCATAGTTGGAGTAGTAGATTCAATGGCTCTGTGCCTGTATCTGAGAGTATCTGTATGGCAGTTCCAGAGGAGGCCTAGAGTAGACTCTAAGGGATCAAGAGAAGGATGGTGTGATAACCAGAGCTCTGTTTGTTCTGACCTGGCTTCAGGAGGGAGGTGACAGATGACCTGAGGATCATTACTGGCCCATTGTCTGATTTCGAAGCCACCAGAGGAGAGGGTAGTGCGCAGGCTATTAAGGAGATCTCTGGCTTCCTCTGGAGTAGGGAAACTCTGTAAACAGTTATCCACGTAGAAGTTACTGTGTATGGAATGGTGAATACACTCATCTGCCTGAGTATCCTTGATGATCCTCTGGAGGATGTAAATGGCACAGCAAGGGCTTGAGGTTGTGCCAAAGGGGAGGACTTGCCATTCATACACAGTTGGGGGAGCTTTACAGTCCAGGTCACGCCAGAGGAATCGCAGGAGAGGTTTATCCTGGGGTAACAGGCACACCTGGTGAAACATTGATTTAATGTCTCCACTGATTGCAATCTTGTGCTGCCTAAAACGGAGCAAAACTCCAAGGAGGGAAGGCCCGAGGATTGGTCCAGGAAGTAACTGTGAGTTCAGACACTGATTTCGGTAGGAGAAGGAACAATCAAACACAATGCGATCTTTACCATTGTGATGCACATTGTGGTGGGGTATGAACCAGGACTCAGGAGTATCTTCTATTTCAGAGGATGACAACTTCTTGACATACCCAGCATTAACTAATTTCTGGATCTCGCCAGTATAGTTCTCTGCCTGTTGTGGATTTTGAAGGAGTCGCCTTTCACAGCTGCGGAGACGGGACATTACTGCCTCCTTGGGGGCCTTCAGAGGGGGCCAGGGGTCTACACGGAGGAGGGGTGCCGCATATCGTAGGACGCCGTCAACAGGTGTTCTGATAGTTTGGGTCTCAAGCTGGTGCATTGCCTCTTGATCCTGTTTGGACCGAACCACTGCTTTCATGCTTCGCTGTGGTAACGCATCAATCTGCCATAGTTTCTGAACATTATGGTGGATGTCATCAGGTGGGCATTTAAAGGAGATATAATGAGAACAAGTAGAAGGTAAGCTAGAAAGATCTCTTGCAGGACCCTGCAGTGTCCAGCCAAGCCGGGTCTTGATTGCTACAGGGGTTCCAGGAGGGCCTAATTTGACAGGTTGTGTTGGGATGATAAGGTGTGTATGATCAGCTCCTATAAGGAGAAGTGGCCTTACTTTATTAAGCTGTTTGAGAGGGAGCTGACGGAGGTGGGAGTAGCGCCGCTGGAGGAATTTCACCGGGTGAGAATGTTCTGACAAGGATAGCTGTTCAGCAGTGAAGGCTTGACTGATGACATAGGACTTATTAGGATGCACTTTAGGAATAAGGGTGAAGGATACAGAAGCTCCATTAAGAGTCTGAACATCCTGTCTCACAGTTCTCAGCTGTAGACTCTCAGATTTACCTTTTAGCTGAAGTGTTTGGGCAGCAGGGTGAAGGAGGATTGTTCTTTCGGACCCATCATCCAGTATGGCATAAGTGTCTAAGGATCTGTCTCCATTGCGCAGGGTCACTTCAACTACCTTCAGTAGTACTTTATTGCAGTCACTAGGGTGGTCAAGATATAGATTTTGCACTTGCCTCTGGTTAACGTTGCATAGGATGTGTAGGTGTTTCCCATTACACTGGCTGCAGCGTCCTTTCAGGTCACATTGGGTTGTAAAGTGATCTCGTAAACATCGCCAACAACGTCTCTTTTCCTTGATCCAGTTAGTTATCTGGTCTTTGGTGAGCTGGAGGAAATCACCACACTTACTGACATGATGTTCGGTAGAATTGCAGTAAGCGCACACTGGATAGGATTCAGCCAAGTTGTTAGGAGGCTGAATAACTTTCGGTGAGGGAACTTGGGCTTTGGAGGAGGTCATATGAGAGGAGGTTTTAATACCATGGAGTATGGTTGTACCTCTTAATGGGTGAGGAGGTGGAGGCCTTTGCCGGATAGGCTGAAATGTCCTTTCTCTCCTAGGCTGGCAGCGGGCTTCTTGTTGTAGCCAGTTGGAAAAATCTAGGAGGTTATAGGAAAGGGAACCTGGTCTACTCAAACATATCCATCTCTTAAACTGGCAGAACTGCTCATGGGGAAGTTTCTCTAGAAGTCGCTCAACATGTGAGCCACAGGTAAGCTCAGAGAGACCCTCAGGGCCCATGGACTGAAGGAGGCCTACTAATGCTTGCACTCGAAGAGAAAATTGGTCTAAGCCTCTACCGTCACCTGCACGAATAACAGGCATCTCCATGATGGACCGGAGCTCCTTCAAAGCAAGCTGTCTAGGTTGACCGTAACGCTCATCTAGGGCTCGTATAGCTTGAGTGTAAGGATCTGGGGCATAAACATAAGCCAAAGCAAGTCTCCTCGCCTGGTCTACCTTTAGATGATCCAACAGGATGTGGTATTTATATTGCTCTGATTCTCTTGGATCTAACAAGTTGGATAGGGCCATCTTTAACATCATGTACTGACATTCATCCTCTCTTGTGAGATCAGGGAAAGAAGGACCTTCTACCCTCCTATGGTTTAACTGCAGGGGGCCAATAGGAGGAACTAGCTGATTTAGAGGGGCAGCCGATGTCAGGTGGTGGGGCTGCACATTGAGAGACTGGTATGCAGGCTGGAAAGAATAGGACAAAACACCAGGCAAAGGTTGGTTTGGCAGTGTATAGGCTGGGTGCATGGGGTTATATGAGGCTGGTGCTTGATATGTGGCAGGAAACTGACCACAGCCAGGAGGATGCGTGCTCTGCAACGACTGTGGCATAGGTTGGGTAAGAGGGGCACGACTTACAGGAGGCAGAGGAGATGGAAGCTGTGGCTGAAGTAGGAGAGGAGGGGGCCTATGGTCCTCTGTTTGGGCTTGTGGACATGCTGCTGATTGAAGGTTAAGATTATCAGGGCAAGGGGATGGCAAGCGAGACCGTGAGGAGTGAGTGCTGCTTCCAAGCATACACTGCTGGATTAGTCTACCCTGATTTCTTAATTCTTCTACCAATTGCTGTAGGAGTGCAGTCTGAGAATCAGGAATGGGAGCTATTGGAGAAGTATGTTGGTGTTCAACATCAGGGGTTTGCACTCTCTCAGATAGGACAGGTGAGTAAGGGTGTGGAATGTCCTCCTGAATGTCTCCCTCCGTGGGCAATTCCAACTCCTCTAGCTCTTCCCCAGACTCATCCTCTTTCCAGGGTTGATAATGAGGACCAATACCAGGAATATCTGCAGGATGGAGCAGTTGTTGTTCTGGTGCTTCTGCTGCTGTAGGTTGCGACCGCTGATGATGTTGTAGAATGAAATCATCATAACGTGCGGGGAGCTGAGCTTGGCGACGTGGGCGCTCATGCTGTGACAATAAGGGCAGGGAGTGACTAGACATATCCACTGATCATCAATGAGCTCCGGCTCGAAGGACCATGAAAAGGAGTAGGAGGATGCTTAGGTAGCTAGCTTGAAGCCAATGGGGCTGTCAGTAAAAACAGGTCCAGTCTAGTCACTCTGATGTTAAGATCTTTTATTTTCCTTCCAAATCAGGTATTGGATATGGGTGTGTATGTGTGAGCGTGAGAGCGTGTGAGCGTGTGGTTTCTACAAAGAACAGAAATACAATGTTTTAGTTCACAATAAACATAACATGGAATCCACAGGAAATAAAGGAACTTAAACAATACATGAAGCCATCTACTCATAATATAATCTCAAATACATATGTAAATAACTAAAGAACATGCTTAAGCAGGAAATATAGCAAAATAAACACATTTAGGACAAACTTAATACAGAATAATAATTAAGTGTCAAAAAAGCACTTACATGGTCAAATACACACACGCAGGGAAAAACAAAGGAAGAACTCAGTCCTCTGCACAGTGCATCCATGTGCACCAGAATGAAGGTGCTGTGGGCACAGGTGCCATTTATAAGGCCTGATAGTGTCCTAATTGGCTTGAGATTAGGTGGGTGGAGCTAAAACTTAATAGGAAAATTAACAAGCTAAGTGGGGTGTGGCACATGCTTGGCACCTTGACGCTTAGGGACACACAACTTCTCAACAATACCTCCAAGTCCACTAGAGCATGGTTGCAGATTAAGGGCTGGAACATTTTGAAGTGGCCATCGCAGTCACCAGACTTAAATCCGATTGAGAACCTCTGGTGGGACTTAAAGAAAGCAGTTGCAGTGCGCAAGCCTAAGAATGTGACTGAACTGGAGGCTTTTGCCCATGATGAATGGGCGAAGATACCCGTAGATCGCTGCAAGACACTTGTGTCAAGCTATGCTTCACGTTTAAAAGCTGTTATAACTGTAAAAGGATGTTGTACTAAGTACTAAGATTGAATGTCACTTGGGGGTTGAATAAAACTGATAATAATGTGAGCACAGAAAAGACATTTGTGGTTATTTCATTATAAATGTTATGTTATATTTGTCTGACCTACACGTGCCTCTTTGATTCAATTGTAAGCAGGATGACTGAATGATCAAAATCAATGTCAAACCGGCCAAAACAATCAATTTCAGTGGGGGTTGAATAATTTTGAACACAACTGTATACCTAAACATTGTTGCAAACCAGGTACACCCCTTCATGACAATGGTGTTCCCTGGTGGAAGTGGTGTCTTTCAGCAGGATAATGCACGCTGCTACACTACTCACATTGTTCAGGAATGGTTTGTGGAACATGATGAAAAGTTCAAGATGTTGCCCTGGCCTCCAAATTCCCCAGATCTCACTCCAATAGAGCATCTGTGTATATGTGTATATATTGCATTTAAACTAAATGACTTTGTGTGGCTAGTGGATAAAAAGCATAAAGATTAACAGTCAGCAACATAACACTAGCTGTTTGCTCGCTGAGCTTGTGAACTCTTGGTTGAGCAGACATTAAAGGACAAGGCCAGGCAGCACAGATCATATGTCTACATGTCATCAGGGTGGGGGGTGATGCACAAGCTTCTCTTGCTCAGTTACATTAAAATGAGCGTCTGAAATACATCACACTGCTGGGATCTTCCCGGATCTTCTAGTTTTCGCTAATGATGGACGTGCTTCCAAAGGACTTCCTCAGAAGAACCCGTTGTGACAGTGCCGGTGAGTTCAAATAGTTCAACTGAACTGATTGAGTGTGAACAGGCAACAGATGAATAGTATTGATAGCTTACATACAGCACAAGCTGTCAGGATAAGGCAACACTTTTTTTATGTTGATGATTTTAATTTTGGCTTGTGCATTATTTGGTTCTAGTTTGCTACATTGAGCTAAAATTGATACAATTATTAACATGTTTATTTCAGTCACTATGAAGCACATAGCACATGTGGTCACGGTGTAGTATGTGTAATCAAGGAAGCTGTCTCAGGGGAAAGATATCAGATATCAGAGTAAAAGGAAAAAGCAAAGAGGGCACACAGCTGCCTCTTTACTTGTCTGAAAGCTTCCTGAGATTATATTTAGGTTGTTTTTGAACCATTCTTAACAGAAAACATACAAACCAGAACATAAAGACCTTTAATTTTTAACCCAACTAAAATAAACACATGAAACATTAAAAATAAACTGCAGTCCTGTCCCTATACTTCACTGTTTCTATAAAGGCAAAAAAAAAAAAAAAACTTATTTGTTATTTTTATTTATAAATATAGCTAAAAGTTACTTGGAGACTTTATGGTTGACAATTGTTTGTAGAGCATGTTCATAATTACCGTAATGTACACCAGCACTCTGCTAGGATACATCTCTTTGTGAACTTGAAGGGAACATTCAGTAGAAATCACTTTCACATGGATTGGTAAAAAATAAACGCAAAAGTGGGTCAGAAAATAGAATTAGTCATGATTATTAAGTGCCACTTTCTTAAATATATTTTGGATCTAGACAGTGCAATAACATTGAGGCATTTTTACAGTGAGGAATTAATTGTGACACTTGACATTTATTGTGACATTAGATGTGACTTTTAAAACGTGTAACTTTGTAACCTTTGCCTCTCTAGCGGTTAGAAAATAAAACGGTTAGAGTCTTGTTTAAGAACATTGTTTTTTGATTGTGCTTCGTCTATGTATTTCTTTTTGCAGATGAATGTGATCGAGGCACATGTAATCCGGTATATAGGGCCTACATACACATCTTATCAGAGCGTATGGACAAATAAATAACAGCGTTTATTTTTTTTCAACAGGCGGTCAGAGGGTTGTCGTTTTAAATGACCCATGGGTAATTTTGGTACAACAAACTTGAAACTTTACGCTTTATCCACAACCAGAGCTTTTTTTCTCCGTGTACGCATAATGCGACAGGCATGGGCGACTGTAGCCTATGCAATTTCCCGCGAAATCCGCCCTGACAGCTTTAAAATAAAAGTAATTAATACAGGTTTAAGGTGTATTTTATCAATCAATAAATTCCACTAGAAACAAACCTTGTTGTATTATTTTAATTTAATACTGTGAAGCTGCTTTGATACAATCTGTATTGTGAAAAGCGCTATACAAATATACTTGACTTGACTTGACTTGACTTGACTATTTGGGAAAATACATGATTTGTAAAACTGCAGGCTAATACATTTCTAGCCACATCTGAAGAGCAACCATACATGCATCCAGTTTTCTGCAGGTAGTGAGCGACGTCAACATCCTGTCTGCGTGCTGCACTGCATCACAGCAGCCCCATCTTAAAATATATTTACATAAGGCTTTCTGCAGAGGAGGTGTTATTATTAAGGCCATGACATCAAATGACACATGGTGACCAGGGAACAACCTGATATTAGGCACATGCAGAATCAGACATGACCCTTAAATGCATAAGTCTGTCTGCAGTCTTGCTAATCTTATTTACCACATCCTGATCTAGATTTTGAACTACAGTATAGGCCTCATTGTGCCACAGTTGGGTGATGCTAAATGGGCCATCATGGATTTGCTAAGAGCAATATTGAAATTCATTTTTAATTTGAAGATAAGTGTTTACAGTGTCTTTTAGCAGATACCATCAAGACGTGCTAGGGTGATATTAAAATTGTATTCAGTATATTCAAGTATATTTTTATACTTTAATGAAGAATAAGATCACAACCTGTAGATCAAAACCAGTATTAAGCTAGTTGGATAAGAAATTGAAACACACACACACACACACACACACACACACACACACACACACACACACACACACACACACACACACACACACATACACACACACACACACACACACACACACACATACATTTAATTATATATATATATATATATATATATATATATATATATATATATATGTGTGTGTGTGTGTGTGTGTGTGTGTGTGTGTGTGTGTGTGTGTGTGTGTATTTAAAAAAAAAAAATCTTTATAAAATTGTATTGTTTTACTTGAGAACTATATAATTAAGACTAACCGTGACAGTTTCGAAAATATATACAGGAACATATCTGAACATAATGTTTTAATTTAATTTAGGAATGGCTATCACTTTTCTCATGAAGCCAAAAGTGACTGGCTCAAAGCCTCCGAACTTCAGGGTTAATTAAGTCAATTACCAATGGCAGCCAGGATTCTGTCTCTCCACCATGCCAAACCTGTCTCTCCTCCCAACTGTCCCCGCCTCAGTCAGGTGACCTGAGCAGGAACAGGGTTGATGGGAACCCAGCCATGTGTTCTTAGTTTCTAAACAAAGTCAGCAGTGCAGGGCCCAACGACATGTCCTCCGAGCAGAAGGAGCTCACACAGACACCTCTGCTCAAGATATGGGTGCCATGGATGAGCACTTCCTTAAGCCAGAGGAGAGGCTGTAAGTGAGGGGATATCTTAATTCACCTGCCTTTCCTTAACTTTTTTGCTATTTGCTTTTTCTCTGTCCTCTAAAATTGTTGGTGTTAAATGCTGTTAACCTCTTGTAGATGATCAACCCAGGTGTTGTGAACTTCAGCCCTGCCTGCTTCCTTTGTCTACATTTGATCACATAGCGTCTTGAAGCTGCACCAAGCAGCAAGTTGTGTTCTTGAGAGCTCTGTTTCTTCAGTTGTGGCGACGGAATGGAAAGGAATATTAAGTGCTGGAGTTGGCTTCAAGACTATCACCCATGCGATTCCTTGGTTGCTGCTGTGGGATGTTCTTTCAGTAGTTTTTATACATTCAGCCTCTTTTCGCTATCCAAGTCATATGAATAACCCTGCCGTCTCAGTACAATAATAATAATAATAATATATTTATTTTTTATAGATTATTAAGGCCATGATATCAAATGACACATGGTGACCAGGAAACAACCTGATATTAGGCACATGCAGAATCAGACATGACCCTTAAATGCGTAAGTCTGTCTGCAGTCTTGCTAATCTTATTTACCACATCCTGATCTAGCGTTTGAACTATATAGGCCTCATTGTGCCACAGTTGGGTGATGCTAAATGGGCCATCATGGATTTGCTAAGAGCAATATTGAAATTCATTTTTAATTTGAAGTGTTTACAGTGTCTTTTAGATTATATTTTTCAACTTTAATGAAAAATAATAATATGTTTATTTTTATACAGATTATTAAGGCCATGATATCAAATGACACATAGTGACCAGGGAACAACGTCATATTAGGCACATGCAGAATCAGACGCCTTTCAAGAACCCAAAGTTGCATCACGCATGCATATAGAACATCTCAATCCTTGTGATCAAAACCTTACTCATTCTTTAAAATCAATGTTTTCTACTGGTCCACAGCTTCACGGCCCCAGTTTACAAACTGCCCTACAATGATTGTGATGGTTGGACTGCCGGCCAGGGGTAAGACCTACATCTCCAAAAAGTTAACCCGGTACCTAAATTGGATTGGAGTCCCAACTCAAGGTGAGTGTATGCATCAGGTAAGTGATCAGTTCTTAATTGCAAGCATTGTTAATGTTCGTAGTACGTATACAGTATAAACAGTTGGGGAAATAATGATTTGATTCCCAGCTGTAAGTTGGCCCACTTACAAAGAAATGAAGGGTCTATAATTTTTATGGTAGGTTTATTTTAACGGATAGAGACAGAATATCAACCAAAAAAACAGATTATATAAAGGTTGTAAATTGATTAGCATTTGATCGAGTGAAATAAGTATTTGATCCCCTACAAACCAGCAAGAATTCTGCCTCCCACAGATTGGTTATGTGCCCATGTGGAACACAGATTAGTCCTGTCACTTTAAGAAAGTACTCCTAATGTCAGCTCGTAATGTGTATAAAAGAAACCTGTCCACAGAATCTGTATCTTCCATTCCATCCTCTCCACCACCATGGGCAATACCAAAGAGCTGTCAAAGGAGATCAGGGACCAGATTGTAGACCTGGACAAGGCTGGAATGGCCTACAAGACCATCAGCAAGAAGCTTGGTGAGGAGGAGACAACTGTTGGTGCCATTATTCGGAAATGGAAGAAATACAAAATAACCATCAATCGCCCTCGGTCTGGAGCTCCATGCAAGATCTCGCCTCATGGGGTACGGATGATCATGAGAAAGGTGCGGGATCAGCCCAGAACTACACAAGAGGAGCTTGTTAATGATCTCAAGGCAGTTGGGACCACAGTCACCAAGCAAACAATTGGTAACACGCAATTGATAATCCACAATCGATTGAAATCCTGCCGCACCCACAAGAAGGCACTGCTCAAGAAGGCACATGTACAGACCCGTCTGAAGTTTGCCAATAAACATTTAATGATTCAGAGAAGGCTTGGGAGAAAGTGCTGTGGTCAGATGAGACCAAAGTTTAGCTCTTTGGCATCAACTCAACTCGTCGTGTTTGGAGGAAGAGAAATGCTGACTATGACCCCAAGAACACCATCCCTACAATCAAGCATGGAGGTGGAAACATCATGCTCTGGGGCTGTTTCTCTTTTAAGGGTACAGGACGACTTCACCGTATTGAGGGGCTGATGGACAAGGCCATGTACCGTCAAATCTTGTACAAGAACCTCCTTCCCTTAGCCAGAACACTGAAGATGGGTTGTGGATGGGTCTTCCAGCATGACAATGACCCAAAACATACCACCAAGGCAACAAAGTAGTGGCTCAAAAAGAAGCACACTAAGGTCTTGGAGTGGCCTAGCCAGTCTCCAGACCTTAATCCTATAGAAAATCTGTGGAGGGAGTTGAAACCTCGAGTTGAAAGCGACAGCAAAGAAACCTTAAGGATTTTGAGAGGATCTGTAAAGAGGAATGGACCAAAATCCCTCCTGAGATGTGTGCACACCTGATGACCAACTACAAGAAACGTCTTACCTCTGTGCTTGCCAACCAACAAAGGTTTCTACACAAGTACTAAGGCATATTTTACTTGGGGATCAATACTTATTTCACTCACTGAAATGCAAATAAATGTATAACCTATAAATAATGTGTTTTTGGTTGATATTCTGTCTCTATCCGTTAAAATAAACCTACCATAAAAATTCCAGACCCTTAATTTCTTTGGAAGTGCCAAAATCACTTTGAACTTACAAAATCAGATCAAATTATTATTTCCCCCACTGTAGATATATATTAAAATAATAATCTTAATTGTACTCTCAATGGCAAGCATTGTTTGTTAATTATTAAATTATTTGCTGATATAATGTTTAGCATTATTTTGATTTAATAAACACATAGTGTGTGTGTTTACATATAAATTGTTTGCTAACAAACCATTTTTATTGTTCTGTTGTATGCAAAGTCTTTAATTTAGGTCAGTATCGAAGAGAGGCTGTGCAGACATACAAGAACTATGAATTTTTTCGTCCAGACAATGAGGAGGCCATGAAAATCCGCAGGTAAGATACATTTAAGATGGCTATATATAACTTCTAAATATGTTTGAACTCAATGTGAGAACTGAATTTGTCTTTCGTAACTATGTATTTCCATCATGTGTTCAGAGCCTGTGCCTCAAGTGCTATGAAGGACATTGCCAATTACTTTGCTAAGGAGCAGGGACAAGTAGCAGTGAGTCAAGAATGTAATGGATAACAGTTATGCTGTCTGTCCAAGCTATTAATAAGATTATTATAACTGGATTAGTTTGGAATTCTTCACAGTTATTAAGGGGGTCAACAAATTCTTAAAATGTAAATCAATCTCTGACAAATACTCTTCACAGGTATTTGATGCTACCAATACCACGAGGGAGAGAAGAGGCATCATCATCAGTTTTGCAAAGGAGAAGGGCTACAAGGCAGGTGCAGCAGGGTTTTACTTTTATTCAACAGTCTGCTTTATTAAAGTCTCCCTCTTCTGCACATTGTATTCAGTGTGGTGATTTGTTGGATGTTACCTCAAAATGGTAGCTTTCCAAAATATTTATTTTTTATAAATTAAGGTATTTATTAATGTAAAATGCTTAAACCAGAGCCATTGCCCAAGGAGGAGCCTCATAGATAAAAATGTGACAGGATCCCGATGGGGAGACGAGTCCATTCTGTTTGAATAGAAGTCAATGAAGTAGATGCCTCAGTAGTGTACGCTGAATAAACCATTTAATTGTGCTAACAGCTTTTTGTCACATAAACCGACTGCCTGTCCACTAATCTTAAACATTGTTTATATTAAATATTAATTCTGGAGTGAGCTATATTTGGAATACTGAAAATAGCTGTTTTATAAGCGAGGCCATGGATGGTTTCGCGTCAGGGATGACTCTTTTTTTTTTTTTTTTTTTTTGAAAGCAGTTTATTGACATGAAAGAATAAAGCATTTTGAAAACAATTAAACTACTGTCACACTTTAATATTTTGTAAAATTGTCGTTTTTAGCAACCAACATTTCATAAGAAATGTTTATGTCCAGGTGTTTTTCATTGAGTCGATTTGTGACGACCCTGAAATCATTGAGGCAAATATAATGGTAAGATTGTTTTATTAAACCATTTATAATGTGAAACTATTAAAAATGTTTTAAATAGCATAACATTATTATTTGCTTGTTTGTTTTATTTGATGTATTATGACAGCAAGTAAAATTAAGCAGCCCGGATTATGAAAACTACGACAAAGAGGAAGCACTGGTGGACTTCCTGCAACGTATTGATTGCTACAAAATGTCCTATGTCTCCCTGGATGAGGAAAAGGACAGGTACACTGCTGCCAAAGTCTCTATTTTATTATGATGTTATTGTACATAACTTCCAACTATTACATGCGATATATAATTACAAATATTTCTTATTTTACTGACTTAACTCCTTTAAACTTCCTCCCCTCTGTTTCATAGGCACCTCTCCTTCATTAAGATCTTTAATGTGGGATCCAGATACCTCGTAAACCGGGTCCAGGATCACATGCAGAGTCGTATTGTGTATTACCTCATGAACATCCACGTCACTCCACGATCCATCTATCTGAGCCGCCATGGAGAAAGTGAGCTCAACCTGCTGGGACGAATCGGTGGAGACTCAGGTCTCTCCTCACAGGGCCTAAAGGTGATATAGATAATAAACTAAACATAAAATCTCAGTTTACACCTCAAAGTGTCAAAGCGTACCAATGTTAATGGTAAACTGTTACATCCACATTAACCACATTTTTGTTTCGAAATGCCACACTAGCAAATTTGCTTTTCCACACTTAACGTCTAAAACTCTTAAATCACCGTACTGTGCATGTGTAAGGGTGGGACAACTTGTCACCTGGCTGTCACTCACATGAAATCAATTCCCAATGGACAAAATCAAGTCCCGCCCTACATTTTTTCTTGTTCAAGAAGTCGTTTTATTCTGATATACATTTCAAAAGGAAAGTACAGACTATCGCAACTTCTCCTGTAGACTGTAAATATTTTACTTCTAGCATAAAAAGCCATGTATTTCTGTGACTTGATTCGAACCTTCCTTAAAACACAAAGATGTAAATTAGATCTTGTTGCTCAGTATGCTAGGGCCCTCTCCGAGTTCATCAGGGGTCAATCCATCAAGGACCTGAAGGTGTGGACCAGCCACATGAGAAGGACCATACAGACAGCAGAGGGACTGGGCGTCCCGTATGAACAGTGGAAGGCGTTGAATGAAATCGATGCGGTAAGCTAGTCATGCTCTGAATTAAAGTTGTATGCACAATTGCACATGAAATGCATATGTAACAGAGTTAAATCTGGACATTTTAAGGGTGTATGTGAGGAGATGACGTACGAGGAAATTCAGGCAACCAATCCAGAAGAGTTTGCCTTAAGAGACCAGGACAAGTACCGCTACCGCTATCCAAAGGGTGAAGTGAGTTCTGTCCACAACAAGAATGAGTTTGAATGTGGAAATATAGGGAAAAATGCAATTTTCTGTGTTCTGCAGTCATATGAAGACCTGGTGCACCGTCTGGAGCCAGTCATAATGGAGCTTGAGAGACAAGAGAATGTGCTGGTCATCTGCCACCAGGCAGTCATGCGTTGTCTACTGGCCTACTTTCTGGACAAAAGTGCAGGTCTAAGCCAAAAGCAACCGGCCACTGCTGTCACAGACTATGAAACGCAATTGGTCACTTTGATAGCATCATCTGTGCCAATTATACATCTCTGATTTCTCCACAGATGATCTACCATATCTAAAGTGCCCTCTGCATACTGTTCTCAAACTGACTCCATTAGCTTATGGTGAGTCGGTATAGCTGTGACTTTATTTCAAACACAATTTGGTATCCTGTTATGTCTTAAAGGTGTGCTGTTACCACATGATTTTCCCTCATTACAAATGACTTAAATTATTCTGTGCCCTATTCATGGAAAGTGCTGCACATACTTTTGAGCAATAAATACTGTCATGTGTTCTTTTATGCCCTCCTTGCAGGATGCAAAGTGGAATCCTTCTATTTGAACATCCAAGCAGTGAACACTCACAGGGACAAACCCACAGTAAGTCATGAAACCCTATGGAATGATGATTTTTAAACTCTGACGAGTGTCTAAAAGGGATTTCTTGTTTGCATTCCAGAATGTGAATATCGCAAGAAAGCCTGAAGAAGCACTCCGGACTGTACCTGACCATCTATAATCATAAAAAAAAAAAAAAAAAAAACTCAGATTTGCCATTTTTGCACAATTAATCTACATAGATTGTGTAAATGGAGAGCAAGGTTGGAGGAAGAATATAAAAAAGGACAGAAGCATGTATTTTCATTAAGATTATCAAGACTTGATTATGCACAGTTTGGTCCAAAAATCTGAGACCACATCTGGGAATGTTTTTTTTTTATTTATTTTTTTAATGAAAGCTAAAAGGAAGACACTATGAAATGTATTTTTTCCCAACTCTTTAAATGAACTATTTAAACTCCTTTAAATTATGCTGATCATATATGTTGTTTTAAATGAGAAATTTTTTGCGTTTTCACTAGTGGACAAAATCAAGTATTTGGGTATTTTGTTGATAAGATGGTGGCATAATGTTACAAGTTGAAATATCGCAACTAAAGAGTGAATTCATTTTACCTTTTCTTATTTTAAAATGTTTAGTTAGAAAACCCCATTGTATGACTGAATGTAGCCTTTATTTGATTAATCTGGCTGTTTTAATAATGTGTTCAAAGAGCTGGTAATAATGCCCTTTTTATGCGTTCATTAAGTACAGTATTCAGAAGCTTGTTCAGTTAGTTACCAGTACCATGGACAGCAACCAAACAAATAAATCTATCTTAGTCATCACAATATCTCACAAGAGCAGTCTCAAGCCACTTTACTCCTCACACTTCATAATTTAGTATGTCCATGAGAGCCATCTCCAAAAGTGTATTCCAGCCTAACTGAGATTTCTATAGTAAAAATGCAGTTATCCAATTGCATAAAATATAGCGACAGTAATGTGGTTTAGAAAAATTATTTAACGGCTGGAAAGCTGGCAAACATTTTTAGAACTGTAGGCATTCACGGGTTAATGTTTTGTGGGTTTTTGTGCCCCCCAAAACCGTGTCGAAATTTCCAGCATGTACACGTGAAAAGAGCTATAGCCTACTCTTGAAACCCACAAATACCTGCGCATGATCGAAACACATTTGTCATTACAACCAAGGTATTTATTCAGTCTAAATGAGCGTCCATCTCTCTCATGGCATTATCGTGGGTTCAGTATCATTTTTAGGATCTCTTTGGAAGGGAGGGGGCAATACTACCCCTTTTATAAACAACTGTGTGCCGTAAAATGTGAAGTCAGTGGAAGACCTTACGCACTCGTCTTACGAGCAAAACAGTGGTTTTGGTTTTCCCACATAAACTGAAAGCATGGATGTTAAATTGGATTTCACTGTCCACGCAGTTGTTTTCATCCTACTTACTGTTGTTTCTTTTGAATGTGGGCACGCGGGCGCGCACTCAGTCCCTTTCCAGGTATGTGTACTTGGTAATAAAACTATTATTCATATTTTTTCACTTAGTAGTTATTTTTCTCTTTGTTCTGTGACGTTAACTTTGAAAAGTAAAATAGTAAAACGTGAAGTTTGTTTTGAGTGACCGATTCTATTTTGTGCTACACTGAAAGTGCTCCTCGTCACATAATTACGCGCGAAAACATCTGAGGAATTTCGGTTCTAGTGGAATGTTATTTCATTCTATAAATAGAGTTTATTTACTTTTTATTTACTAATCATTTTATTTTTTTACATCTAGTTAATGTCTTACGAAATCAAACGAGAGGAAGACAAATAAAATGTCTTTTGGAAATCATAATAGTCTAATTATTCCGAGCTGCAGTGTTTTCTAAAAGATGTAGTTTATATTTTGCGTTATTTGGAATCTTGAAGTTGTAATAAAGATTCCCTATGTGAAAAAAAACAAAAAACAATAAGAATTCTGTATGAATGTTTTATGGATTCATTCCGAGTCAAATAAGGAAAGCAGAAAGATAAGGGAGGATATCATGAAGGTGTTGCCCTATGAATTTTCTGCATTCACAAATTCTTGCATTTATTTAACATAATTTTATGTCATGATTACTTAGCAGCTCTTTTATTAGCGTGAATTCAGGTTGATTACAACACTTTTCCCTCAGTCATCTCAATGGCAAAAAGTGTCAACCTGAATTCACCCCTATTATAAAATGTGATGTAATATCGTCACAGTGGTTTCATTTAAAGCGTCTACTGGAAATTCATAGTAGCAGAGACACATTTTCTTTCCTATATTTACCATTTTGTTTATATTTTCAGCAATCTCCAGGAGATGTGGTAATAAATTGGCACAGCAGGGAATTGTGTCTAAAGTTAACATGTAAAATCCTCCAGTGGCCTTGTGTGTACAGTATTTTAGTTCAATTTCCACCCCTTTCATGAATGACTTTGATTCAGTCTATTTCAATGTAAGATCAAGACCAAACCACTGGCATCTGAGAATACTGACAGTATTTCAAACTCTTTCTTCATTTATGCCTCTGCCCTCAAAGGAAAATTTATGGTTGGTAATTTAAGTTAATCAAGTTTACCAAGTTTGTATGGATACTTACAGCTAAATTGCACTAAGGAATTAGTAAGAACAAACACAGATTTGTGTTTTTTTTGGATCTATATAACGCCTAGCTGGAAATAATTCTTCATTGAGAATACTTTTACGTGGCATACTTTTACTAAATACAGCTGTATACATTATACACTCTGGTCAAAAGATATCAAGAAAAAATCTATAAGCCTGACATGCTACTTATGTATTTATTTATTTTTTGTTCAGAGACCGAGACGTCAGACCTCAGCAGCAAAACCAGCAGTAAGTATGACAGTAAAAGCTATATTTTTGTTTTGTACTAAACTGTAAATATTGAGATAAATGCCTCTGTTATTTGGTTTTACTTGGGTTTATTGTGAAATTCCATAAATCACCAAATAGTGTTCTAGCCTTTTGACCCTTGAGTTCCTTTTCATTTTAGAAACCAAGAAACCAAATGTTTATTCCTGTAAAATACACAAGAATGAGTTAGAAGCAATATGACCAGAACAATCCAAATCTGTCACTGGACACAGAGTGCAAAGTGTTTAAAGTGTTTAAGTTTAATTAATTCATTCATTCATTTTTACAAGACATTCTGTAATCTTAAAATTGTACTTCCAGAAAAAAAAAAATCCGGATATATTTTGGAAATATGAAGGGGAGATTTTGTGCTGGCTGATTGAAAATGATGTTTTTGCTTTGGCAAAATTTATAGAAAAGGCCTGGTATCTGCGGCAAAGTATTTTGTATCCCATATGACAAGCCATCTCTATTTGTATGTGTACTTATTTTTATTGGTTTAGTTATGTTATGTTGGGTTCTGTGTTACGTCACGTGGCTATCTGGAGATAATTGTTAAATTATTACTGTAGTGTCTAATAAGCCCATGAGGGCTGGGCACCATGGTGTTTGACACTTAAATAAACAAATCAATCCAGAAGCTCAAATTTGGGATATCTTTTAGTCTTAACTGGTCTTCATTTGTATCATCTTGCTCTAATTATTTTAATACCTGATGCCTATAAATGTACAATTATATACAAAGCTTCTTGTAGCGCTATGCTGTTGTATGCAGTGTTCAGATTGGCTTTTCTGTTGCCAGACCAATGTGGTCTGAATCAGGTTCAAGTAAACAGATCAAGATGTTCTATATACTGAGCTCTGACATCAGTTCAAAAGTCCTGAGAAATCAACAGTCACACGCTAATCATACAAATAGTTTTTTAAAAAAGCAATGTCGTTTTAAAATTGGTGTCTTATGTCAGATATCCCCGGTCAACTTTAAAATATTCATGTTCATGTGTACAGATAGCGGAAATTGGGGCTATTTGTCACACAGGGAAGTTGCCTTGTCACGGAAAGAATGTCAATAAACTGAATCCGTGGGAATGTTTAATAGGTTTTTTTTAATATCCAAGACTTTTAAAAATAAAAGGTGTGACAACTAGCCCTGTTTTCCCCTACTTTGTGTATAATGTGACTTGGCATATTAATGTATCATGTCTTTGTTGTGCCCTTAGCTCAAGGTGATGGATTACCATGTGCGATGTTCTGTAGTGTCTCGCTATGCTGTAACCACAGTGGAGAGCACCGTGTGGAACCAGCTCAACATCACTAAGGAGGCGGCCTTTGAGGTGGATTTGTCCTCTTCTGCATTCATCTCCAACTTTACCATGTGAGTCACAAATTACACCACATTTCTTTCTGTTATTCTGGCTTTCAGATTGGTTTAAAAATCAGTGGATATTGCAATTAAATTGAGTATCATTTGGCTTGAGCTGGAAGTTTTCCCTGAATAGACACAGCAGGGTTGTACTCGTACTAATGATCTGTTCATGTGGAAAGAAGTGCTTTGTGACCAAAAGGGAAAATATTTTGATGCTCAGATCTGATTTACAGAAATAATTAAAAGATTACCACAGTTAAAAGTGAAAGTTCATAATTTACTCGGCTTCCGCGTGTCATTTCAATAATGACTTCCTTTCTTCTGTTGAACACAGACAAAGACATTTTGCTCTTTTCCATGCAGATACATGAATGGGAACAAAAATTACACATTATTTTTCAAGTCTTTTAAAGCCGTACAATAGCTTGTGTGACAAATGTACTTATATTCGCATAAAAAATCCCAATATCCGGCCTCCTTGGCACATTCACGAGTGAACAGATTCTTTTAAGTTGGATTTTTTCAATGAATCAGCTGATGGCGGTTCTTGAGTTAAGATCTAACTTAAGTGTTAGATATCAAGTGACTGGCGACATAAAATTGGTCTGATTGATGTTTTATTAACAAAGTTCGGGAGGAGCACTTTCAGATAATTAACCTTGGGAGGAGCTCATCTGTCACGATCTGCTCCGAGACACAAAGGTTTAGATCCAAACGCAGCTTTATTGTATGGGGCAATCCAGAGGCGTAATCCAACGTACAGGCAAGAGTCATACACAGACAGGCAGTCAAAACAAAGAAACAAAACAGGCAGGGACCAGAGGCAAGAGAGTAATCCAAGGAACAGGGCAAGATATCCAAAACCAAGAGACAAGAAAACCAGGAGAATGCTCAGAGATGCAGTGTAACACTTAAACAAGACTTCGCGGTGAGTGAATGAATGAACATGGTATAAATAGACTGAGACTAACAGGATAATGAGACACAGGTGAATGCAATCAGTGAATGAGGTACAGGTGAATGTGATCAGTGATAAGTGATGATGAGTCCGGGCAGTGAGTTATGGGAAATGTAGTTTGTGAGTGATAATAGTCTTATGTGGAGTGCCCTCTGGTGGCTCTCAAGGGCACTCCAGCTGGTGACCGTTACATCATCCAGTCCACTCAATGAGCATCAGGAGGTATATATACAGCAGACTTACCTCTGTTCTATAACAGTTGTCCAGCATCCCTTTCACCACCCCATCTCCTCACTTCTAATTATACCTATCCCAACCTGGGATTGAGTACTCTGGGTTCGGGCCAAATCCGAGCTTGGAGCCCTCCCCTCGGACAGTACGCCAAATACGCATAACCTTTACGCTATTTAATTATATGTAAGTGTGAACTCGTGAAAAAAAGCTTTTGATGTCTTCTAAAGACTTAAAATATAGTCATATTGATATGATACAAGTGGTCCACAAAAATGATAATTCTGTCTTCATTGCACTCTCTTGTTGTTCCAAACCAGTATAAGCTTCAAAAAGATGCAAAAGCACCTTAAAGTATCGTATGGTGCATTTGCATCCTTTTTTGTAGAGGACTTTTGTAATAAAACTTCTATGAGAGACATTGTAAAGAATTCATATTTGCTCACCAGATATGAGTGAGTTATGTAAACCCCTTTTCCAAAAATGAATGCCAAATATAAATATATTCCCACAAATAAGGCTCCATAACAGCTTGATAAAGCACACAGTGGCTGGATTTGGAAGCTGACATGGGTCAAAAGTAAAGAACGTTCAGGCCAGATGAATAGCAGGCTTTGTCAAGAAAACTCAGAGAGCTAATAGAGAAAATGACGAGCACTGGCTCTGTTCACTCTCTCCTTTACCCAGCAGAGTTTACCAAGGCACATGGCCAAAGTACACACGCTCACACATTTACGTGTACATAAATACACACACATGCATGAAGAATGCACACATGTATCCATCAACAAAGCAGGGTTTCAAGTTTCAATGTACATTACAGATGTATACACATGCTGAAGGTATCACACTCTTTTGTACGAACAAAAACAGACAGGCACTTCCACCAGACTCTGTACTTTTTCAAATAGCTGCAGCGAATGTGTTTCTTTAGAGCAGTAGTGTTTGTTAAACTGTGACTGAGAGCTCTGTTCACAGTGTCACATGCACAGTGATCCCAGACCTCTCAGTGCCACACATACATACAGGCGCCTCATTTTCCACTGTGCCTTAAACTGTCCATTCACCCTGCTCTTATTCAAACAAGCTCTTTTTCAAGGCTGTTGGTTTATTTTGGTTGGTTCTTGTTGATTTTTATTTAAATATATTTGCTGACCCTACGTTAGTATTTTCTCTCCTTGACCCTCATGTAAAGACACAAAGAGAGTATGGATCGCTTCGTGTGGGCGTTTATGAGAGCCGAGGGGATTGGAATGGCTATGATTGAGGGAAATGACATTTTCTGCTAACCTCTTTTTCAATGTCACTAGCTGTTTGGTTTGACAGCCTGTTTCTGCATTTTTTGTGAGAGAAAGTTTAAAATAAGAAATACAGTCATTGTGAGTGTGAGATAGAAGTCGCAATTATGAGAACATTTTGTAGTTAACAGAAATAGTCACAGTTGTGAGATGTAAAGTCACATTTTGAGATGGTCGCAATTGCCTATCACAAAGGTGAGATATAAGATCATAATCTGAGCAAATGTAAGATATAAGAAAAAGTCATAATTGCAAGAATGAAGACTCAATATTTATATTGTCACAATTATGATAAAATCACATTTTCAGATATAGTCACAAATGCAATAGATAATCACACCTATGCAAATAAAGTTTAAGATATGAAGTCACATTGTGAGTCAAATAAATTAAAATAATGAGAAACTGCTTTTTTTTTTAACTCTGAGGTATGTTTGAAATCCATCAACCAACAGCATATTACAACTTTATGAACTAGACTGGCCTGTATGATCTTTATCAAACAAAATATTTATGCTTTCTGCACTGATTTGTCTTTTGTTTATTCCTAGCACCTCAAATGGTAAGGTGTATGTGGCTCAGGTGAAGAGGAGAACTGATGCCAGGAAGATCTATGATACCGCTAAGAAGCAGGGGAAAACGGCAGGACTTGTTGCTACAAAGTCAGTCCAAAATCTGTTAAATACCTTCTCCACTGGGACTTGCTTTTGGCAGAATCCCAGTGTGCAGGCATTTACTAAAAAATGCAATAGGTCACATTTCATTTACTTTTCAGGTTTGCCCCTACAGACATGCTATTTTAGAAATGGATGTGTTGAGAAAATCTCTCAAATTGTTCTTATAAAGTTGTTGCAGATGTTTTAAACTATAGATCTTTTTTTGTTGGATCATCCTTAAAGTAAATGGAAATGGAATGGAAGAGTTATCTCAGGACACATGGACAAACACTTTATTTATATCTTCCATGAAGAACTGGAATCTGATTAACTTATATTGTATTCCAAAGGGAACGCGAGATAGAGAAGTTCCGTGTAGCAGTTAACGTGCCTCCTGGGACTCGCGTGTCCTTCTCACTGTCTTATGAGGAGCTGTTATCACGACGGCTTGGCCGATATGAGCTCTCTCTGGGTCTACGACCTGGTCAACCCGTGCAGAACATCTCCTTGGATGTCAGCATATCAGAGAGGACTGGCATCAGCTTCATCAGAGCTCTGCCACTACGAACTAGCCGACTGCTCACAAACAGTGTTCAAGGTACTGTTAAAGAAAGCACTTTTGTGACGTCAACCCAATGCTTCAGACCAACAAATCTCAAAGAAATGGTTTCTCTTCTTCTCACTGTTCTTTTAGCAGATGCAGAACCTCCTCCTTCAACTAAGGTCGAGCAGAATCCTCACTGCACACATGTGCGTTACACTCCCACCGTACAGCAACAGAGGAACATCTCTCCCAGCGGTCTCAATGCAGACTTCGTCATTCAGTATGACGTGGAGCTCAAAGACCCCATGGGGGACATCCAGGTCTTCACACTAACCTACTTGATTGTTGGTACCAGAATAGCAGTGGTCTCCATGTAGCATCATGATGTTGTTATTTGTTTTTGTTTCTCCAGGTGGATGATGGCTACTTTGTTCACTACTTTGCACCTCGAGGACTTCCTGTAGTTCCTAAAGATGTCATCTTTGTCATTGACATCAGCGGCTCAATGATTGGCACAAAAATTAAGCAGGTACCACCTCAAAACCACAACTTGTCGAGAATGAGATGAAGAACACTGATGTATTTCTCCATTGTGTTTTATATCAGACTAAGGCAGCCATGACCACCATACTGAGTGACCTGCGTGAAGGAGATTACTTCAATCTCATCACTTTCTCAGATAAGGTCTACATCTGGAAGAAAGGACGCACTGTGCGGGCCACACGGCAGAATGTGCGGGATGCCAAGGAATTTGTCAGGAAGATAATCGCAGAGGGCTGTAAGTGTGTTCTTTGTATGTTAAGAAAATTATATATATATACAGTATATATATATATATATATATATATATATATATATATTCAGTGATTCAGTAACCACTGACTGATTCAAACCATTTCCTCGTAACTCTTTTTGAACAATTCATCAAGGGAACAAGCTTATTAAAGTTATTTGAAAGAGTTATAGAAAGAGACATGTCTTTGCCATTATTTTGTGGTACACTTTGTTTCTTATCACAGTCAGTTTGGACTAGAAAGTCTGATTCACAATAATATTTATTTTGCTGTGAAGATGGAGAGTAAACAGCTACAGAGAAGATTTAGTAGTGCAGGAAATACTGTAATGAACTCTCTTTTTTTCTTTAAACTAGGGACAAACATCAATTCAGCTCTATTGTCTGCGGCCCAGCTGCTAAACCCTTCTTTGCCCAATGGTAAAGTGCCTTCATCTCATCGTGTCCCCATGATCATCTTTCTGACTGATGGAGAAGCCACTATTGGGGAGACAGAACCAGATGCGATTCTACGTAATGCACAAAATGCTTTGGGTTTAGCTTCGTTATTTGGCCTGGCCTTTGGAGATGATGCTGATTTTCCAATGTTGAGAAGGCTGGCATTGGAGAATCGGGGTGTGGCTCGGATGGTAATTTTCTTTTAAAGTACAAGTTGACCTATACACAACAGTGTTATTACATCTTTAAACATAAAAATGCATAATGCTTGATGAGGTCATATTATTCAACGACAAGATTCCAAAATAAATCAGTTTTTCTAATGAAACAATTGAATGAATGATTCAATGACTCATTCATAAAGCTAGTCACTTATTTTGTGTTTTTTTAATAAATGAATCATTTAACCAAATGCTTCAGTGAGTGACTAATCATTGAAAGATTAACAAAAAATCCCCAGTATGTCTGGAACGCGCAAACACAGAAAAGCAGAGTGATACTAACAGTGAAAAGTCAGTGTTTTTGGACTCTTGAAATGGTTTTAAGCCAATCAAAATGATTTATAATAACATTAATAATAAGAAGAATAGTTTATTTGAATAATTTATAGTAAATTATATGTGAATTAAATTATAATAGTTTATATTTTAATTTATTTGTTGTCTTTTAGGTATATGAGGACGATGATGCAGCTGTCCAGTTGAAAGGTTTCTATGATGAAGTCGCCAGTCCTCTGCTTTCAGATATCCAGCTGTCCTATCTAGACGATCAGGCGTACGATATCACTCGCTCTCTGTTCCCCAACTACTTCCAGGGCTCTGAATTGGTAATCACGGGACGACTTAAACCAGGTGTGCGGGATCTAAAGGTCACACTGACAGCAAACGATTCGAAGCAGAAAGTGAAAGTGGAGAATGAGCTACCACTAGCCAAAGCAGTTGTAAATGGCACAGAAGCATCTCTGGGCTGTGCAAAGGCACTGGATGGCATTCCTAGCTTTGTGAATCGGCTCTGGGCTTATTTTACAATCAAAGAGTTGCTGCTGGCTAAAATGAACACCTCGAATTTGATCACACAGCGCCTTCTTGTAGATAAAGCCACCAATCTTTCACTTAAGTACAATTTTGTAACACCAGTCACTTCGTTGGTTGTGATCAAACCAGAAATTGATGAACCAGAACCTACGGTTAGCTCTTCTGTTGTGGCTACTACCAGCAAGACTTCAACTAGTACCATAGCAGGTTCTACAAATGTGATGAATCAGACCTCTCACACTGCACCTAAAATATCTTCCACATCTGCAATGGGAACCAAAAAATCCAGCCTTTTCTCACCTCCAAAAACAAGCAAACTTCCTGTCACCAAATCTGTACAAGCACATCCACCACCCTCAGGGCTTCACACCACAGGTCGACCGCCTAACACCTCTGTCTCCCTTGACAAAACAATCCCTCCTCCATCACCAAAGAAGACCGCTACAGGACCACTTAAGACCACCACTACCCCACTCTCCAGCAAGCCGTCCTCCTGTCCTCCCAGCTCCATCAAAACCACACAAGCCTTGGCTAGGATTTCAAACAGACCTCCCAGTACGACGAAAACCACTTCTTCCTCTCCACCAGTCAAAAGCACAACACTAGTCACCTTAGTCAAGACTGCACAATCTGTGGTGAAAGACTCTTCATCAGACATTGAGAATTCTTCTACCTCAGGACTCACAACACTTCAGCAGGGCCAACAGACATTGACCTCCACAGCATCTACATCAGATGCTAATTCAGACATTCATGTTGAACTGGAAGTGGCCACACTGATGTCTCCTACTTTTCTGCCTATGCCAGGAATGACAGATGCACCAAAGTTGTGGGAAGCCTCTCGTTTTCTGGGTGAGTTCCTTCTTAGGAGCAGAAGCTGATGTTTATAGCCACAGTGTTACAGATATTTGATAGTTTTGTTTGAATGAAATTTAGAAATTTCATTGAATGTCACATATACTTCAAATGAATAACCAAAGTGCCTCTGCCTTTGCCAATTAATTTAATGGTCTCTTTTTGGACCTCTATTATCCATCTTTCTCTGTCCATCAGATGTGTCTTCGTCCATCCAGATTCAGAGGAAAGGTAAAAAAATATTTCATCAAAGTGTTTGTGTTTAAAGTGCCCCTGTTATGCTTTTTTGAAAATTACCTTTCATACAGTGTGTAATATAGCTGTTTGTGAAGGTAATAGCTCTGCAAAGAAAGAATCCATTATATACTGCTGAATCGAGTTGTCAGCAATTCCAGTCTACTTTCTCTTAAAGTAACACTAAGTAACTTTTCAACCTTCATAATATATTTCCAAACCGCTTGTGATGGTACATCGACTTAAAATAGGTTGAATGACGCGTCTGCCATAGCCTGATGGGGTTTGTATAGTTTTTAATCGTACTTTTAAACTTCGGGGTTCGGGTAGTAACACCCGCGCACAAAAAGAACTACAAAATTCGACTGCTTTACGGCATAGGCTACCTCACTTCCCCCAACACGTCCTTGCATGCTGTTGGGCTTGTAAGTATATTGCTTATACTGTATATCACTCGGACAAGCTTTTTACTCGTTGGTGTGAGCTAAAAAGCACCTGGCGTTCTTGTTGATGGATTAGGAGACATCTTCGGAGGCTAGCTGTGCTTGTTCGATGTCCGACGATTTGCGTTGTGTTTATTCCCCAATCGAACTCGTGTAACTGTCTGTCACACCACGTTCTACCGTCCACAGCATTACTTGATAGACAAAAATAGGACAAGAATGAGCATCAAACAGAAACAATCCGCTTACGGGGTGTTCGAGACGCACATACAATACAGACTGTGCCGAGTCAGTTAAACAGGGCGCGCGCAGCTCTTAAAGGGGACACACCTTATTGCCACTCGTTACAGCTTCTATCCGACTGAACAGGGACCGGTATACAGGGGCATCAGGCTCAGGATCAGTGAGTGAAGAGACTGCTGCGTGAGTGGTATTTACGACAGTAACGTTAAATACAAGTAGTCCACAGCGACTCTAGGGGTCGTTGTTTGACCAAAACGGAAATCCTACATAATGGGGCTTTAAATACCTACGTAACAATGTAACAAATTTGCATAATGCCAGCTTATGGTCATTGGCCACATGCTCTGTAAGCAGTAGACCAATCACAACAGACTGGGCCATCTGACCAGTCAGAGCAGAATAGGCTCGCGTAAAGGCGGAGCTTAGAGAGACTGAATCTTCAAACTAACCATTTTCAGACTCTTTGAGAAATGTGGTGATGTGCAATGTATATTATGAGAAAATGGATGCATGCAAACCTATTGTAGGAGCCATCAAATCAATATTAGAAAATAAATGTTAAATTTGTCTTTTATTTAATTGTAATGTGATAATTGGATTATAACTGTCACATCTTGCGCACTTTATACTTATGAAAAAACACACAAAAACTGCACCTGGGACTAATTAAACTCAATGATAATAATGGTGGAACCTCAACACCTTTTTACCTTGTTTTATTTTAGTCAAACTTCTTCAGGTACTGAAGTGATGCACAGGGACTGATGGGTATATTTCGCTCTTCACGTCCTGTAATGTGTCAATGTTCCCCGTTTCCCTATGCCATTCGCAGTGCCCTTTGAACTGAACATTCACATTAGGCCATAAAGCCGAGTATAGTATGTAAAATGCATAAATAACAGCATGTAAAAATTACAATAACATTATGGTAATGTTGTAACTTCTGATCATGTGTTTTTTTATCTTTCATACAGATATTGAACTTGTTAAAGGTAAGCAATATGTTTTCAACTACAAAGTGGTAAATCAGTTTGGCACTAGTACAAAATATAAAATAATAAATAACTGCCTAAACATGAATGAAATTAAACCAAAGCTGCATCATCATGCTGTTATTTTGCAGATTATGATACAGCACATGACTCTGACTATGACTACAACATCCATTATGAGTCATGTGAGTTTAAAACATTACAAATCTTTGCTCAATCTATTTTTTTCCGCTACTAGGGATTATTGTTATGTCCGTTTTTGGATTTGTTCATTATTCTTTCAGATTCAGATGCTGAGGTTGCTGGTAAGCACTTCATCTATAATTTCACAACCTGCTTTACTGTATATGGAATAATAAATCTTTATAAATGTGGTGTAACTACATTATTAACTTTTTTAATGCTTTTAGCAGAAGCAGCACATTTTATGCGTCTTAATTGTTTCAACAGACCCAGACGACCCATCCAGTTTAAGTTCAGTTAGAGTCTTCTCCTCGTCAGGTATGACTCCAGGACAGAATATTTCATGAAATGCTTCATGTTCCTTCTTCCTTTAGCCATTTTGCGCATTTGAAGATGAATACAAGATTTTAATCACATAGAAGGGATTCACTAACATACTTCAGTGTTTTTTTGTCTCTGAAAGTGGATGGAGACCCACATTTTGTTGTTCAGCTCCCAAAGCTGCATCAGAACTTGTGTTTTACCATTGATGGCAAGGCTGATGATGTACTACGGCTTCTTGAGGACCCAGACAAAGGTGGTTTTATGAATTTTACATCCAACATATAGCATGAATGTCTTTATGGAAACTAAACATGATGCTATTTAGATATTCTTTTAACATAATGAATGTCTCTCATTCCTGTTTTATGACTTATACCGTTAGGAATGATTGTGGATGGGCATTTAATAATGGCTCCTTCTAAGGAGGGGATGGAGAATCGTACTCGTACATTCTTCGACAGGATTTCTATCACTGCTGCCAAAGGTGCCGTTATGATCACTTTAACACTGGACTCAGTGGTAGTGGAGGCAGAAGGGAAGGAAATCGAGACGCTGCCTACCAATCAGAGAGGATCTGTGGAGCGACACAGTTTGAGAATCACGGTTGAGGAGCACCACAGCTGTTGGATTGAGCTTGGAGTTGGTGTGCAGTTCTTAATTCTCTTCCATCGTTACAACCACCCCAAATACTTTCAAATGGAGCACCTGGGCTTCTATATTGCTGATGGAAAGGGTCTCTCTCACCTCACTCAAGGGCTGTTGGGTAGGTAACACAGCATTTTGTTTTTTAATCTTATTTAGTGAGATGTCAAATGGATTTTCAGACTGATTTTCCCATTTCTGATGACCTTGTTTGGATGTTTTCTTCCACTTCCAGGCCAATTTCAACATACCCATATAGAGGTCAAAAAGGTAACAGATCAAACTGGTTTCCATCATGCACAAACAAATAAGAACACTTCGCTGGCCATGGGCTGGATAATGAAAGGAGATCAGCATTTTCCTGTCACTCTACAAGACAAGAATCTGAAGGACTCATCCAGGAAGCGTCACTCAGCTCAATGTTGGGTAGTGCCGGAGGTGGATGTAGAGAGACTTCTGGGCCAGTCCTACGAGAGCTATGTTGTGGATCACCAATAGATAACCCTCATACCATATTTCTACATCTACAGAATAACAAAAGGTATAGAAAAGACACTGGAACTTGAATCTTGTGCTATTAGACAGTGCAAAAGATCGGGAATAAAACAGAGACTACGAATACACACAACTGTGATGAACTGAAAGATGCTTTCAAAGCATTGATTGGTCCAAATATTTGCATTTGAACATAATGGTACACTACCTTTCAAAAGTTTGGGGTCAGTAAAATTGTATTTATTTTTTCTTAAAGAAATGAACATGTTTATTCTGCAAAGATGCATTCAACAAAAAATGTATTTTCTATTCATCAAAGAATCCTGAAAAAAAGTATTTAGTAGCACAACTGACACTGATGTTTCTTGCGCATCAAATCAGCATATTAAAATGATTTCTGAAGGATCTTGTGACACTAAAGACTGGAGTAATGATGCTGAAAATCTTGCCAACCCCGAACTTTTGAATGGTTGTGTATATCAGTGCCTTTTTATCATGAAATTAACCATTTCAAATTTAATAAAAGTATTAAATATTAGCCTTGGGATGAGATTATTGCACAATGATCAAATATTTTTTCTAAGCTTCCAGTTAGTTTGCATAAATATATGTGTATATATGCATCCATTTAAAATAATATAACGAGAGAGAGAATTGTGATTTTAAAATATTTTTACATTAGTAATGAGTGTTGAATTCTTTACTTTGTCCTGTAAGGAAAAGTAAATCCTTCATATGTGCAAATAATCAAACATAACCAAAGAAAGATTTGTTTTATTCATATTTATTTTTGTTGCACAAGACTGCTCAAACACGAGATGAAATTCACAACTTAAAATCGTCGAGTTTGTGTGTCAGTTTTTTTTTTTAAAGATGTTTAGTTGTTTCAACATTGAAAATGAAAGACAAAATGAAAATAAATACAGTACAAAACAGTTAATCCAAACATATGCAACAATATGCTGGAGAGGTGCAAAAGATAACAAATATAGCAATGCAGCGTAATTCTATTTAATTCCAGTTATCAATAATTCACAATCTAATTTGTGCACTAAGGAAGAGAGTTCAAGACCTGTATGCTTCTATGTGAATCTATAAGGCCATAAGTGACTTTGGCCCAATAAAATTCAGGAATGTTAAAAAACTGTCACACTCCTTATTTTCCATTAAAAATAAAAAGGGAAAAAAAACTACCGTCAGAGGCTTTTTTCAGCAAAGGCGAATATGGAAACCAACATGACAATGCTTGTAAATTCTACACTGAAAGCTATACGGTGAGAATTCAAACAGCACACCATGATCATCTGGTCCAGACTAGCGTCTACTATAACTATTCATGGCAATTCAACTCATTTCGAAACAAAAACGAGCAAGTAATGGTGAAAATGACCAGTCAGTTTGTCTTGTGGTTTCAAATAGCCAAGTGTAAATGCAGAGACTACATGTGTCAATCACTAATAAAATGGAAGAGAAATCAAAGATGCAGTGGAAAGCTTAACAGTACACAGGGAGATCCATAGTGTTCATCACAATCGAAAGTTAAAGTATGTATGTAGTATTTAGTAGACTGGAGTCAGACTGGTTTACAAAAGCCAGAATACCAACGGGATATGGCTACTATCAATAACAAAAGATCTGATTCTCATCAAATTCACATTATCATTTACTTCTGCAGCTGTGGAAGTGAAAATCGCCTCCACATTCTTAAGACTCATTTCCCGTAACAAACTGAGTGATCGACTTGTTATGCATTTTGCATTCGATAACATCGGTTTTCACTACAAACAAAATGAATGCAGGAGGATGAGGAATGTAGAAATTGTGAGGCCATACAATGTTTTTAACATTGTAATGTTAGTTACAAGTTAATGGCTTACAATTCACTTCTATACTGCATATTATACATCTCATTCAATTTAGTTGAATATCCACCAATAATAATAAAAAAGAATTAAATAACTTAAAAGACCAATGAGTTGTAGAGCAGAAGGATCAGGAATAGGAAATGTAGTGATATGAGACTGTCAGTTCAGTTTTTGATTGCTAGATGTGGCAAAGTCAGATTTAATTTCGTACAACCTTATGCATTTTTACATACTATCAATATCACATTACATCCTTTGTCCAGGTGTCAAAATGCAGTGTTTAATGGTGAGCGTTTAATAATCGTACTATACTTTTGTCAGTGACACTTTCCTAAAGAACAGGAAGGCTGCTGTTCACATGAAGCTGTTAAATGTCAAAGTGACGACAGTATGCTATCTAACAGTCTGAGGACTGTTGGGGATACATCACGAAAGTGGATGAGAAATTGTTTTAAATCTCCTTCAATATTTGAGGAATCGTTCACATGTATGGGCTTCAGTCAAAGACGATATTCAGAGAACAAAAAGACACGTGTTTCACTTCAACATGATATTTTGCGCAAACGATGCATACTGCTTATGTAAGAATCTAAAGTAGCATGTCGGTGTGAGCCCACTTTGTAGTGCAGAGTTGTGGAATGTGAGCGATAGAGCGTTTGTGTGTCTGTGTGCTGTAATAGTATCTGAACAGAGACACCGAAGGGGTGTGGAGACAATGAGCAAAGAGCACTCTGGGAAAGATAAGGCTGGTTGAAAGAGATTTACAACGTCGTTGCATTGTCGATTCTGTTCTGCGTGACCTCTGAACCCAGCCCAGTAAATCCCGTTCAGCCCGCCCCATCTCTGCCCTCCATCTGAACATTGCCTCTCCACTCCTCTGTCACTTCTCCACCCCTCACTGCTCGTCCTCGCCGAAGACGTCGTTCTGTTTACGCTTCATGTTCTCAAAGTCGAAGTCACTGCCTGTCATCCGCTTGTAGATGTCCTTGATGTCGTTACAAGTTGTTTCAAAATGAGTGGTGGCATCGTAGGACCGGGATGCAAATATCTGGAGAAATGACATCAAAACTGGTTATATTTCTGACTGATGCCAAGAAGTGCACAAGAAATTACTGTAAAAGCCAGTTTTGTTACTGTTATCTAAAACTATTAAATTCGTTTTCATCAACTGAAATAAAATTAAATATATTTTATGGAAAAACTTGGAAATGTTTTCTTGGAAACTAACTGAAATGAAATAGATTTAAGTTGATTTAAGATTATTATTATGATTATTTAAAATGTAAGTACTAAAATGACTAAAACTAAAATCAAATTAAATATATATATATATATATATATATATATTTTTTTTTTTTTATGACAAAAGCACATAAAATGACTAAAACTTACATTAAAACAAAATTTTTTAGTTCAAAATATAGTATTTTACGTAGTTCAAAACACAGCGTGAAGCTGACCTGACTGTCTGTCCCATCATCTGTGGGTTCATACATGTCACTGATGGCCACAAACCTGTAAAAATGACAAAATAATAATACAGAAAATCTTTGCATTTAATGTGAGCAGTGCTGTGTTTTCTGGAGTGAGGAGTGTTTTTAAAACTAAATAGTAAAAAATTTCAGACCCACGTTATTCGATAGTGCTTAAGTTATTAATGTTGTTTGTTTTTTTTACTATAAAACAGAGTATAGAAAGCAAAGTAAACTGACTTTTGGTCAATGGGCTCGATGAGTTCCAGAGCAGGTTCGATTTCAGCTTCAGGATCAGAGGTTTCCACAGTGGTGCTAACGATGGCAATGTATTTCCCCTGAGCCGCCACGTTATGGGCGTAGGAGATCATGCAAACATAGATATCTACATGCAAATAACAACAAAATAAGCATGAGCTTTTCATGACATACTTTAGCAGCATTTTGAAATGAAAGTAAGCAGCACCCTCTAGTGGTGTCTGCACAGTTGTGCATACCTGAATGCATAATCTTGGTTTATCCTGCAAATCATTCTCTGCAAATATTCCCATTTTATACAAATACCACAAGAATCAACAAGTGCTGTCACTAACCTGATTTGCGGTTAACCTGGTTCTGAGGGATGATGATCTGGCAGGAATTGGCATCATTAGTGTTTTTAATGGGATGGCTGAGGACGCAGATGACCCGGATCACCTGGCCCACTTTGTGCACACGGTCCGCGATGTAGCTTGGGTCACAGATGAGCTGTTTGCATCGGGCAACCTTTGAAAAGAAAATTCAAACATAAATTCTGTCTCAAACTTTTCCAAAGAAAATCCTCGTATTGTCACTTTGTAATAATAAATTATTTTATTTTATAATTTTTTTTCAATAAAATAAGTTTGATATATCCAAGTGGGCCGCACACGTCCTGAAAAGTGAAGCCAAAACATTTTTGATCGCCCCCTAGTGGCTGACTGCAGTATAGGTCATAAACTCCGCCCTCTCCATGTAAACGATTGGGACATGAGACAAACTTAAAAACAAAAATTGCACTTCAAATATTATTTTTTTCTCCCAAAGTTTTTTTTTTTTTTTGTCATTTTAGGTAGTTCTTATGACGCTGATATATGTTGAAATGTTTGTTTTAGTTAGTTATTTGATGCTATAAAAATGAGATGTAGCGTCATGATTGACAGCTTTGCTTGCGATTGAGTCTGCGGGAGTTTGGGCGGGACCTTGATACCGCGGCTCCACCTCACGATCGCAACGGCACAGACTCTGGCTCCAAATGATGTCATCAGCACAAGATGGCAGCTGCCATTTCTGGGACATTTTGGCTTTATTTTTCTACAGTGGAAGGAAGTGAAGACATGTCGTCTTTACAGTTTATGGTCATATCCCACTTCAAAAACAAAACAAAAAAAGTACCTCTCCTTCTGATTTCACGCCCACCACATGTCCTCCCTCCATCACTATCTCATCCACTGGTTTGTTCAGCATGTATGTTCCTCCATAAATAGCACTTAACCTGTAAGTTCAAAAAGCCCATGTTTAAAACATAAGCCCTTCACAGTGACGCTCAACATGATTACTTGAGAATGATTGGGTGTGGGAGGGGCGACTAACCTAGCAAACCCCTGAGGCAGCTCCCCCAATCCGTACAGGGGGTACAGGTAGGGGCTCTTTCCGTAACGTGCCAGAGATTCACTGTAGAGTTTGATCCTATTGATGGTCTCCAGACACGGCTGCTCCAGGTAACTAGGAGGAATTCAATTCAATACATTTATCATCAATGCAAAATAATTCATTGTTATTTGTTGACATTAAGGCAAGACAACAGGTGAATAGATAGATAACACCTTACTTCCCCTGTTGCTTAATCACAGTAGTACTGCTTAGTATTAGAAATATTTTAGGTAAAGGGGATTTTGGATATATCACTCTATAAATCAGAAAATACTGTAATCACCATCACTGAGTCCGAAATCGCGTACTGTCTGAGTAGGAACTACATTTGAATTTACTGCGCAACCATTAAACAAGTATGTTCTATATAGTATGAATGAAATTCAGACATACTACATTCACCATATTGTTACTGTCATGTGACCTACCAGCTTCAGTTACTTTGATTCACTTCCATTCATAAATCTCCTCCAGTGGCCTCATGGGATAGTATAATGTCCATCGAATGACACTTCATAATCTTACTGTAAGTAGTAGCTCATCCGGGGACTTTTAGCATAATACTATAGGGAAGTTTTAAAAGAATGTATGTGTGTGTGTTGTAATATATAAGAATGTCTTTCAGGAGATTTTAACTCTCCTGCCAGGCTGTTGTTGAAAATAAGAACTTGTTCTTAAGTTACTTGCCTGGTTAAATAAAGGTTAATAATAATTCGATTTCGGACACAGCGCATGTTTTAAGGAATTAAATGTTAAATAAATCAGGCAAATGATAGAAGATAAGACCCCTCTCTAAAAACCTTTCAGAATATAGATAGGAACACAAACGGCCTTTAAAAAATCTGTTGTTATTAAAATCTTCAGACATAAACAAATGAAGTGTAATAAAAAACGATGTAAAATGCCTGTAGCGTGTTGCCTTAAATAATATGTTTTATAAGACTCTAACTATGAGGTTTTGTAACACTGGCGACACTTACTCATCTGTCCTGTAGAGGGCCAGGGCATGTCCCGTGAAGTCTACGACGTCCTGTCCTAAGTCAAACTTCTTGTACACTTCTCCCATTGTTGTGAGTTTGGGATCGACACCCTCAAAGGTCTTGGGGTCGTTCTCATCAAAGTTGGCCACAAAAACTAGGAACTTCCGGAAACGTCTCTTCTCAAACATTCCCATTAGGTCTAAGCAACACATGTTTTGTGTCATCTATACAAGTCTGCATTTTTATTATCAAAAATAATTCTTGATTTATTACTACAGTCAATATGCTAAAGTTAGAGAATATTGGAGTACGTTTGACAAGAAAATACTATTTCAGTCTTTCTACTACACAATTTCACTTCAATTCAGTGTGTTACTTGCTGTTTCTTTTGTAATCATTTATTAATTTACAAGTAATATCTGAGTAAAAACAAATTCTACACCATTTTTTTTTCCAGGGTAGCTGTACTTACTTGAAGCCAGTGCCTCTGTCTCAGTAGAGGGCACTTTGTAGATTTTTCCCCCTTTATACACGAAGCTTCCCTCAACCACTTTGAAGTCAAGATATCTGGTCACTTCAGTGTATAGAAGCATCTTAACTAACTGACCTTAAGGAAGATAACAATGACAAAATGTGATTGTGCATCATTATTCAGAAAGTTGTTACAGAAAAATTAAGGGGCAACAATCTAATCCCAAAGCATGTTTCGAACAATATTCTCACACTGACAATTATGCTACTTAAGTATTTTTACCATTGGCCATTAAGAATTTAGGAATAAGGTCCACATTCCAGTCTCTTCCCCGGCCCATTGACTCTGGGGGGCTGTCTGAAATCCCAAATCTCTTATAGAGCTGAGAAAAAAAAGCATGTAAAATGTGAGTGCATGCATAATAAACAAGAATAAATGCAACATTTAAATATAATATGATAATATTTTTGAAGAGGATGTCCTTTAAGAGAATTTTTTTAAATAAGTACATGTTATTCATTTTTATATATTTAAAATGAATATAAATCTTCCTATTAACATAGAATATTAATTTATGTAAAAATACACAAATTTTTATTATACTTTTATTCTTCGACAAAACAATGTGTGTAAAATCAAGCAGACATGAAATGAGTATGAAATGAATGACTGTGAAACATCCTCACCTCCTCCAGGGGTGTGATAGAGGAACTTTCACCACCGTAGTATGGATTTCTGTCCATATGCAAAACTTTCTTCCCATTCACGGACATGATCCCAGAGAGAATACATTCCTACACAAATAAACATCATTCAGTTGAAATAATCTGTGATGGATTTATATATGTATATATATATATATTTTTTTATTCTATTCATCTGCTGAGATGGCCGCAGCAGGTATCTAGCCTTGACTTCCGCGTTAAACACTGGGATGCGAGTCACCCCACCCAACTAGTGATGGAAAGTCCGAGTCATTTCCGCGAATCGGTTCCTGTGAACAGTTATCGCTGTAATGAAGCGGTTCGAAAACCGAATTCTTCTATGATTCGTTTACGTCATTCTGACATCCTAGCGGGGCCAATTTCGTGAAATTAGATTATTGTAATTATGAGAGTTCCAGTAAGTTTGTTCCAGCGTGAAAAACTATTTAGAACCTAAATACGATTGATATTTACAAGAAACAATACTATAATTTGTTTACATCTTGGCTGAAAAAGTTTTAAATCCAATTGTTTGTGTGCTAAAACTATCATATAATCAAGTCGTAAACATATTTCCAGTATGTATTTAAAAAAAATATCGGCTATTAATGATTCGGTACCCCTCGGGTAGATTCATTGAAAAGATTCGACTCAAAAGAACAATTCGTTGCCGAATCGGACATCGCTACACCCATCCAAGCCGCAGCCCAGATCAGCCACGATCCTCCATGAGGAAAATAGAGAAACGTAAAATGCAAAAACAATACTGTTTTTTTTTCGTTCTTTTTATTATTAGTAATGCTGCTTTTTGCACATATTTATCCAATATCAAGTTCTCGTATCTTTTCAATTGGACCCTTTAAAATATATCAATAACAAAAAAAAATCCACTTAACCCTGTCCAAAACGGATGAATTGCAAGCAACCTATGAACTAACATCAATTAAGCACAATACAGCTTCGTCGCGGCGTTGGCGACCCGTAAAAGGCGAAATATATGCAATAAACACATATTTTCCCCTCTTTCGACGCACGAGCAAACGGGATACCTGATGCCACTCCTTAGAACCAGACACTGAGACGAGAATCAGTCATTACTTTTTAATCACCGCTGTCATGTCAATGATGCAGCCTCAATGGCTTTGAAAATTCGGGGGAAGATGTAATTGGGAAGGATTGCACTTGTATACAGGTAGAAATTACGAGAAATGCTGGCTCACTACACACACATAGTAGCATATACAGTACTGGTCCAAAGGATGCGTCAGCAATAGGCCCTCGGGTTCAATCTAACGCAAAGCATCTATTCCTACAGTCACATCTCTAATAACAGCATAAGCACACGAGCACCAATCGACAATATCTTCATCTGTTTCATATGAGTCATCAGTGACCTGAATGCGTTACTCACTGTGAGTCCGGTGCCCAATACGATAACATCATATTCCTCATCCATGTTGTATTACAGTGGATCTCCCTTCTTTTGCCAAATTTCCGCTGCAAAGAAAATCTGCAAAACGGTGTTGATGCAATGAAATATTTATGCAGAACCAGTCTGTTGTCCTATTACCGACAGTAAAACGAATTCTTTGCAAACGTTTATCGCTCGAATGATTTGATACGTATCACAATTGATCACTGACTGTGGTGCGAGTCGCGACCGGCGAGAACAACCAAAGATGGCCCTGACCGCAGCACGAGCTCCAGCGGTGCGGAGACATTCGCGAAATAATATAGTGCACCTCCCAAAACGGAGATGATCACTGTTGTTCTGAATGTCATCAACCCAGAATTACAAATCAGCCACAAATACAAGTGCTTCAAAAATTATGAGCGATAATTCACATCCCGGGTAGTCTTAAATTATTTCATTTTCATTCACCCATCCTACAGCTGAATGGCACAGGGCGCAGTCACATTATCAGATATCCCTCCGCCAACAACACTGAGGATGAAGATTTTCTTAATAACGCGTGAATTAAAGTGCTGATGATAAAGATGAGAGCTGTTTAGTGCTGTTCAAAGTATTGTTCTATATTAATGCTCATAGTAATAAGTGATCTGTTAAGATAAGCTTGATTAAAATGCAAACATACATGACAGAGCTGGCTGTCAAAATTTCAGCCCAAAAAGTGGTCCTGAAAGTACAGTGTCGTCCTATTGCACTCCTGGTGAAAAATAAAGAGGGCCGACCAAGATTGATTTCTACAGTAAAGGGGATTGTGCAGGTAGAATAACTTTATGATAAATAATACAAGTTTACAATGTGCCCCCCCCCCCCCTCTATCTTTTTAGATAGATAGATAGATAGATAGATAGATAGATAGATAGATAGATAGATAGACGGACGGACGGACGGACGGACGGACGGGCGGACTGGATAGATAGATAGATAGATAGATAGATAGATAGATAGATAGCTGGTCGGATTGGATAGCTAGATAGATAGATAGATAGATAGATAGATAGATAGATAGATAGATAGATAGATAGATAGATAGATAGATAGATAGATAGATAGATAGATAGATAGATAGATAGATAGATAGATAGACGGACGGACGGACGGGCGGACTGGATATAGATAGATAGATAGATAGCTGGTCGGATTGGATAGATAGATAGATAGATAGATAGATAGATAGATAGATAGATAGATAGATAGATAGATAGATAGACGAACGAACAGACGGGCGGACTGGATAGATAGATAGATAGATAGATAGATAGATAGATAGAAGTTAATGATCAAGTTAAATTAATGATTGTTAATTAATTAATGATTAATGATTAATAGTGGTTGTATTATATATATATATTTTATATTTATATTTAATATATATATAATATATATTTTTTCCTTTTCAAAAACGTTGCCCTAGTAAATAATGAAAATATAGTTTATCCACAAGATCATCTTGCGCCTGCGCGCTGCTCAGAGACGAATCGAGTCAGAAGGGAATCACATGATCGAAGAAGGAAAAAACACAGTCACGTGATCATCAGCGCACTGCAATTCACGTGACTCTCCTGAATAATGACGGAAGTAGGAGTGCGGCGTAGTAGTCTCTCGACAATGGCCTTTACTTCAGTTTTATTATTTATCTTTTCGATTTATAGCTGTTATGCTCAAGTGCCTCTGCTCATGTGGACCAGTGATGGGTACGTGACACGTTTGTTTCTTGAATATTGCTTTTACATTGTCAAATAGTACACCAGAACATTGCTGTGGCTTTATTATGTTCAGTCAGCTGAATCAGCTAACAGTGACTTGGTTGACTGTCTATAAATTGGAAAGCGCTTGGTAGAGGCTGATTACTGTGGACAAAGTTTCATGTCTTTCTGTTTCTGTTGAGAAGGTTTGCAAACTGAATGATGTATTTGTCAATACAGCCACAGTATGCCACATCTGGCTCAACCAGCAGCTGGTCAGGCTGTGTCTGGTGGCCAGCTGGTGTCTTATCTGAAATCTGCCTTGTCCACTGCTCCTCACAATGTGCTGCTCTTCTTACAGGATAAGGTAAAAAAGGCTTCATATGTTTAACATGTGGGGGAAATAATGCCACTCTAATGCATTCTTGTGTTTTTATCTGCTTTAAGATATTTGATTAGTCTTGTAATACAATATGATCTAGTTATATGACCATTTCAGTTGTTTGAAATATATGATATAATGAACAATGTGCTGGATGTTAGAAAATGCCCTCATAAAGAGAAAAATGCCTCTTAAAAGTATCCTTCAATAAAAAAGTACATTTCTGACATTGGTAAGAACCTTTAGTAAAGCCTTTGTAATGTTTGTGTAATGTTGTAAAGTAGAACCTTTAGTAATGTTTGTGTTTACTGTGTGATCAGTGTAGGAGCAATGTATTTTACATTGCGGAATTATTAGTAAAGCAGCTTCTTCCTCTAATTCAGATATTTTTACTCTCGTAGCTACTGGACTTGTCACTATAGTGTGACTTTGAGCCACAGTCTTACTTCCCCATCCATCTTCCCTTGGACATGCCAGTATTTCATTACAGTACAAATGTGATCATTTGTGCATTGACATGACAACATTTATTTAGCATTATTGCAATATTAAACACCAGATAGTTGAAACATTGGCATAAACTAGATTGGTAGATATTAGCAGTGGATATATTATCTGAACGATTTTCAATGAAAAGACTATATATATAAAAACCGTTTTTGGTTATTGAAATAAAATTAAAATAGCTGCCAAAACATTTTTAATACTAAAAGTACTAAAAATAACATAACATTTTTAAAATATAAGAAAACTTCCCAAAAGGACATACCAAAATGAGTAAAACTCAAACTAATAGAAAAATGAAAACTTATTATAGAAAAACAGAATTTAAAATATTAATACATAGTATATAAATAATAATTGAATACATTTATGCAATGTACTGTAACAACTGACTCTTGTTGCCTGCTCTCCCCACTATATAGCTAAGTCTAGATGACTTCACCATGTACGGTGGAGTTTTTGGGAACAAACAGGACAGTGTCTTTTTAAATGTGGAGGTGGGTGTGCCCTTTGTATTTTTTAACCCTCAAAATATATCACATCTAGATTTTTCTCTAAAATTCTCTTCAACATTTCTCTCTTGGTATTCAAGTCAGCACTTCAGACATCCTCCAGTCCTCTGATGCTGCCAGCCCTGGACTGGTCTGCATCGGATTCAGTCCTGGAACTCTTCCAGGGAGAGCTGGGTATCCCAGCAGTCCACATCAACCCAAGCACCCTAAAGGAAATCAAGCTGAACACCGCACAGCCTTCACTGCTGGCTGTCCATCTCCCTTACACTGCTGGGTAAGATGTTCTGTAATGCTATTTATATTACATACGCAGTTTCTTGCTAAAGTGTGCAGATTTTTAACCAATTAATTATTTACACTTTCATGTTTTTCCATCTGTGCAACCTTCTGCAACACAGGCACTCAATACTAACAGCATTTTTCAACTTTTTCAAAGAATATTTTCTTATATTAAACAATGTCATGCCAAATTGTGTTTCAGAGCTTTTTGTTTTTTTAAACAACACAAAAGCATAAAGTTTCAGTAAAATGCAGGAATTGGTTGATGTCTGAAGGCACTCTGAAATTAAAAAATTTTAACTTCCCTTTTTTGTTCTGTTTGCAGTTTTGTTATTATAAAAACAATATTTTTTATTTTTTATAAATATTGGATTAAAAACTTAAACTTAGTTCCGATAATTTTATATATTGCATTGGCAACTAACTTAAAATAAGTTGAAGTACTAAAATTACTAAAATTAAAACTGAAATAAAAATAAATGAAAGCTAAATATAAATGTTTAAAAAAATGACAAAAGCACAAAATAAAATGATTAAAATTTAAGCTAAAATTAAAATGAAAAATATTTCAAATATTAATAAATACTATAATAGTATATAAATAATAATAAATAACACTTTGACTTTGCTTTGTTTGAATATCAGGGCTCAATCAAAGGAATTGCTTTTGAAAAATGGTGAGTAGTTATGTTTCTTTTTTGATAACGATTTTAATATATATATATATATATATATATATATATATATATATATATATAATTCTAACTTGATGCCATGTGTTCATCAGCATTGGTGTACTATAGGATTTAATATTTCTTTTCTTTTCTTTTAGATGAGATCATTGGAAAGGTCCTTGACCTGTTCAAATCTCAGGATGTGCCTTACACTGCTGTATACACCGGCCTCAAGCCCTCTAGAGTAAGTCATCACATTGACAAAGTTAGTATGTACTGCACTTTGTCTATTTGTTCTCTCACACTATAGGGCTTTCACACTTGAAATAATTAGTCCTGGTTCACTGTAAACCTCGTGTAAACGGAATCCAGGGTTATCTTGCTTCACTTTTCACTGTTCATAATTTACCCATGGTTAACAATTAATCCTGGGCATTCATAAACTGTCGTGTCACACTGTACATCCCTAAACCCTGCGTTAACGTCTTTATTTGCGGTGTCAGTGTCATTGACTGGATGAACGCAGCACACAATATGGTTACATAAAGGCTATAGGATTGCGCATCCTCATAATATTGTCGACTGTACTATCAAGTTTATCCAGAATTTTGGACTATAAAGGTTTATAGAGGAGTTTGACTCAAAAGCTGAAACTACTGTTTAACGTGCTGTGTTTCCGTGACTATCCAAAGCATGTGAATATGAGGCACACGATTGGCTGTCTGTTGCTAAGCATCTATACATAACATTCTCACACCGCATCATTTGACACTGTACACATTTGGCGGGGTCTCATAACAACGGGTCAAAAGTTGTGCTAACATTGCTTCTAAATTATAAGCGTGAAATGTTCTTTTCCCCGTGATTAAAAGTGTCTTTTTTTTAATTTATTTTTATCCTTCTTCTATAGGTCATTGAGGATACCCCAGTAATGGCAGGAAGTTTTGTGGGCCGATCACTACTTCAGGCACCATCACCGCCATCTGTGAAACCTCCAGTTGTCTTCAACAGCACAACGGGGCAACCCTGCATCTTGCTGTGGGCCGACACTCTCCTCGCTAGATTCCTTGAAAAAGAAACTGATTTGGCAAAAGACATTTTTAATGGTTCTGCAGCTCCTGACCTGACTGGTTCAATTTGCAATGAAACACTGTCAAGGTCAAAATCATTATCGACCAGTAATCAGTATACATTTCAACATCATTCACCGCTGTTTCTTGAAAGTATGAAATATTTTGTTTTTCAGACTCGTCCTGAATTACAAAAATGTTCTGGGTTTCCAATCCCTCCAGCTCATGTGAGTATTTAACACATAATCCGTCACTGACATGCATCATTTGTGGTTTTGACGAACAGGATTCACTGCCGCTGTTGGATATGATGTGCATGCTGTCTTAAAGAGAATAATTTGACATTTTTAATACTTCCCTAAAGCTTCTCTATGAGCAAGATCTTCTTTCCTGTGTCTGCTCGACACTGGACGGTCATGGAGCAGGTGGTGCTGGAGTATGACGGACAGAGGGCGATCTTTAACGGCAGTCGCGGTATCTACGCTCCTGCAGAGTATTCTTTCCATTGCCAGAGCGTAAGCAGTGTCCAGAGCCCCCTGCTGGTGCCTCGCAATGCTACGGACAACGCCAACCAATGGAAGCTGACCTTCACTGATTTTCAGGTACTACTATAGTTTTCAGGTGCATTACTGGCGCGGAAACCTGAAGGGCAAAACATTCATAGAACAGGCCTGTCAATTTCAAGCCACCGAAATTTAGATCACATCTAATATATGTGATGCATCTGATAGCTGTATTAGTAAAAACGTGTAATAGCTGTAATAGTAAAAGTATTCGAGAGAGTTCCACATGTAAAGCGAGATATTTCATATGCAAGCATGTCAGCCAATCACAGCAGTGAGCGTTTACACTGAAGTCTCACAACAGACACGCCCCTTCAAACAGAGCGTTCAAATCAGAGGCTAGGAAAAATGCCTTTTATTTCTAAATTATGACCATTTTTGATCTAAAAACCATACTAACATTATAAGGGCATCACAGGAAACATTATAAAATAATAAAATAATCCATGCCATGGGACCTTTAATGTCACTAGGTGCTTCTCAATTCTTGTTTGTGCATCTTCGTTCCCTTTCCTCGCGTCTCAGCTCCACCCCCGTAGGATGCAAGGGAAGGCTGCAAGGAATGAAAATGAGGACGGAGGAATCAAAGGAAAGCTTATTTGTATATTGGAATATTCTTGATCACTCTAGTGCCCCTTATGTTGTTAAAGTTTGGTTATTTTAGAAATGAATAAATAATAAAGATAAAGCAAGATGCCCTGTTTATATAGGTGTGATATGATTTATTTAAACTTCAAAGGTAAAGCATAAATGAAAATGATTGTGACGGATGTAAAGGGGGAGAATTTGTAAGTGCGTCAGATTTCTCGACAAGAAAGACTTCCGCATAGGATGCACCTCATAACTCCTCTGGAAGCATCCTCACTCCTCGTTCCTCGTGATGCAATTTGAGAATCGAGATGTCCTTCAAGATGGCTGAGCTCGATCGGTTTCCGGGTCATAGGATGGAGGACGGAGGAGCGAGGAAACGAGGAGGGATATTGAGAAGCACCCACTGTCTTACTACATTAGTACTTAGTACAAGCCTGGTCAAAACGACTCGTGGGCAATGGAGGAAAGCCTCGTTTTACCCTTCAGGTGGGCGTTCCTACAAGGATGTGACGTCATGTGATCACAAAAACTCAAAAAAACTTCCCATACTGCAGCTGATTGATGCATCATTTGTTTCCAACAGATCCAAGGTTTCAACATTACTGGTGAAATGTTCTCGTATGCCAGCGATTGTGCTGGGTTCTTCACCCCGGCGATTTGGATGGGCCTGCTGACCTCTCTGCTCATGGTGCTCATCCTTACCTACGGCCTGCACATGATCATGCAGATTCACACCATGGACCGCTTTGATGATCCAAAAGGCCCAGCAATTTCAGTGCCTTTGAGTGAATGAGCTGTGATGTTGTCAAACTGTAAAAATATGCTTGATTTGTATGTATGTCAAAAACCTCCAGCCCTTAATGTGGTTGTCAATCAGAAATTTCTGGATCTAGCATGATTATTTGAGTGTTTTTAAGACTATTCAAAGGCAAAAAATGTGTCTTGTAGAAAGCGCTGAAATTATTTTCACATCTCCATTTACTTAATAAGCTTTGATAATACTTTACAATAAGGTTCAATATATTAACTAAGAGTTTTATGCAATAGCTAATATGAAATAACATTGAACATTTAAAAAAACAAACAATGTTGATATATATATATAAAAACATTTCAAGTTGTACAAATAAACAGTTATTTATAAATGTGAAATTCATATAAAAGTGATCTAGATTAATAAATGATGTAAAATTGTTCATTCACTAATAATTAGTTATCCAATGCATTAACTAACGTCAATACATTTTACCTTTTGTAAAGTCTTTCAAGGTTTCACATACACATACAGTGCACGTTTCTCTGTCTAGTGGGAAACTAGACTTATGAACGCAATTACATTTTTGACAGATTTTGCATTACAGCAACTTGCACTGTTATCTGTAGGACTACTGTTTGTTTTATTTTTTTTATTTCATCTTTTAAAACTGGTGGTTTATTTCTCAGATTGTACTAGATTTGTATGTTTGTGTACTAGTTGTACATTTAATATTTGCCAATATTGAATTATGCCAAATATACAATTTAAGTGCCTAAGATGAACCGGTCACTGCTTGGAAAATGAAAAGTGCTAAATAATAAAAACAAGCCATTAAGGTAAATTGTTATATTGGTTAGTGAATTAGAATTTTTCAATTAGACTGACTAATAAAAGTGCCAAAAGTACCAATATTCGTGTATTTTCAATGGACACAATGTTTGAAATATATAAGATGACTAAAATTGAATATAAATATAAAAATGTGAAGTTTTATAGTAGATCAATATTATGACTAATAGCATATAACATGTCAGCATTTTACTGTATCCTGTGCAACTGGATGTAAATTGATAAAGTGACTTTAATAAGCTTATGGTCCAGTGGGATTCATGTTTAGTGTAACACTTATTTTATGTTTTGTTTGGCACTGTCATGAAACATGCAGACATTGCACATTTGAATTAATATCTCTGGAATATGCCTTTTCTTCACCAGATTTGCTGTCAGTGTGGTGCGTTGCAACATTTTATAAAACGTTTCTGTCTCTAGATGAACGATTAAACTACTATAAAACATTGAATATGTTGACTGAATGTGAATGTTTATTGGCAGCCGTGTGTAATACAGAAAGCAGCTTCAATTAAGCAATTGGTGATGCAAAATGTAATTTTACAACATACATTTGTTCCAAACAGACATTTTGCAAAATCAAAGAAATTAAGGTAACGCTTTTAAATTAAGAAGTTTTCTCTTGATCTTTGTACCTGGCTCAGTCGTCACTTAAACTTTAGGTACAAATAAAGTTGAACCCAAGTCTTCTGTTTTGATTGTGTAGCTTTTATTTTGAGATCATCCAGGCTACCACAGCTCAGTGAAATATAGAATTGCAAGACAAGAGAGATGGATTTATATTTGATTACAACTGTGTAGTGTTACAGCATTTGTAATATGAAAAGGCCATGCCAGTGCAAATGAAAAATTAAGCAGAACAGAACCATGATTTAAACGCATTACAAAAGCCAATCACTACAATAAAATCTTTCAAATTAAAAGTAGAAAACCACTAGTTAAACAGTCTATTATATAAAAAAAACAGCCCTCCTTTAGGGGAAATAAATCTACAAGGTGTTGAAACTGAATTGCTATTTTACCAATTTTACATCACCAATAATAAATTAATACAGAATGAAACATTTGTAGGTATTTGGGTCATGAGTATTTTGGACAAGGCTGTAATTATAAATAAAGCACATAAATAAAGGAAAATTAAATTTAACATTGCAGAAATCTCTTTTTATCTTCATTTGATCTGAGTCTGTACTCAAACGAATAGCAAAGTTTGTTTCTAATGAAATTTGAACCAGATTCTGCACAACACTGAACAAAAACCCAAAGAGAATGAAAAGACACTTGAAGAACTTCAGCAAGATGAATCAAACATTTTTGTGTAAAATCTGCACTGCAAATCGCATTCTGCAATAAATCTACTAGGTTAGCTCACGCACAATTGCTATTTTATCCGTGGATAAACAAACAAAACATCAAGCAATTCATACATTCATATTTTTTCAATAATTATTTATGCTAAATGTAGCCCTCAACAAAATTAGTGAGTTAAGGGAGATTCAGTGCATCATTAAAACGAAGAGTGATAAGTGCAACACGCTATCAAAAATTAGAAGTTAGAAATGACAAGCAAACACTTTATAAAAGTGAAATCAAGACAGATCCATTTCAGATCATGAGAATGCAGAATGGGGCAAAGCTAGACACTGCTAGAAATGAGCTCGGTTTTTCAAAATGTGTGATTATGGATTATGCTGCGAGAAATCATCCAGCCCGTTGACGGATCCTGGTAAACACTTGTATAAACGATATGTATTTGCAGGATGCTTCACTTGGATTTTCTGAATGAAAGCCTTTAATTAGCCCTGTAAAAGAATATGATTTAGTGAGTCATTTACAAAAAAAAATAGATTAATGCATTTCTTGTCTGTGATCAAGACAAGAAAGAACAAAGAATGAACTACATAAATTATATTATAATATATATTTTTAAGGTCCCAGTAATAAGGCTCAGGTAAAAGCTAGAGTGTCTAGAAGATACGTCTTTTATTCGTATGTATGGATATGCTAAATTCATTGTCATGAGGAAGAATTTATACTTCTGATGTCAGAAACCCATCCATCCCAAAAATATAATCCACATTGATGCTTGTACGATGTTCCGAAACTTTGGCCGTCCACTCATGGTGAGGTAAAAAAGAGAAAGGAGGAGAAACCCTTGACTTTGTAACACATTAAAGAAAAAAAAGTTGCATAGTTCCCATTGTCCTTACCATGTATGTGAGGGTGTTATAACTCCACCTCTCCCTCTCTCTCTTTAGTCGCCACTTTTTCATGTTTTGACCTGCAATCCAAAAGTCCAGTAATGGTCTGCATGTGCACAACTAAATATCTGGGTATATTAAACTTCAATCCAGCACCCATGCACTTACAAGACCTCACGTCATAGTCAAACACCAAAAAAAAAACTATGGAAGCTTGTTTCTGCCATGGAATAAATAAATAAAATTAATTCTGCCTTTTTCCATCACACAATTTTGACATTTTTTCCTCAGTAACTAGCAGTTGCAAGGAAAAAAGTCAAATTTGTGAGTTTATATCCCAAAATTGACTCAGAATTGTGAATTATAAAGTCAGAATTGCAAGATATAAACTTGAGAAACTTGCAATTCTGACTTTTCTTCTTAGTATTGTAAGATATAAACTCACAAATCTAAGAAAAAAAAAGGCAGAACTATGACATACATTGTAACTGCGAGAAAAAAAAATTGTGCGATTTTTTTTTATTTTTTTGAAAAGTAGAAAATTACCTTTATTTTTTCATTCTGTGAAGGAAACAAGCTTCCATAGAAACCCCTTCCACAAAAAAAAAAAAAACCTGCACAAATCTTCCCATAAAGGCCATCAGCATTAAACGTAGCAAACCTGAAACCATTTCCAAAAGTTTTTTCATGGGAACCTTTTTTGATGAGAATTTTTGCACAATGAAGCATTTTGTGGATTGATATATTGTTGCATATATATTTGTTTAATTACCTGCTCAACAGCATTCTGCCAAAATGGATTTTAACATTTCTTATATAATCTTATATCTTATTTAAAAAAAACATGAACCAAAACAATCAATTCTGAGATAAATCACATCATTATATATTTGGATTTGAAGCAAAAAAGTACCAGTGTGCACTTAAATGCTCATAAGAAAATGACCTGCTCATGAAGCACTGTGGCTGTGAATGACATAATTGGTCATTTAAAACTACTGACTTGAAGCCGGTTTACACCTGATCACTTTATGCGTTTTATCTGATCGCGTAGCTCAGAGCCATGTCCGAAATCGCCCCCCATAGCCTTAAATAAAAAATTTGAGCCTAAGAAACAACATCTGTGATAAACAGATGTGCATGTCAGATTTTGTTGCTGAGCAGTTTTTGAGATTTCAGGATTCCCCCATTAAAATAGATTGGACTTGTTCTTGGATGCCCAGAGACATTTCAAATATGGCCGCTGAGTGAACGGACTTTAAAAGAGACTTTGTGTACAATCAACGGCTAGAGAATACCCATAATGCACTGTGAGGGTCACGCCGAATGAATTCCCGCATCTCGCCCGCAGCTGAATCATCCATTTTCCAAAACGCTGGTCCAATGTGGCTACAGCGTAATACAGGTATAAATTCAATTTTAATTGATTATTAAATTGTTTAATTATGGTTTATACATGCTAGTTTCCATGGCAGAGTTCAAGATAAATCTTTTCATCACTAATGGAGCTGCAAGTTTGCTAAGTATCAAATGATTATTAAACAGCAAGCACAAACTATGCAAAAGCGGCAGCCCTTCTGGCACACTAAGTGTATGAATTCGCACACTCGTTTCCATTCATTCCTTCAAGTGGACTATATTAGTGGACTAATGTAGAGAATAGTGAATGAATAGGGTAATTTTAACACATTTGACTGCAAAATATTCAGATATATCACATATCAAGTATGAAGGTTTGAAGTTATATTCCAATCGCCTAATGGTAACACCAACAAAAAAAAATTATGAACAACTACATATTCACAGCTTCAGAGTTGATTTAATCATATCAATTATGTCATTCCCAATGCTTCATGAAAGCAGTTTTTTTTTTTTTTTTTTAGGTAGAGATCTCTTCAGGATTATGGGTAATCTAGTTCTACACCAGGGAAGAATCTGCATTCTTTTTTTAGTTTTGAGCTGCCATCCAAAAGTCTGGTTATGGTTTGCATGTGCATGACTAAATATCTGAGTATATTAAACCTTAAACCTCAAGGCATCTCCATTTCCCATGAAAAATGTGTGGAAAACCACACGTTTTATAAATCTGAATGCAAAACATTCCTTTGGCTTTTAGCCAATATAAGAGTGCAAGAAAAACAGCCGAGAAATCACATAAGCAAAGAGCAACTAAGACAATGCAGATAACTTACCGATACTTCTTGTAGGCAAATGCTCCACCGATGGCTATTAAACAGAGAAGAATTGTAAGTATTCTTGATTAAAAATTATTATTATTATTTTTTTTATAAATTCTCTAATAAATGTTTCAATCCCACATAAAAACTAATTTTCTCAAATTTCACAAATACAAATTACAACGGATAGTGTGTGACAGTTGTCAGGTGGATTTGCCAACAATAAGTTAATTTCCAGTGATGCTGTTAGCGGTATGATATTACTTTAATTACTTCTTGGAGTGCTGTGGTTTCTCCCACGAAATGCTACATTGGTTGTTTGTCGGAACATATCTTTAAAGCAATGTCTGCATTTCTAATAGCGCTTGCCATTTCTTTGATTCAGCAGGGGTTATGATCCTAGGTCAAACCTGGCTTACTGTGTTTTCCGTAATATTTTATTTCATCTGATACATGCTGTGACTTATATAATGCAATTAACGTCAAGCGTGCAAAATATGTGCAAAGTGGTCATTTCAAATTGTGCTGAATGAGAGAGGCAAGTTTCTTTGTCTAGCACATAAACCTGCATGATTCTGGATGAATGGAGATTAATGATTGGTTTGTTTCAAACAGAGATGACGTTTCTCCCACGATTCTGAACAAACAAACAAAATAACAATTTACTATAGGTTCTGACAAACGTTCTGTTAATCGGCTGCAGTCTATTTAAATTGTTTAATTAATCTGAATTATTACACACAAAAAAACTTTATATGAATAAATTCAATGACTCAATGATAAGTACTTCACTTGTTTTATTACTGGACCAATCAGCTTTTTTTGAACAAATCTCTTGAATCAATGACAAATTATGGTGGCGTAAAGATATAATCGTTATTTGAAACGCCGTGTTACTTTTAAAAGGTGATTCGCTCTATTTTGATCGCTTCCACAGACATCAGTGTTTTTATCTGAACGATAAACTTTTATAATAATATAAATAATAATTAATTATTTACATTTATATAACGCTTTTCTCTGCACTCAAAGCGCTTTACAGAGAAGGGGGGAATCTCCTCAACCACCACCAATGTGTAGCGTCCACCTGGATGATGCGACGGCAGCCATAGTGTGCCAGAACGCCCACCACACACCAGCTTACTGGTGGAGAGGAGACAGAGTGATGGAGATTAATGTCAATCAGTATATATGGGGATGATTTGGGAGGCCATGATGATGGACAGAGGCCAATGGGCAAATTTGGCCAGGATGACAGTATTTTTAATGACGACCTCGGTTTAATGTCTTTTTTTGACAGTTTAGTGGCCCCATCCCTATACTGGGAAGTTAGGACCCACACAGACCACAGGGTGAGCACCCCCTGCTGGCCTCACTAACACCTCTTCCAGCAGCAACCTGGTTTTCCCAGAGGGTCTGATCCAGGTACTGACCAGGCTCAACCATGCTTGGCTTCAGTGGGGAACCAGTCTTGGGCTACAGGGTAATATGGCTGCTGGCCAAATCCCAGTACAATTTATCCTAGTACGTCTGTGAATATTTGTATATTTGTAACATAAAAAATAATGACCCTGTGTGGTTGAAAAGAATGTTTGTGAAGCTGTTTAAACCTATACATGACAGCTGCATTTTTTTCTCTTTAATTTTATAACTAGGTTTTTGTAGACATGTAGATTATCTGGTGAATTATGCCGACTGAGACTTACCCAAACCAAAAGCAATCAAAACACCAAAAACAATCCCTAAAGTCCTTGGAACATCTGAAAATAGAGACAATTTATTGCAAAGATTAAAACAAAATGAACAGTACAAGATATATCTTTGCAATATACTAGAAAAACATTTTTAACAAAGTTAAGAATAACTTGTATGTAAATTGTCAATTAAAAGCAAGCTGCAAAGGACAACTAGAAATATGACATGGACACATTTGGAGGTTTTTGGAATTTTCTACAACAGACCACCTCTGAGCTGTGTGATGGATTTTTTTAATTAATCATAACTAACATTTGTTTTTGTTGCAGGAACAACATTCATATGCTTTTGGCTAAATGTATGTTTCCCCTTTTACTTTGGTTGTGTGGGTGTAAAAATAACAAATATGGGAACTTTAACTAGACAGATGTCTAAACTTGAAGCCTTGTGGATTATGAAGTAACAAGAGGGCTTTGTCTATGAAGAACCAATCAAATTGTGGGGAAATTATGTAATGTTTCATGTCATTTTTGCCATACCCCTATTTTATAAAAACTGTTGTATTTATGTTTGCTGGTGAGATTCTCAATGGAATTTGTCTGAGATCCTCCGGCCGAGCTTCTTGGGGGAGATTCTCTGAGAACTGTTCGGGATCTCTCCCGGCCGTGATTAAAGCATTTAAAGGACATTTGCTGAAGTCTGTCTGTTATTATTGCTGCAGCAAGTTAGTCAGTGGAACAAGTTATTTAGCGAAACACTAGAGACCTTACTACCAAGTTATAGTGTGGATCGCGTTAAGAACACTAGAGACCTTATTCCCAAGTGATAGTGTTCGATGGGGGCGAGACGTCGTTCGACTCTTTGTGAGACTCTTAGGCGGGGTTAGATTGCGGCTTAGGCATCAACCCGTGCGTTCAGAGGTAACTCAACTGAGTAGAATAGTTTTCAGGTGTCAAGGACACTCGGTTCAACTTAAAGTCAGGTGCGTAGGGGAAAAATCTACCACAGCTGACAAACACAAACATTTAAAATGGGTCACAATCTAATATCAAAGATGCGAAATATGAATTTATAGGAATACTAAAATGATCACATATTCATAGGAATCAGCTCTTTATTGGATAGTATAGTAAAATAAAAACTGAACTTAAAAAGACACTTACTTGAACTGGATGCTGTATCTGAGCGATCTGTGGCATAAAAAGAACAAAGTCAGGTTACAGTGTGTGAGAGAGAGAATGTAAGAGAATTCAAATACAAATAGATCGATAACTTAGATGACTTAGTAGATTTAAAAAAAAAAAAAAAAAAAGAACATGCAGTATTAGTGTAAATGAGTGTTCCCCAAACAGTCCCATTATAAAAGAGATAACAACATTTAGATCTGGTTAGAGAGAGAGAAACAAGAAACTTTCTGCAGTAGAACTGACATTTAATCATGTAAAATGCTAAACTAATTGCCAATATAAGAAAAAAAAGCCAGTTAATAGATGTTAATGTAGAGTTAATGTTAAACTGGCAATGATACAGAGAGTTGTAATGATACCTTAAAGGGGACCTATTATGCAAAATTCACTTTTGCAAGCTGTTTGGACATAAATGTGTGTTTATGTCCAAACTATCCAATAGTGATAAAAATCTACTCATTCCTTTTTTATTAATCCCCATAAATCATAAGCAGTGTCTCCCAACGACCTGTTTTCAGAATGCAGCTTTAGTGACGTCACTAAAGCCACAGGCCCCGCCCACGAGTGTTGACAGACACTGCCGTTTTAACATAGACCCGCCCTGATCGAGTTCACAGCGAGTTGTACACATCCGCCATTGCTGCACTGACGAGAATGTCTCCCAAGTGTTGTAGGTGTTGTGTGGCTGGATGTATTAATCCACATAGCTCTCTCTATTTACTCCCGAAATATGAGGCAGCCGCTGAAGACGAGGTGGAATTATTTTGTTTTCAAAGAAAATGCTCCCTCAACTCTACCGAAATTCGTTTATGTACTTACGCACTTCTTATACTGTGTTTACTCAGCTCTTACGGTGATTTTCTGGAGTAAAACTGACGCTTCATCTTTTGTGTGATGTACAATAAACTTTATTAAACTCATCAGTATATTTTTGATCATCATTCGGACCTGGTCCGAAACAGCAGACTTGTAGGCTATTAATAGTGGATGCATACAAGCAGATGACAAATACGTTATAACTGTAATTAAACTAAACTATACCTGTTCCATCTCCATACAGCACTCTGACTCTGTAGGCATTATTGTCTGACTCCGGGTCGAAATGAACACCGTTACTGAGAGTTTCTGATATTATCATCATTCCGTGAGATGAAATTGTCCTGAGACTAAGCGCGAGCTCATGAAGCTCCGCCCCCTGTGCCGTGCAGCAGCAGCAGCTTATTTGCATTTAAAGGGCACACACTAAAAGTGCGTTTTTCTGAGCACCAAAAAGTGACAATTTAAACATGCTGTAAAAAATGATCTGTTGGGTATTTGAGCTAATACTTCACATACACACTCTGGGGACATCAGAGACTTATTTTAGACATCTTGTGAAAAGAGGCAAGTCCCCTTTAAGATGATTCCGGCTCATTTAGAATTTTAGTAGAGGTGGGGGGCAATCGTTTCAATGATGAAATAATTCGCTCACTAATAACCTAACCCAAAATGATCTTAGGCAACTGTGAGCCGGATGTTTTTCATTTTCATACAACACGCCCAATCCATCTCAATGTAAGGGCTTTCCATGCAACCTTTTCTTTACAGCTGGTCCTCACTCTCAGCAAACATATGACAACACTTTTTCTTCCTCTTTTACGTGATATAATGAAATATATTTAAGATCTTAATGCGTTTATAAGGCCACAAAGAGTATGTGATTTTTGCGCACATATGGTTTCTGTTATTCCTACATTTTTTCATAATTTTCAAAAATGTGAATGTTTTTGGAATGTTATTGGTGTATCATGATTTGGTGAAAACATTTGGACTCTGATTTTTTTTTGCACCTGTGCATATGCATGGTAATTGAAAAAGACCAAATGTGTTGCGAAAAGCGCAATACAGATTCATTGAATTGAATTATACCTACTACACTTGGCAGAGCAGACATATATTAGTATGTCTATGAATTCAGGATACGTACAGCTGTACTTTAATTCCCAAAAAGATTTGATCATAATAATAATAATAATTAGAGGTGTAGGGAATTTTGTAATCACATCATTGAATCAAAATTGAATAAAATTGTGAGCTTACTAAAAATTCTGTCCAAAATTAAGCCACTCTTTTTTCATAATTGGTGACACCACTACAGAAAGTTTCTTAGCTCTCTCTTTCTGGATTTGTATGTTGTTAACATCGGTGATTGGTCATTAACGTTAACACAGGGCCATTTAGAGAACATAAATGTGTATCTAAGAATGTCATAATGGAGTATAGATTTAAAGAGTGCAATACCATCATTGTTAGGTCGAGCCTTGGAAGTTACTATCGTGGAGGTTACTATCGTGGAGGTTACTATCGTGGAGGTTACTATCGTGGAAGTTGTGGTAGTTGTACTTGGGGCTGAGAGTCAAACATGTAACATACACATTATGTTAGGGTACTAGAAATAGGAGTTCAAGAAGTCTAGATAATATCAGAAATACAAATCACACTCTTATATGCTTAAAATGAGAGAGAGAAGAAACTTTCTAAAGTTTTCTTCAGAGATCATGAAAGTTCATGGTGATGTAAATATAAATTCATTTTGTGCTAAAAGGCATGAAATTAATATTGTCATATTAATCAATATATAATCTAGTCAGTATATGTCAGAAATGTGTCAATATATGTAAACATAATTACTTATCCTGAAAGTAATGGTATTAATCATTAAACCGTTTACTAATCAACAGAAAAAAGAAAAAAGTAAAAAAAACTTTTCATTTTCATCTCTTGACTGGCAACATACCCAAACATTCTGGCAGATCAGGTTTAAAAGTCCCATCCTCAGAACAACGAAGTGTTGAACTTCCAATAAGACTAAACCCACTGTCACATTTGTAGGACACGGCCTGTAAATAAACATAACTGTCCAAACGCTCCTCTCCAAGCTGTCCATTTACTATGGCTGGAGGTGCCTTACATTTCACCACTAAAGAGAAAAAAAAAAAAGTTGGCTCTTCAATGTCATATTTCAGTCAAATTTAAGAAACGAAAACCTTCACCTTTACAGAAAAGATCTCTGCCATCTTGTCAGTATATGTAAGAAATGTGTCAATATGTATACTTAAGTACTTATCGTCATGTTTGATTTTAGGTCAGTCAGATTCGAGGATCGGAACTAACTGTTATACATATTAAAAACAACCTAACGAGCTTATTGTCAGGTTTATGTTCTATTATGTGGACCCATATTTTGTCATTCTCTTCTGTTTACTTCACTTCCTGTTTCAACGTTGTTTAGTTTCGGTTACTGAAAATGTCCTCGTTTTTGTGCATGCTGACCACATCGTAACACTTATTAATATAGCTTATTAAGATACAACAATTTGTATGGTCCTGTCAAGCAGACAAAAACATGAACATGATGAATAGGACATGTGGCTTTGCATGGTTAAACGATGTACAGCTATTATCACTTAGGGTGTACTCACTTTTGTTGCCAGCTATTTTGACAATAATGGCTGTATGTTGAGTTATTTTTAGAGGACAGTAAATATATACATTTCTATACAAGCAGGAAGCAGCACATTGACTACTCTAAAATCTATCCAAGTTTAATTTCTATAGTATTGTCCCTTGAGAAGATATACTAAAATGTTTGCTGAAATGTGAGGGGTGTACTCACTTTTGTGAGATACTATATATATATATATATATATATATATATATATATATATATATATATATATATATATATATATATATATATATATATATATATATATTTATATATATATATATATATATATATATTTATAATTTAACATGACCCGTTAACTCTACTATTACTAAAAGAAATTAAGAAAAAGCGGCTCACAAAAGCATCCTAAAATTAAAATAGAGGTCTTATGGTTCATATTCCAAATCTTTTGAAACCATCCTAAAGCACTATGTGATGAATGAAATTTAAAAAGCATAATTCATTGAAAACATTCTGCTCTATAAAAGTGTCCAGCAAGCTTACTTTCATGGCTGTCAAGATCTGAAATTTTGTGCACAAGTTCTATGGGTGACCTCTATGGTGGGGTTTTATCACATGTCTCGCCCCCATTTACTTTCAGCTAAACATCTCCCTTTGTGTTTCACAAAAGAAGAAAAAAAAAGATCTGGAATTGAATGGAAGTACTTACATTTGCAAGTGAGGAGCAGTTTTGTCCAGTTGTTTTCTTCACAGGTAACTGATTTAGACACTGTCGAGTCAACTGGCTCATTTCCACGAATGCACTGAAATGTTACTTTGGATCCATATGGGAAACTTTTTTGCTTGCTGAATTCCTCTGTTAAGGTGACATTTCCTCCAAAATCAGGTAGGCTACAAGGCCCTGTGGAGATAAACAAGTAATATGAATTACAGTCGTCTGATGCATAACTCCATTAACAGATCCAGTACTATTTTAGTTATCATCACTAATTTCTGTCTTTTTCCCCGCTATCTATTTTAGGTATCATGAGGTACTTGAATGTGATATAGAGCCCTGGGTGGGACTGTTTTCTTAATCTGCTCCCACTTAATTTCTGACCATTACCGCCCGCTCCCGCAACGTGTGTGTTTCACTCCTACCCACACCCGCAAACATTCTGTTACAGCTTGTAGAAATGATGAAAAACACAAACATTAGGGCTATGCTAGACATTCAGAATAACAGACATTAAACATTGCGTTTAACTAAACTAACCATAAGATAAAGTAATGCTAGCACCACACAAACACATTTGGACAGATTTTTTATTATAATTATAAAATTCTATCAAATGTTAAAGGGGACATCGGATGTCACTTTTTACAAGATGTAAAATAAGTCTCTGATGTCCCCAGAGTGTGTATGTGAAGTTTTAGCACAAAATACCCCACAGATCATTTTTTATAGCATGTTGAAATTGCCACTTTTAGGAGGTAAGCAAAAACGAGCCTTTTTGTGGGTGTCCCTTTAAATGCAAATGAGCTGGTGCTCCCACCCCTTTCAAGAATAGGGCGGAGCTTCAAGAGCTCATACCGACAACAAAACAGGACGCACTGAAAATGTCAGAAACTGTCAGTAGCAGTGTTCAGTTCAAACCAGAGTCAGACAATAATGCCTACAGAGCCAGAGAATATATGCTGCATGCTTTTTCAAAAAGACGCAAAAATATCACAGAATGATCCCATGTGGCATATATTCTAAGTGTTCAGGGGGTATACGATATGAAATTTAATGTATTATTTAATGAAAATCTTCACCTTGGCCGATGGTCTGTGCTTGACTGCGTGTTCATGAAAGACCCAGAAAAACACACAATTTGTGAGAAGTCAAGATGAACAAAAACGCAAAATCAAATACAATCCATGTTCCTTCTTCTCTGAGGTGAATATACTTTATATGTTGTGTCTTTACGAAGTTGTGAAGAAAGTTCACTGACACTTTTTGGGGTTTTCTTGGCGTTGTATTTCATGATGTGAATTTACTCAACGAATTAATGAAATAATTAATCACTTAGCTTAGCCTACTACAGATTGCAATGGAGGAAGAGAATGTTACTGATCGACTGTGTGAACTTCACTTGTTGACTCCTTTCTTTTTACACAGCAAATAGAGGCACCCAAGCTGTATTTTTTTGACCGCCCACTCCCACCTGCAGAAAAGGTAAAACCGCCCACTCCCGCGAGATTTGCGCTGGGTCCAATCCCAATGCAGCCCTCTAAATGTGAAAGTCAGCTAGACTAATAGCTCAAGACTTTCTTAACAAATGACAAGTGAGTAAATTCTCATCTTCATTTTGGGTGAGCTACTCCTTTAAACAGTGACATCACTAAGAGATAACAGGGTGCGCAGTCATGCAATAATAAAATCATTATATTCTTACCAATGCACTTTGGTGGTTTAGGGTTCCATCCATTTTCTGTGCACAAAATTTGAGATTCTCCTTTCATTGTATAGCCATTATCACATTTGTATTTTATAAAGTTGCTCAGTATATAGGGGGGTGGTCTTCCTTCGATTCTATATGCGTTTGGAATTTCAGGCTTTGGACAAACATCTGAAAAAAAAGAAAAGAATAAAAGTTTATGTAATTTATGTAAATGAATTGTATTAATCATTAAACATTTTATTCATCAACAGAAAAAAAAGAAAATGTTTTCTTTTCTTTTTTCTCTTTAACCATAACTTACCCAAACATTTTGGTGGATCAGGTTTAAAAGTCCCATCCTCAGAACAATGAAGTGTTGAACTTCCAGTAAGACTAAACCCACTGCTACATTTGTAGGACACGACCTCTAAATAATCATAACTGTCCAAAGGCGCGTCTCCAAGCTGTCCATTTACTATGGCTGGAGGTGCCTTACATTTCACCACTAAAGAGAAAAAATCCAGGTGAATAAACACTTATTTTCAGATGGATCTCAAAGTGAAGATCACATAATTGTTTATACTCATCATGAATTGTTCTGAATAAATGTGTGCTCTTCAAGGTCATATTTCATTAAATTAAGAAAAAAAGCCTCACCTTCACAGACAGGATCTCTGCCATCCCATCCCTGATCTCTGCACCATCTGTCTTTTATCTGCCCATCTAACATATATCTAAAAAAAAAGAAAAAAAAAAGATCATCTTCTTACCAAATCAGAGCAAATCTAAATCTAAATACATGGTTAAAACAGCACAAAGAAACTGACTTCAATGGTTTCACTTACCCTGTGTCACAAACTGCTGTAATTTTGTTGCCAAATAAAATCCCTTCTATTTCATATCTCCCATTGTGAAACTCTGGAGGACTTCCACATGATTTTTCTGTAAAGTATTAAATATATTATTGACTTATTGAAAAATAATCTTCAGTGTTGCCTTACTTTATATGACACAGATTTATTTTAAGCGGAAATGTGTGATGCTGTGAAGCTTCCTGCATCAGTGAAGAAAAACTGCTATAAAGGATTCTTAAGATATTCAAGGACTTGCTGATCTATACTGTACATCCTTCACATAGCTAAATTAGATTTTAAAAAACATTCAAAGGCACTTTAGGGAAATTTACAAATATAGGGTACTCAAAAAAATTATTGATAGTACATACTTGTGCAATCTAATTCCAGACTTGTCCACTGGTTTTTCTCACAAGTAACATATTTAGATGCTCTTGAGTTTACTGGTTTATACCCAATATCACACTCAAATGTTACAGTGGATCCATCTGGGAAACTTTCAGCCGAGAGAGAAGATTCTGACATGATGACATTCCTTGATGGAAAAGAAGGCGGTGCACACTGTGCTGTGGAGATAAACAAAACACATGCTTTACAGTAATCTGACGCAATACTATTCTATCCATCATCCTCACAATTATTAGCACTACTACACCATCTTAGCTTTACTTTGGTAACAAAGGACTAGATTGTGATTACTTTAAACAAAAGTAAATTAGTATGACTTAAGGAAGATGTGCTGATGAAATTAAATCACAGTGCTTCTTCATATGTTGCTCATACATTTCATTTTATTCTTTTTTCTTTTTAAATAGAGCCAAAGGTTACAAGATTTGAAAACGTTTGGCCTCTCTCAAACACTGAAACTAAAGCAGATTTTAGACACTACCGTGTTGATAACCACAACTTAATAATCAAGAGCTGAAGTTGATTAATATAGCACTGTTATCGTTGCAAAATGTGTTAAGGTTACATAATTATTTGTGAACTGTGGACAAAAACACATCTGCTGGTTAAATCAGTCCTGAGAGCATTATAAGGGCAGCAAAGAAGAGCTGGTCTATATGGCATTCTAACAGCCTGAGTCTTTGAACATGATAACATTGTTGCAGGTCAATATAAAAAGTAAAATAATTTTGGATTCATACATCCAAAAGCAAATGGAAGTCATGTGTGTGTTTGCCGTGTTTACAGTGAAGAATTCAGTTAATTCTGTGTATAGTAGCAGCATGCTATGACCATCAAGCTTTAGGCTTAAACTTTTCTGTTTGCAAAGCATTATTAGTTGCTAGTATCAACATTATGCTACTAGGTTATACATGCGTGTACTGTTTTGTTCAGTGAATGAACTTACAATGTGCCCTTTTCTATTACTAGATTACAGTTTTACACAATTCTCAGAATGGAAATATCATCCACCTTTTTTTAACAAACCTACTGCATTTTAAAATATGGATGGCACTTCAGGTTTGGAGTCGTGCCACTCAAAAGAACTGAAACAAACAATTTCTAATAATAAACTTGTGCTACTAATAATCCTCATCTGTCAGATTGACTGAATGAAATGTAAATTAGCCTTAAATATTCTTATTTCTTACAGTAATATTTGACCCATAATATTGCTCCACAACTACTCTTGAAAGTTCTTGAGCTTTTGGGGTTTTTCATGATCTGCTGAAAGAAATTGATCACTTTTATACTTTTCCTTTTGATGTTAAATGGTTGAGAGGTAAGGAGAATAATGTCACCTAATTTTACCAGTTTTTGCAAATGAGTTAAGCTTTATAAAAACAATAAACAAAAACAATAAGCTTTACAAGTTTATTGCCAAGTTTATTGCCAGTATCTGATTTTTTACAGTTCTATGGAAGTTACTCCCATAATTCACTCATAGCGTCAGTGTAGGAAAAATAAGGATATGATTTTCTTGGGGAAACAAAAAACTGTTTTGTCCCAAATGACTCAATATACACAATGCTTCACACTACTTCCTAGTGGAAATCCTTACTCTTTTATGATTACTGCGAATTTGGACATACTTATTTTGTCACAAACTCCTACTTGTGTTTGAACTTTGTCCTAGTTCACCTAGCCTATATAGTTGGGAAGTATGCAGACATGGTTTCCAAAATTCCACACTTGTTTTTTTTTTCTCACTTAACGTTAATTAGGAACAGAACTCGCACTGTTTATACTACAAAACAGCATATAATAGTGCATAAGTACTCGAAATGGGACGCACCGACTGTAAAACCTTAAACTAAGTCGTAGTACGATAGATAGATAGATAGATAGATAGATAGATAGATAGATAGATAGATAGATAGATAGATAGATACTCACCTCGGACATGTTCACAGATCATAAGAAACGAAAGAAGAGCAACATTGAGCCACAAGACCTTGGATCCCATCTTGTTAATGTAGTCTTAATCAAGGCCAATGTTATTTGTTTTCTGCCCCAAATAAACAAAAAAGGCACTTTAGCTTCACGGCATAAAGAAATACACTTTTAAAATATGCATTTTTAAATAATCAAAAGTTAACACAAGCATTATCTACAGCAAAACAGGCACAAAAGATTCACATAAACAAAACTTGTTTCTGTTAGCCTGTTAGCGGTTAGCATAACAATCAAGACAGGTTTTAATTATTAACGTCACATTATTAAAAGACAACATGCACATGATTTGAACGAATGCATAAAATAGGTTTAGTTACCTAACCACGCTTCATTCGAATTTTTAAAGGCTAATCGTAACACTAAAATAATGTGTTAACTTTAGCGGAAGGGCGTGATACGAACACTGTTCAACACTTCCTTCCTCTGTTCAGTTCAGAGTCCATAACCCAAATCCTAATCTAACCCGACACACATAATATATAAATATACACATCAATATATATTGATGTGTATATTGATATATTATGTTATGTTATATTATATATATATATATCTGTGTGTGTGTCCCAATCCCCCTTAATTCACCCTACATCTCTTCAGTGGGTCAATATTATATATATATATATATATATATATATTCTACTTTTTTTCCCCTTCTTCATTATACCGTCTTTTCAAGCGGTTGTGGTAGGTATACGTTAACAGTTAGCTACTCAGAGAAGTGAAAATGAATCCTTGTTTTAAGCGTCCTTACCTTTAGGTGTTTAGGAGGTTTCTCAATGTCCTGTGTTTGATTCAGAGGTATATAAGGCCCGTTTAACTTTCAGGAAATGAGGGTGGAGATGTTACTGCAGTTCTCATGAAGCAAATTTCCGTCTAAAGAGGGCGTTACCGATGTGTCATAGACTAGGGTGGAAAGCCTACTCTGTGGCAAGCCTTTGCTTAAAATTTTCCCAGCAGCTGCAACAGCGCCATCTTATCCAAATATTACCAACAAAAACAAAGATTTGGATAGGTTAACCTAAAAAAAAAAAAGGTACTATACGGTTATCCGGACCACATGTGATGACCTACCCCAACCCCGCCCCTAAACCTACCCGTCACTGGGGTTTCGACCAACCAAGAGCGGTTGTGGTCACTGGGGTTACGACCACTGATCTATATAATGACTGGATAGCTCATGACGTTCTAAACTGCCACAAGGCAGTGAAGCCACCGGAAGTGTTCGAGCTTCGTGCAGAGTCCGTTTACCGTTACATTAACCCATACAATTTGTATTAAGCATTTCCTGAACATGTAACTTGCTAATCAAACACTTTATATGAACAAACTACTAATCTATAAAACACAAATCGGTCTTCCGACCTTTTAATATTGTGTCAGTTGATGTTGATATGCGCGAGGGAGAGAGAGCAATACAGCGCTCGGGTTGTTTGAAGGCGCTGAGAGTGCGCGCGCGCGGCCGGGGCTCTCTCTGCACTGATCTAAATAATTCGTTGTTACGACGACTTGTTCCCTCGTTTTAATAAATCGTGGACACGTTTAACTAATTCCCTCCCTCATTTTGATTTAACGAATTACAACGTGGCCACAATATAATAAAACGAGGGAACAAATTAGTATTGTGCTGAGGTATTATTAATTCGTACGTGGCTACGAAACAATATTCACATGAATATTCACCAATTCAAAAAAATATAGGTCTTTAGCATTCACTATTTAATTAATAGTATCAAACTGTTTTTCTTACCTGTGAAGATAGCTTTTCAGTGAAGGCCGACTAGTGTTCTCGTACAGCTTTTAATTCCTTTTGCAAAGAAATTGCCGTTTTTTAATAAGCAGGAAAAATTTCCGACTTTAAACAAATACCCATTTAAATGCTAAGAGTGTTTGCGTTGTAAAAATGTGCAGGGAGACTTTATATTTTAAAACGGTGTCTCGTTAGGCAATGTTTTTTCAGTCAAATCATAAAATTTCCTATTGATTCAATAGAACGCATGAGCTCACTAGGGAATACCAATATGGCGGCGCGGTGGCTTCACTGTTCATGACGTCATGAGCTATCCAGTCATTCTATATAGATCAGTGGTTACGACCAACCAGAGCGGTTGTGGTCAGGTGTGGTCCGGATAAAAGTTGTAAGAATAAGGTCCTGAAGCATTTATTTTTATTTTTATTGTTTACTTGATTTTTGGTCTTGTACTGTAAGAATTGTGGATGGATTTATAAACATTGAGAAATAAAGTTGAACAGAAATAAATATGACTAAATAATGAACAGAAAAAAAAAATTGCATATACAACTGGAAAAATGCTAGCCTGACGTCGTCATACTCAATTCTAGTCAGAATGTGAGTCTGATACTTTTCCATAGAGATTTGATTATGGGGCGTGTCTCAACCAAACCAGGAAAAAAAAAAAACTCTGCACTCAATTGGATAGACCTACAACCAATCAGAGCAACGGAGTAAATGACGCATGTTCTTCATTCATATTTTCAACCAACAAAATGTCGCGGCTCTCTGTTCCTCTTTTAAAATGAATGCGTTGTCGATATAACAGACGCGATGGCGGAATCTACACATGATGTTTCATAAACTAAGTTCGGGAGGAGCACGTACAAATAATCAATCCAATATAAACTTGTCATCAAACAATACCATGTCTAACGTTACCCTATCTATCAGCATGAGGAAGCATATTCACTCTGTAAACTTACCTAACACTCCTTGACAGTTTTTCAGCATCCCTCCACCACCCCGAATCCTCACGCTTGTCTTGTTCTCTCACAACCAGGAATACGGGGGAGTATGGCTACCGAGCCCACAGCCCTCTCCTCGGACAGCACGTCATATACGCATTTATTCTATCGACTTATTTGTGTGAAATCTTATAAACGCATTTATTCTATCTGACTTATTTGTAAATGTGAACTCGTGAAATCTCAATTCTCCAGCAGCAGTCGTCTTTGTTGTAAACTAATTCAAATCAAGCGCTCTTTGGTGACGTGGACGATTACGTTGCATTGCTCATCTGTCCATCATCGTATAAAGCCCGCCCTGACAATTTGATTGGTCCGAACAATTTTTGTTCGGGCATAATAGCTCCTCAACGGAGCGAGTCCAGACCGAACTTCCCGACCAAAAAATATTGTGGGCGGGGTTCGGGCTGGCACCCAGGCTAGAAAAATGCATTTCCGGAGGAACTGCGAAGTGTGCTTGCTCGGGTGCGGTTCACTAACTTTAGCAGATAGTGGATAAGTGTGCGTTGAAGTTTGCTTGATCTGAGAATTTCAACAATAGTACTTTTTTCAAGATTGTGCAAAAAGGTGAAAAATTATGTGCATTAAGAGACATGTCTGCAATGTAGACTAGTGCCAATGGCATTGTTTATGTGGCTTGGTTGTTGGTTTTGAAATAATTGGTTATGAATATACAGCAGAGAGTGGGGGTGTTTTGGGTGATGAAATAGTAGCCAATTGAAAAGAATTTGACAGTCTTCATTTACTGTAACCAATAAGCCAATACAAAACTCACCCAGCTGTTCTGTGGTTGAGTGTTCCCTTTGATTAGGAACAAATTTACTATCTCAAATTAAGGTCTACCGTAATTAGCGATACTTTGATTGCTGCTGTCAAGATGGTTGTCATCACCTACACAGAAACGCTGATTTTTATAGCCTACTTAAATGAAAAACGCTATCAGTTTCACTATTAGCTTACTCTAGCGATGCAGTCGCAACAACATGGATAACGCTGTTTGGCCTTGCCTAACTTTATATGACATATGCGCCATATGCTAGAGTTAGGCTACACATCCCGCTGCCATTTCAGGGCTTGAATTTCGGTGCGGGAATGTGGGGATTGCGCATAATTTAAACCATTCCCGCAAGGTTAGCTTTTATAGTGCGAGAAATTCCCGCACAAATATATTCGCTTTATCTCAGAACAAATGATTAAAAAATAAATTCACAGATGCGATAAAAAAAAGATGTCAAACTGTCTTTTATTTTCGAATTTAATTCCTCAATCAGCGCTGGACCGGCATTTTCTGTCTTCCGCTGAGCCCTGGCCATAGACAGATCATATGTTTCACGCTGTCAATGCAGTGGTCTGCGTTGGGCCAGAGCCCGTCTACGGAGAGCCTGCCCACTCCCTATTAAGTCCAATTGTACCGAATTTTGGTTGTAGTTCCACCAGAGTTCCACTGGGGGCGATCGCCATTAATGCAAAATGAATGGGAGTCTATGGGGCTTGACGGCTAAATGTGTCTCTTTCACCCGATCACCGTTGAGAAATCTCAGATTTGAGTGTAGATTTTGCAAGTTCAACATGGGTTATAGGTCGAAAGTTGAATGAACGAGTACTTATGTCCTTTCGATTTCTTACAGGTTGAGCTGTTGCATTCTGCTAATGAACGCTGATTGGTCAGTGAAGGACTGATTACGACCAGAGATACCACTTGATGGCATCGTGGCATCCGAAGCAGGACCAGAAACAAACAAAACAAAAACTCGTCTAGCACGTGTATTTACCTGTGTCAGCTGTGTTGTCGATGCCTCCAGAGAAAACAAAGTGCAGAGCGCGAAAGCACCAGAGTGACTGAAGGATTGCCGTAAAGCAGTATCTCTGGTCGTACGATGTGTATGACGTCATTGACACTTTAAAACATTTTTTTAAGCAAATAAGTGACTCTAAAAAATCTAACACCCAGCAATGTGTAATTTCTTTGCATCTCCTTTCGAATACAACATTCAAATTACTAGACAAAAAAATTATATCCTGAGAAAAGTGGATTTTGGTTGGTATAGCGCCATGGTATAGCGCCATAGACCTCCATTCATTCTGCACTCGTCCTGTGAGCGCCCTCATATGGAATCAGAGTGGAACTGCAACCAGTTCAGAAGCCTGAACTGTACTGAGAGTGAAACTTCTCGCCTTATTAGACATTGGGCTGATCTTATTCACACTATCGAGTGTAGGTGCAGCATTCTAACATTGAGTCATAATGAGCTGTTTGTGAAGAAATTATCCGCTTCCAAATTATGTCATTTTATTCTCGAAATTGAAACATTAAAAAACAATTTGCTCTTTATGGTGTGCTAGAGCGCGGCAGCAACGAACCAACTGATCAGCTTGCAGCGTAACAACATTGAATGCTCGGCCGAACAGCTGATCATAGCTGTACAGGGCACCTTATTATTTTTCATTTCCATAAATATATCTAGTAGTAAAGCTAATGCAAGGGCTAGAAATCAATTACTCTTTTGCTGATACTTCCTTGTCATCATGGAGAGCGCAGTTCATGGTTGCATAACTTGCATAGCAACGACAGACGTGTCAAGCGCGAGGGAGAGGGAGAGCAAGCGCGAAAGGAGACAGCGGCGCGCCCGCGCTTTCCACTTGTTTTTACACATCTAGGGTGCGTTCCATTCGACATGGGGTGCTTCTCAATATCCCTCCTCGTCTCCTCTCTCCTCCATCCTATGACCCGGAAACCGATCGAGCACAGCCATCTTGAAGGACATCTCAATTAGTGATGGGTCGTTCGCGAATGAGCCGGATCTAAAGGCTGATTTATACTTCTGCGTCGGACCTACGCCAGAGCCTCTACGCTGTAGGCAACGCGTTGGTTTTCATTTATACTTCTGCGTCGTTGTCCGCGTTGACGCGCAATTACACTTGAAGAGGGAGCATGTGAAACCCGAGGGAGCGGTCCTAGCAGACCAATCACAGCGCTTGCGTCCGCGTAGAGTTGACGCGTTGTTACATTTTTGGAGAGGTGCACGTCAGGGTACGCCGAAGGGTACGCGCGCTACACACAGCCTACGACGTAGCTACGGCGTGAGTTCGACGCAGAAGTATAAAGGCCTCATAAGAGCCGGCTCCCGTCGTTCACCTACAAGAGCCGGCTCTTATGAGGCCTTTATACTTCTGCGTATATCTGAAGAGCCGACTCTACTTTTAAAAATATAGCCTATAGAAATTAAATCATTATGTAGGCTAATAATGAAATAATGAATGATTTTAATTGTATTGAAAATAATTGATTAATTCAAAAAACAACAAAAACATAATTATATAGGCCTAAAGGCGCACACACATTTGTTTCGACTGTCTTATCAGCCTCACATTCTGTTCCTGTCAATCATACACGCAATGTTGTCAACCAATTAAACTGCATGAGGGAGGGCCGAGCTAACTCACGTGACGAAAAATAATATTTTAATTAAATTTCGGGCGGGTGGCGGTTGAACCAGTCAAATTAAAAAAGTTTGCCACTATAAGCAAACCTGCAAGCTATGAGCCCAGGAGGAGGCCTAAACGTCTCGTAGATGAGACTGCCTGGGTTGTTTTGTTATTTTTTTTCGATATTAATTATATTTTAAAACAGCCGGTCGTAGCCTACCACTCGTGGAATAGGCATTTAAAAGAGAGATAGAGTCTGATATGACTCAGAAATGATATCGGGCAATGGCAGCGCAAGATGTTCAGAAGAACGCAAGAGCTAAACTTCTACAAGCTCAATAACATCCACATAAAAAATAAAAAAAGAAGGTAAGAAAAATAGTCAGTCATAACTTTGCCCATTAATTAGATGTGCAAGGCAAGCAGACAAGTTTTTGGGTTGTTATGGACAATTAAAAATGTAAATATATTCACGTTGCACAGTTGTGTGATGGACTTTCAGCGAGTTAAAACATATATTTTTTAAAGAGCCGTTTGTGATTCAAAAAGAGCCAGCTCTTTTCAGTGAGCTGAGTCAAACGAGCCGGCTCACGAAAAAGAGCCGGATTGCCCATCACTAATCTCAATTCTCTAAGTGCACCGCGAGGAGTCGAGGATCGAGGAGTGAGGAGGCTTCCAGAGGAGTCATGAGCGAGGATACACCATGGGATACACAGACAGGTGTATCCTATGCGGAAGAGTTTTATCGACTAAAACGTGACGCACGTATAAATTCTCCTCCCCCTTCACATCGGTCACAATAATTTTGATTTATACTTTACTTTTGCAGTTTATATAAACCACACACCTCACATATTTCAACAGGGTATCTCTCTTTATTATTATTTATTATGAATTTCTTAAATAAACAAATTTCAACAACATGAGGGCAGATCCTCTGAGCGCTGCTGATGACGCGATGAAGTGAGTGACGCTCGAGTGATCAAGGATTCCAATGTATAAAAAAAGCTTTCATTCGATCCCTCCGTCCTCGCGTCTTTTCCTTGCAGCCTTCCCTCGCATCCTACAGGGGGCGGAGCTGAGACGCGAGGAAAGGAAGCGAGGAGAGGAAACGAGGATGCACAAATAAGAATTGAGAAGCACCCAGGGTCCATACGCAGTGTTCACTGCTCCCCTACTCCCTGAGCACGGTATATCAGTTGAATTGGACTTCACTGACAATAACCGCTCATTTGAAACGCCCTGCTAACGTCATCAAAGATGTCAACTACGGGGTCGCGCAGATTATGATATAACATAAATATATATAGGACTACATTCATATTTTAATTTTTATTATTATATTAGGCTATATATTTACAATTATATTGCACTATTTTACAACTACCTAAAATAAAATCACTTTACTTCACAAACTAGCTAAGCTGGCTGCATTCACTGAGGTAAATTATAATCATCAAAAATAGTATAGCCTATGTAATATTCACAACAATAACCGTTAAAAATACTGTCATTTAACAATGGCGAAATGTATGAATACTTACACACACGTTTTTTTATATATATATTTTTTTATTGCAAACAGAGGATACAAATGACATGTGAATAGCCAAAATATACATAATATACAAAAAAAAAAATATATATATATATATAATATAACAAAATTGCTAGGGGAAGCTTATTTAAAAGAAAAAGAGGTCCATATGTTGACAGTTTTAACAGCCTTTTTGTTGTTTGAGCCAGAAATCAGATTAATATAATGTTCAACTTCATGGAGAAAAAGTACAAAACTAGGTTTTTTAGCGCTGAATTTACATTAATGAATATGACATTTTGCCAAAATAATTAACAAATTTATAATGAAATACATCTTTTCATTATTTTGACTTTTATAAAAGCAAAAAATAACATCCTTCCACAGTAAAGCAAAGTCATTATAAATATGATCAATTATGAATCTGCTGAGGTTTTGTCAAAATGTTCTGGTGATGGGCAATACCAAAAGAGGTGCAAGACAGTTTCTGGGTGGTCTTTACAAAAAGAACAGTTTGTATTGATGTCTCTTTTAAATTTAATCATGTAATGATTAGCCGGGTAATATCTGTGAATTATTCTGAAAGATACTTCTTTCACCTTGTTTACTAGAAAGTATCTGTGAGGAATCATCCAAGCCTTTTTCCAATCAATGTCATTTACAAATCGGTTCCAATAAAATTTAACATTAGGAATAGAAACAATTTCTTTCTGGAATAATGCACGAATGTTCTTATTGTTATGAGGAAGTTGGGAAAAACAGATTCTTCCAACTGGCGAATCAGCCACATCGGGGAGAGAGATAGAGGTAGGTGGCAGTCTGCCAGTATATTTAAAAAGCATGATTGTGCCTGATGGAATGGCGTCAAATACAATTGCGAATTCTTTCGGTGTAACTGGAATGTTATATGTTGATAAAAAGTCTCTATAGGAGAAAAGTCGCCCCTCTTCATTAAATATCTGGTCCACCAGCAGAATCTGATTACGTACCCAATTCTCAAAAAAAAAGACACTTGTTCTTATATAAAATATCTCTGTTATTCCAAATTAGATACCTGTGAGGTGAGAAATTATGATTGTAAATAAGAGACCAAGCTAAGAGGACCTGCTTGTGAAAAGTGGACAGTTTTACAATTCAAAATAAAGCGCAGACCACCAAAACGAGAGAATATATAATGGGGAATAAAATTCCAAATCGAGACAGGGTTTTTAAGAAAATGCTTAGCCCAATTAATCTTAAAAGTTTATTTAGAGTATTGAAGTCCAAAAAATTGAGGCCACCAGATTCATATTTGTTCATAACAACACTTTTTTTTATATAATGGATAAGATTTTTCCAGATGAAGTCAAAAAGCATTCTGTCAATATCTTTACAAATTTTACTGTCTAAGTGTAAAGAAAGGGCTGCATATGTAAGCCGAGATATCCCTTCAGCCTTGGTAAGCAACACTCAGCTGCCTTTTAGAGATAAGTCCCTTTGCAACCACTGGTTCAGTTTGTTCTGAGTTTTATTAATGATTGGAGAGAAATTTAACACTCTCATCTAATTTTCTGATCTTTAGAGATAATAATACCCAAGTAGGTAACTTCGTTCTTGATCGGATTGCAAATAGTTTGTATATTACAGTCTTTTAAAGGCAACAGCTCACATTTATTAATATTTAGGCATAAACCAGATGCCTCTGAAAACTGGTTAATTACTTGAATGGTGACAGGTATCTGGCTTGCATTTTTTAAAAAGATTGTGGTATCATCAGCAAGCTGACTGATGATGATATCCCTACCCGCAATAGAGATTCCTTGTATAGCACTATTACTGACATAAGTTGTGAGAATTTGTGTACAAAGTAAAAACAAGGGGAAATCGGGCATCCCTGACGAATACCCCTTTTCAGATTAAATCTAGGGGATGTTCCATTTTTCAGTTTTATACAGCTATTGCCATTAACATATAAGGTTTTAATTGCTTTGCGGAAAAATTCCCCAAAACCAAATTTCTCTAAAGATAAAAAAATAAATTGGTGTTCTATTGTATCAAAGGCCTTATAGAAGTCTAAGAGGAGGATGAAGCTATCTTCAGATATTAAGTCAGAGTAGTCAAGAATATCTAATACTAGTCTAATATTATTAGATATATGCCTGTGTCTCATAAAGCCTGATTGTGTCTCATCTATAATTGTGTCAAGAGTTTCTTTAATTCTTCTGGGAAATATTGAAGCCATAATTTTGTAATCATTGTTTAGCAGACAAATGGGTCTCCAGCTGTCAATAAAGAGTGGATCTTTTCTAGGCTTGGGAATCAATGTGACAAGTCCTTGAGTGAGGCTAGGAGGAAGGGAATCATTCTCTATACTCTCTATAAAAACCTGTAGTAAAAATGGGGCCAAGTGCTCTGAGAACGCTTTGTAAAATTCTGCACTTAACCCGTCAGTGCCCGGAGATTTTTACACACACGTTAGTTATGACCGTTCTGACTGGTGATGACGTGGTGCGCGAAATGATAGTTGGGTGATCATCGCTCTCCACTTCCTGTGAAGTGATGTATCGATGTTCCCTTATTCCCTATGCCGTGCGCAGTGCCCTTCGAACTGAACATGTTCGCTCCCTTCGGATTGGAATCTCACTTAAGATGGCGGAATACCCTGTGAAGTCCATTTCGCAGTCCACTTACGGTCAAATGGAACGCACCTCTAGAGCGACGTTGTTGATTGTTTGAGCGTGTGACTGCGCATTTCTCCTTGTTTTCTATTGTTATGCGCAGCATATTTCCCGTGCGCACAAACACAGCCACAGACAATTAATTGTTTGTTCGGTTAGCGAAGAAGAGCATGATGTATTTTGTATAAAGTAAAAAAAAAAAAAATGTATTAACTGTTTTGAGAACTGGAAATGCACAATTCATGCATACAAATCTGTATTAATAAATGAAGATGATTAAATTAGACCGATGCAAAAAACGAAATTCAGGCCCCTGCATTTATTAAGACAAACCTAGTAAAAACGAATGCAGTCTATACACTGACTTGGCAGCTCTGTGAAATGTAATACAACAGTGCCACCTACTGTCTAAATGCATTAAAGGGTTAGTTCACCCAAAAATTAAAATTCTGTCAGTAATTACTCACCCTCATGTTGTGCCAACCGCGTAAGACCTTCGTTCATCTTCGGAACATAAATTAAGAGATTTTTGATGAAATCTGAGCCATGTTTCACTCCTCCATAGGCTTCCAGTGTGACCGAAACTTGCTGGCCCAGAAAAGTTATTAAAGAGATCGTTAATATAGTCCAAGTGACTCCAGTGGCTCAATCTTAAGTATATCAAGCGACGAGAATACTTTTTGTGCGCAAAAACGAACAAAAATAACGACTTTATTCCACTATTCATTTCCTTCTCTCTCGACCTCTAGTTGGTTCGCGTAGTGTTTTTGCGCAGCGCGTCTGTGTTACACGTCACCACGTAGGCTCACTATTGGTCGACGCCGGTCATGTGTGTGTTGCGTGATGACGTGCAACACAGACGCGCAGCGCAAAAACACTATGAGGCCCAGAGAGAAGGAAATGAAAAGTGGAATAAAGTCGTTATTTTTGTTTGTTTTTGTGCACAAAAAGTATTCTCGTCGCATGATAAACTTAATGTAGTGCCACTGTAGTTACTTGGACTATTTTAACGATGTTTTAATAACTATTCTGGGCCGGTGAGTTTCGGTCACACTGGAAGCCTATGGAGGAGTCAAAATTCTGTCAGATTTCATCAAAAATATCTTAATTTGTGTTCCGAAGATGAACGAAAGACTTACATGGTTGGAACAACATGAGGGTGAGTAATTACTGACAGAATTTTCATTTTTGGGTGAACTAACCCTTTAACATTAAAAGTGTGAGGTGAAACTCTTTTGCATAGACATAGGTAAATGGGTTTGTCAATTAGCCTGAAATAAAAAAAATTAAAAAAAATCAGATCTTGTGCTTCCTCACATTGGAGTCTCGAGTTCATGTACAAAGTTTGGTTTCGATACGTGACAGAGTTCCTGAAATATTAACTACTTCCTGTTTTGGCGACTACGCCACCGATTTCGTTTGGCTGTGACGGGCAAACGCTTCCGAAAATCAAAAACCCTTCTAGTAACTTTTGTGAGGTTTGGTCCAAGGATCATGTACGTCCAGTTTCGTGAAGTTCGGACCAAATTTGTGACCTGTGCAAATTTAGTTTCGCTTTCTGTTCAATCCAATATGGCGGACAAACGACATGGACTCGACATGGGTTGTAATGCATAGATTTAAATAATGGGGGGGGTTATCTCCCCCCCAACCTACGCCCCTGGTTGGGCTGATGCTTTTAATTTATGGCAAGAAACCTTGAACAAGGCGGAAATTCAAAAACTGTCCCAATCACCCTTGGGTTGTACCAGAGCCCGTCTACGGAGAGCCTTGGCACTCCGTATTCAGCCCCATTGTATTGATTTTGGTTGCAGTTCCATTAGAATTCCACTGGGGGTGATCGCGAGCGAGTGCAGACTGAATGGGAGTCAATGGGGCTATACGGCTAAATGTGTCTCTTTCACCCGATTGCCGTTGAGAAATCTCAGATTTTATTGTAGGCTTTGCAAGTTCAACATAGGTTATAGGTCGAAAGTTGAATGAACGAGTACTTATTTCTTTTCGATTTCTTACAGGTTGAGTTGTTGTTGCCCATAACACGCTAGCATTCTGCTAATGACGTCAGCATTCTGACGTCATTGACATTTTAAAAGACTTTTTAAACCAAATAAGTGGCTCTAAAAAATCTAACACCCAGCAATGTCTTATTTCTTTGCATCTCCTTTCGAATACAACATTCAAATTACTAGACAAAAAATTATATCCTGAGAAAAAGTGGATTTTGAGGGTTTTTCGCCATAGACCTCCATTCATTCTGCACTCGCTCGCGAGCGCCCCCGCATGGACAGAGACGTGTTACTGCAACCAATCCAGAACCCGGAAGTAAGCAGAGAGTGCCAATTCTCTTCCTATTAGACATTCTCTGGTTGTACTTATATTTAATGTGTTTTTGGATTGTTCTGCTGACGAAACACTGTAAAAAAAAAAAATCTTTCCAAGAAATATCAGTTGACAAAAACTCTTGATAATTAGTGACCTACAGCTTTTTACAGCGGATGCCTTTGAAAACACGGCTAGCCTCACTTTCATACCGGTCATGGCGCTGCTCTGAATAAGGTCTATAACTAGCAATATGGGGTTTATGCTTTATTTCCACCACAGTTGAATGGTGGAAGTCATAATAATGAGAAACTTAATTCTGAAATAACTTTGTTTCAAATTAACATTTCATAATAATAAGAGCCTATAAATCTTTAACTACACAACTATTATTATTTTATCAAGCAAATTTATTAAGTACCATTCTTGTGGCTCATAGATGTGAGTAGGTCATATTTGTGATTATTTTTGTGGAATTTTATTGAAAAATCAGAAGCCAAGAACAAGAAGCTATCAATTTGACAAATTTCAGTAAATGAAGTACAGCACAAATGCCAAAGCCTGGTTAAATTCACATATTCATGGCATGGGGCAGATCGTCAGACACGTCTTAGGAACACACAATATTAGGCCTAAATTAATAAAACATGACAGTAATAAATGCATTTGATCACTGTATAGTTATTTAAAATCTGCTATTGTAAAAACAAACATGTTCTGATATGCATATATGAACAGGATATATTTGGAGGCAGCACAGAAACATTTTGTCTTGGATTTTTTCATAAACTGTAGGTTCATGACAAGCTAGCTGATTGAGACGCATGCCTGAAAACAGATCAAAGAAACAATGTGAACAATTAAAAAGTAATTATTAATATTGACTATGAATATAGAAATATGTCATGTTTTTTTAAACCGGTATGACTTTTGCCTTTGATAATGTACAATAAAACTTTTCAGTACAATAAAAGCAGATGGTGACAAGTCGCTGTTCAAGCCCCTGTTGGATTACATTTTTATTAAAAGTTTAATTTAGTTTTTCCACTGCAATAGTATATAAACTGATAAAGTTTAGTAGACTGATTTCAGATGATTATTGAGTCTCCAGCAAAGAGTCTCCTTTCAGATCACTTGATTCTCACCTTTCGGAGCCCAGACGTTGAGTCGTTAGGTTGATTGACTTTCACCTATTGTCTTTAATGGCTCTGGGATGGCTTTTGGAATTGGAGTTCCTGGCCAGTATCAGCATGTGAATAGTTATGCTGATTCAATTGCACTCAGAGTAGGGTGTGTTCCCACTTCATTTGCATGCTTTATTCAGAGTTTCCCGCCTCTATGTAATCCCTCCCCCTTGGAATGTATATAACTACAATGCAAACTGTATATACTTTAGACTGATTTGGGAAGAACTGCAGCCGCGTCAACGCAAAGTCCTCAATAAAGAATAACTTTGTTTGAACGTGATCCCCAACGTCTCCTGGTCTCTTGCTTCGACGAAGAAAAAGGTTTTCAACAATTTGGTGCCGTGACCCGGATAGAGTTCCAGCTTCTTCACCTGAATCCAGATTGAAACAGCAAGCTCAACAAAAGATCTGCTTTCCAGACTGCATCTTTTGGAATCCAGAGCGAAACTTCCAGCTGAACAAAGATTTCCAGACTGAATCTTCCTTTACAACCAAGGGTTGGTGAGTGCTACTCTATTCAAAAGAACCTTTAAAGACCAGTACAAGTTTGATATCCTCTGCGCCGTTCAGAGAAGTAGTTAACAAACAGCTGTAGAGTTTGGTTAACTAAAGTTATCCTCTAAAGTTTGCTTTTAGAGATGAAATTTACCCTCTGTTGTTGGCAGGGAAGATTAACAGTTACATGTTAATATTGTGTGTATCCTCTTGCTAAGAGAAGACCTATCCTCTGTAAGCTAGAGAAGAGTTAGCGTCATGTGGTAATAAGATTGTACCCTCTGTTTTGTAAGACAGTAGAGAAGTTTTAGTGTTTTGTGATTGTTAAGTAACAAAGTAAGTCACAAAATGGTTAGAAGGAATGCTAGGCTGATACCTACAACAGAGAAAGGTGGATTAGCTAGCCCGTTATGGACAGACAATGAGTTTAAGTCTTTGTTAAGAGAGCACATGGACTCCATCGTGACTGAGCCAGTCAGATTGAATTTAACAAAGAAATTTGGCATTGATCCAGAAAAAGTGTGGTCAATTGAAGATTGTAAGAAGGTACTAGGAGAAAGTATTCGCAAGAAAAATGTCAAAGGCATTATCTTCTGTCACAGAGAATTTAGCTTATCCATTGTACAAGAACAAGCTCGTTGTATTGATAAGTTGAAAGATCAGATCAAACAATTGCAGACTCAGGTGTCCTGTCTCAAGACAAACGTGGGCCATAACAAAGCCTCAACCAAATGTGATTTAGAAGACCAACAGTCAGATGAAAGCTATCCTGATTTACAGTCTTTTGATAGTATAGAGGACAAGGTCAATGCAGATGTAAATGCAGATGTAAATGCAGATGTAAATGCAGTTGAAGTGTGCGTAGCTAGACAAAAGCCTCAGGGAAAAGGTATTGATACAGTTCCATTTGCAAACCCCATATTGCAGCCACAAGCAGTCAAAACATCTTTAGTTCCTAAAGAGATTGAGAGAATTGCTGAAAGTTTGCCATCAGTGCAAAGAAATTTTTCTGAGTTTAGAAGAGCATTGATCAGCAAAATGCGGCTCTATGATATGACTCTAGCTGAAGTCACCCAGCTAATATCACAGATCTTGACTGAGTCAGAATTCAATGATTTTGAAAGTGCTGTAAATAATTCTGAACTGCAACAAGCCAGTAAAGATGAATTGAGAGAGGAAGTTCTGAAAGTGTTAAAGGACATTGTTGGACCGAAAGTGGACTGGTCGAAAATTACCAATTGTGTACAAGAGAAAGAAGAGACTGTTTGTGAGTACACAGAACGATTCTGTCAGATCGCTGCCGTTTACAGCGGAATTGCCGACACTCCAGAAAAGGTGTTAGGTCATAATGGTCCTTTGGTTCGCACATGGTTTCATTGTCTTTTGCCAGAACACAGAAAGGCGTTGCCTTACTTAAACATCACATGGTGTACGAGAACTCTGCAAGACAACTTGGACAGTTTAGCTATTTGGGAAAGAGATTCTGATGTCAAAGAGAGAGTAAGAATTGCTGCAGTTTCTGTTATGGTCAACTCAGAGAAGCCAAAGAAACGCAAAAGTCCTAGAGATGCCAGCTGTTCTTACTGTGGCAAGCATGGACATTTTGGAAAAGAATGTAGAAACAACAAAAATAACTTAAGACATGTAAATAAGGTTACTCAGCTTCTGCTTAGCCTGCTTGATATTCTGAAGCAGCCCCTCCCCTCCTCGTTAAACTCGTGGGGCAACTTGATACAGTGTTAACCATTTAGGCTGTGAGTGCTTAATTTCCCCAGTAACTCACAACAAAGATGAAAGACTTATTTTTGTTTAATAGAACAAAAGGAAAGTGACTGTCACAGCCTTTGTTTGGGGGACATTCAGTATACTCACAGCCTTAAATGTTATACTGCAGAACATTACCATCAGACACCATCCTCTGTTAATGATGTTTATTAAGACTGATGTTTCACTGGAGAATGGAAATGTGCCAATTTTCTCACACACTGTACAGTGTGTACACAACACAGGGACAGGTAGGACACGGACAAGTGGGGTGCCCTGGGAGGAACTGACGCAACAGGCTTCGGGGGTGAACCCAGGGTGAAGACACTACCTCATAGGCCTTTCCCGATTTAGTCCATCCTTACCTCACTGGTCCATAGGTGTCAAATCAATTAAGAAATAGGGAAAGAATGAAACGACAACAGTAGACTCTGAAAACGATAGAACCATAGTGTTTAAACTGCTACAACCGTAGTGTTTGAAGAAATACTGCTCTCTGTTTTTCTGTTTTTCTTTCTTACAGAGTGCAGATAAAACTTGATGGCTGTCCCGAGATCTATATGCAAAGACCTCCTCACCTGCATATGAAGCCACAACCTCAAGAAGACAACCAGACCTACTGCTGAACGAACTATCACCAAAGAAAATGAAAAATACACAACGCAGAAAATTCACAGACCCTAGTTGCATGTTATGTTTCTGTGTCAGCATGCAATTACAGATGAACAACACAGAGCAAGTTACACGTGCCTGTAATTTACACAAGTTACAAGAATTAACTTTTAAGTGTATAAATTTGTATTTTTGTGAGAGTTATTAGAACTCTCAAAGGGGGAAGTGTTGGATTACATTTTTATTAAAAGTTTAATTTAGTTTTTCCACTGCAATAGTATATAAACTGATAAAGTTTAGTAGACTGATTTCAGATGATTATTGAGTCTCCAGCAAAGAGTCTCCTTTCAGATCACTTGATTCTCACCTTTCGGAGCCCAGACGTTGAGTCGTTAGGTTGATTGACTTTCACCTATTGTCTTTAATGGCTCTGGGATGGCTTTTGGAATTGGAGTTCCTGGCCAGTATCAGCATGTGAATAGTTATGCTGATTCAATTGCACTCAGAGTAGGGTGTGTTCCCACTTCATTTGCATGCTTTATTCAGAGTTTCCCGCCTCTATGTAATCCCTCCCCCTTGGAATGTATATAACTACAATGCAAACTGTATATACTTTAGACTGATTTGGGAAGAACTGCAGCCGCGTCAACGCAAAGTCCTCAATAAAGAATAACTTTGTTTGAACGTGATCCCCAACGTCTCCTGGTCTCTTGCTTCGACGAAGAAAAAGGTTTTCAACACCCCCAAAAGAGCAACAACAACAATATTGCCAAAAAAGCCATTCACTCTATTCAAAGTCTTCTAAGGCCAAAAAAAGAACAGACCACTTTTTGTTAGGAACAGGTCACTCACTAAAATCCTTGCCTGTTCAAATCTGTTTCAGTAATGATCCACACCAAAGCAAGAGGAGAATAATTCTTATTTATCAGTTTTATTTAGTCTAGATCTGTGGCATTGGTAGAGTACCACTCAAATTGTATCCAATGCACCTTGTAGGCCTACTGTAAGCCAATCATAAAAGACCCAGCTGTTTCATAACAGTAAGTTACCATTGACAGATACCTTATAAATAGAGCTTATATGAGTAAATGGTTCCTTCCTACCCACTGCATTCCCTACTTTGACTACATTTATTAGCTCACATGAATATGTCATAGCAAACAGCTTCAAGATTAGCTCTAAGATAAACAGACCAACAGAAAGGAGTTTATTCAATGTTGAATGTGCGGAAGATTGAACAGGATATGACAGCAAGAATGGAAGGAATGAAGGGGTCAATCAGCTCGCTAGTTCTATAGTCAGGACACTTAGCAGGGGGTTGGCCATTTTAAGGGTTTTCTCAATCACTAAATCCTTCCAGTGCACTGAAACATTCACTCCCTAAAAATACCCACAATACACAGTGAAAACCAGATAGCATCAATGCTCACTATGTTCCCTTATCGCAAGTTCTTAAAGGAGAACTCCGGTCACTTTTAACATTGAGCTCATTTTTTTGTACATTTGGAGTGCTGTCAGTACAGAGAACAACGACTAAAATCGGTGTTGCCTACACCGAGTTATCCTCTTTTTTAAATTTGCACCCTGTTGACTTCAATGGGGCAAGTTTTAAACCTGCTTTTAGGCTCTTAACATCCTTGATGTGTCATTACAAGTGCACAGGTCATGTGAGTGATTCCTTCGGAGTGAACGCGAGTGAATCTGACTGCAGTAGATGTGAAAGATATTAATAAAAATGATGTTTATTCAGCCAGCGCACATACCTGTATTTACATTCTGTTTTCGGTCGAAGTCCACAGTAATCGATTGTCGAGTTCACGCTCATAGGTTTAGTACCTATGATCACGCGCGTGAACTCGACAATCGACTTTATCAAGTTTATGTGGCTCCACCCTCAAGAGTGTTAAAATAAGAGTTTTAAGTTTTAATGCTCTTGAGTTTACTCGTTTATGCCCAATTTCACACTCATATGTTACAGTGAATCCATCTGGGAAACTTTGAGCCGAGAGTTAAGATTCTGACACAATGACGTACCTCCTTGATGGAAAAGAAGGCTGTGTTCACTGTGCTGTGGAGGTAAACACAAAACATGCTTATCATCTGAATCAGTATTCCTGTAACATGGCAACTAGTTAATTGTGCAATAAAGCTAATTAATTGAGCAACTCTGTCATTCAGATCAATGGCAAAAAGTACACTATTTGTTATGTAGGTAGGGCTGAAATGATTAGTCGACATTGTCGACAAAATATCTTGTTGTCTAGTAGTTGTTTGATCCCACGTGACCTAATGTAAGGGCCTGCAATATCGCGATTTGACCGCTACGGCGCTGTAGCGCTAGAGTGTAATGCAGCCGTTACAAATGTAGAAACGAATCCGATTCCGAACTAGCAGTGTGTGAAAGTTTCACAAAACTTCAAACCAAGAATGCTGTCGTGTGCAATACATGCTAGGTGGAACTTGCTTTTCACGGGAGCACAACATGCATGTAAAAGCACAAGAGGAGCCGGTGTGAGGTGAATGTTCCAGCTGGAGCTAAATAACTAGCAGTAAATCTCTTTTTTAGAGAATGCAATACTACTAATAATAGCAATAATATGAACAATAATAATATAATTACAGTAATGTGATGATTTATTTTTGCATAGAATAAAGCTTGATCGAGCTTAGGAGTCAGGGCTGTTTTTATTATTGTAACACTATTAGGTATTACAGTCTTATCACTTGCCTGTATTTTGTTCCATATTCATGAAGACTTACAAAAGGAGATGTTATGAAGAATATCATGCCAGTTACTTTTTCATACTGTAAATTAAAAGGTGAATGAGAATGTCTCTGTCAGCTCAATTGTCATGTCGATTTTATAATATCATATAATAACTTAACTCATGTCAACTTATAATAATTGTTTGCAGATTAAGTTTTTCTGTAATGCAGCTGATTAATTTTTGTTTTGTTTTTTCTATTGAAAGAGAACCGAATATTTAAACAATGCTTGGAGAGCATTTGTGTGTGATTTGAGTTGGACAGAAATCTGAAAACTTAAAGAGAATGACCTGTTTAGTAGGCTCATAGTTCATTAAAACAACCATTTCAAAAGCTGAAGTGATTTTCTTTTTTTATATTATAGTTAGAATATCATGTATAACTCGGTGTTTTAACTAATTGAAAAAGCTGAATAATCGTTCCAAACTTACTGATTAGTCAGCAAAATAATCGACGATTAGTCAATTAATCGTTCTAATAATCGTTAGATTAATTGATTATCAAAATAATCGTTTGTTGCAGCCCTATATGTAGGGTATAGGTCTATAGGCTACATGCTACAATTTTTCTTAGTCTTTGTCCGGTGTTAAATGTGTACATTACATTTACATCCGATCACAAAAGCATCCTAAAATTAAAATAGAGGTCTTATGGTTCATATTCCAAATCTTTTGAAACCATCCTAAAGCACTATGTGATGAATGAAATTTAAAAAGCATAATTCATTGAAAACATTCTTCTCTATAAAAGTGTCCAGCACAAAAATCTACCACAGCTGACAAACACAAACATTTAAAACGGGTCACAATCTAATATCAAAGATGCGAAATATGAATTTATAGGAATACTAAAATGATCACATATTAATAGGAATCAGCTCTTTATTGGATAGTATAGTAAAATAAAAACTGAACTTAAAAAGACACTTACTTGAACTGGATGCTGTATCTGAGTGATCTGTGGCATAAAAAGAACAAAGTCAGGTTACAGTGTGTGAGAGAGAGAATGTAAGAGAATTCAAATACAAATAGATCGATAACTTAGATGACTTAGTAGATAAAAAAAAAAAAAAGATAAAAAAAAAAGAACATGCAGTATTAGTGTAAATGAGTGTTCCCCAAACAGTCCCATTATAAAAGAGATAACAACATTTAGATCTGGTTAGAGAGAGAGAAACAAGAAACTTTCTGCAGTAGAACTGACATTTAATCATGTAAAATGCTAAACTAATTGCCAGTATAAGAAAAAAAAGCCAGAAAGATATCAGTACAAGTGCCAATATCATAAAATGCTACACATTGTTATTTACTCTTAAATTGGAGTTAATAGATGTTAATGTAGAGTTAATGTTAAACTGGCAATGATACAGAGAGTTGTAATGATACCTTAAAGGGGACCTATTATGCAAAATTCACTTTTGCATGCTGTTTGGACATAAATGTGTGTTTATGTCCAAACTATCCAATAGTGATAAAAATCTACTCATTCCTTTTTTATTAATCCCCATAAATCATAAGCAGTGTCTCCCAACGACCTGTTTTCAGAATGCAGCTTTAGTGACGTCACTAAAGCCACAGGCCCCGCCCACGAGTGTTGACAGACACTGCCGTTTTAACATAGACCCGCCCTGATCGAGTTCACAGCGAGTTGTACACATCCGCCATTGCTGCACTGACGAGAATGTCTCCCAAGTGTTGTAGGTGTTGTGTGGCTGGATGTATTAATCCACATAGCTCTCTCTATTTACTCCCGAAATATGAGGCAGCCGCTGAAGACGAGGTGGAATTATTTTGTTTTCAAAGAAAATGCTCCCTCAACTCTACCCAAATTCGTTTATGTACTTGCGCACTTCTTATACTGTGTTTACTCAGCTCTTACGGTGATTTTCTGGAGTAAAACTGACGCTTCATCTTTTGTGTGATGTACAATAAACTTTATTAAACTCATCAGTATATTTTTGATCATCATTCGGACCTGGTCCGAAACAGCAGACTTGTAGGCTATTAATAGTGGATGCATACAAGCAGATGACAAATACGTTATAACTGTAATTAAACTAAACTATACCTGTTCCATCTCCATACAGCACTCTGACTCTGTAGGCATTATTGTCCGACTCCGGGTCGAAATGAACACCGTTACTGAGAGTTTCTGATATTATCATCATTCCGTGAGATGAAATTGTCCTGAGACTAAGCGCGAGCTCATGAAGCTCCGCCCCCTGTGCCGTGCAGCAGCAGCAGCTTATTTGCATTTAAAGGGCACACACTAAAAGTGCGTTTTTCTGAGCACCAAAAAGTGACAATTTAAACATGCTGTAAAAAATGATCTGTTGGGTATTTGAGCTAATACTTCACATACACACTCTGGGGACATCAGAGACTTATTTTAGACATCTTGTGAAAAGAGGCAAGTCCCCTTTAAGATGATTCCGGCTCATTTAGAATTTTAGTAGAGGTGGGGGGCAATCGTTTCAATGATGAAATAATTCGCTCACTAATAACCTCACCCAAAATGATCTTAGGCAACCGTGAGCCGGATGTTTTTCATTTTCATACAACACGCCCAATCCATCTCAATGTAAGGGCTTTCCATGCAACCTTTTCTTTACAGCTGGTCCTCACTCTCAGCAAACATATGACAACACTTTTTCTTCCTCTTTTACGTGATATAATGAAATATATTTAAGATCTTAATGCGTTTATAAGGCCACAAAGAGTATGTGATTTTTGCGCACATATGGTGTCTGTTATTCCTACATTTTTTCATAATTTTCAAAAATGTGAATGTTTTTGGAATGTTATTGGTGTATCATGATTTGGTGAAAACATTTGGACTCTGATTTTTTTTGCACCTGTGCATATGCATGGTAATTGAAAGACCAAATGTGTTGCGAAAAGCGCAATACAGATTCATTGAATTGAATTATACCTACTACACTTGGCAGAGCAGACATATATTAGTATGTCTATGAATTCAGGATACGTACAGCTGTACTTTAATTCCCCCAAAGATTTAATAATAATAATAATGATAATAATAATAATAATAATAATTAGAGGTGTAGGGAATTTTGTAATCACATCACTGAATCAAAATTTAATAAAATTGTGAGCTTACTAAAAATTCAGTCCAAAATTAAGCCACTCTTTTTTCATAATTGGTGACACCACTACAGAAAGTTTCTTAGCTCTCTCTTTCTGGATTTGTATGTTGTTAACATCGGTGATTGGTCATTAACGTTAACACAGGGCCATTTAGAGAACATAAATGTGTATCTAAGAATGTCATAATGGAGTATAGATTTAAAGAGTGCAATACCATCATTGTTAGGTCGAGCCTTGGAAGTTACTATCGTGGAGGTTACTATCGTGGAAGTTACTATCGTGGAGGTTGTGGTTGTTGTACTTGGGGCTGAGAGTCAAACATGTAACATACACATTGGGTTAGGGAACTAGAAATAGGAGTTCAAGAAGTCTAGATAATATCAGAAATACAAATCACACTCTTATATGCTTAAAATGAGAGAGAGAAGAAACTTTCTAAAGTTTTCTTCAGAGATCATGAAAGTTCATGGCGATGTAAATATAAAATATAAAAAGGCATGAAATTAATATTGTCATATTAATCAATATATAATCTAGTCAGTATATGTCAGAAATGTGTCAATATATGTAAACATAATTACTTATCCTGAAAGTAATGGTAAAAAGAAAAAAGTAAAGTTTTTTTCAGAAAAAAGAAAAAAGTAAAAAAAAACTTTTCATTTTCATCTCTTGACTGGCAACATACCCAAACATTTTGGCAGATCAGGTTTAAAAGTCCCATCCTCAGAACAACGAAGTGTTGAACTTCCAATAAGACTAAACCCACTGTTACATTTGTAGGACACGGCCTGTAAATAATCATAACTGTCCAAAGGCTCCTCTTCAAGCTGTCCATTTACTATGGCTGGAGGTGCCTTACATTTCACCACTAAAGAGAGAGAAAAAAAAAAGTTGGATCTTCAATGTCATATTTCAGTCAAATTTAAGAAACGAAAACCTTCACCTTTACAGAAAAGATCTCTGCCATCTTGTCAGTATATGTAAGAAATGTGTCAATATGTATACTTAAGTACTTATCGTCATGTTTGATTTTAGGTCAGTCAGATTCGAGGATCGGAACTAACTGTTATACATATTAAAAACAACCTAACGAGCTTATTGTCAGGTTTATGTTCTGTTATGTGGACCCATATTTTGTCAATCTCTTCTGTCTACTTCACTTCCTGTTTCAACGCTGTTTAGTTTCGGTTACTGAAAATGTCCTCGTTTTTGTGCATGCTGACCACATCGTAACACTTATTAATATAGCTTATTAAGATACAACAATTTGTATGGTCCTGTCAAGCAGACAAAAACATGAACATGATGAATAGGACATGTGGCTTTGCATGGTTAAACGATGTACAGCTATTATCACTTAGGGTGTACTCACTTTTGTTGCCAGCTATTTTGACAATAATGGCTGTATGTTGAGTTATTTTTAGAGGACAGTAAATATATACATTTCTATACAAGCAGGAAGCAGCACATTGACTACTCTAAAATCTATCCAAGTTTAATTTCTATAGTATTGTCCCTTGAGAAGATATACTAAAATGTTTGCTGAAATGTGAGGGGTGTACTCACTTTTGTGAGATACTATATATATATATATAAATAATTTAACATGACCCATTAACTCTACTATTACTAAAAGAAAATAAGAAAAAGCGGATCACAAAAGCATCCTAAAATTAAAATAGAGGTCTTATGGTTCATATTCCAAATCTTTTGAAACCATCCTAAAGCACTATGTGATGAATGAAATTTAAAAAGCATAATTCATTGAAAACATTCTGCTCTATAAAAGTGTCCAGCAAGCTTACTTTCATGGCTGTCAATGTTGTGTTAGATATTCACAATAACAGACCAGGACTCCACGTGATGCTCAGTATAACTCTTTACTCCAGAACTCACATCATAACAGTGTCCCCACTTATATATCCCGGTACTACAACAGTTCCTTTAACTATAGTTCCCATTACAGAACACCTCACCCTTTTAAGAAAGGAAAGACAATTTTCCAATTGTAACATATTAGATATCTCTTTACAGAACCTTTAAGCCTTCAGTTACAAGTTACATGTTCTTATGAACAAACAGTGAACATTTTACTCTCTCTTCTTTTTCTTCTTTTCTTTTCACAAGTTCAAACGCTCAGGAGCCCGTGATACTCGGCCAGAACTGGTCACGTAAGGTGGTCTACCCAACTCTGTGTCCCTGGACACATTCCCTCCCTTAGTAGTGTGCATAGAAATGTCAATATCACTATGTTCAAGGGCTGTGTCAGTCTTTTCCACGGGTTCCTGAAGACACGGCGAAAGAACTGGCCGCATATGAGTGCGGTTTCTCCTGATCAGACCTCCCTCAGTGTGCACTAAGTAAGACCTCGGCGTTTCTGCCTGGCGTATGACAGTCCCTTGTGATTTCTCTTTCTGCAGCCACACGCTCTGTCCAGGCTGCAAAGTTGGTAAGGGACGTGTCTTGTAGCGCATATTGTACCTGCGTCGCTGTCTCTCTTTTGCCCACTTGTCAGATTCTCTGAATCTCTTAATGTTTGGCCATCGTGGGGTCAGAAAAGTTGGAAGCTGTGGTATGGTAGTACGCAGTTGTCTCCCCATTAGAAGTTGTGCTGGAGAGTACCCGTTCTCCAGAGGGGTAGAGCGATATATCAGCAAAGCTTTTGTTTTCTCATCTCCCCCTTTCCAGAGTCCTTTTACTGTAGCCACTGCACGCTCTGCCTCCCCGTTTGCTTGCGGGTATCCTGGGCTGCTGGTGATGTGTGTGAACCCGTATTCACTGGCAAAGTTCTTAAAGAGTGCACAGCTGTATTGTGGTCCATTATCAGACATAACAGTCTCTGGAATTCCATGGCGACTAAACACATCCCTTAAAGCGGCAATGGCAGTGCTGGCCGTGGCTACATTGAGGCGTGCTACTTCAATGTAACATGAAAAGTAGTCTACAACCAGAAGGTATGTATTTTTCTCCCAGAAAAATAAGTCTGTGCCCACCCGCTGCCAAGGTCTCTCCGGCACTGAAGTGGTTAACAGAGGCTCTCTATGCTCAGCCCTGTGCTGTGAGCATGTGCTGCAGTTTTCCTTGAGCTGATTGATGTGCACAGACAGTCCCGGCCACCAGATGGCCTGGCGAGCTCTAGCTCGACACTTGACTATACCCTGGTGACCCTCGTGTATACTGTGGAGGATTTCTTGCCTCATGCTGCGAGGAATCACAATTCTTTGTCCCCGTAAGAGCAGCTCTCCAGCTACGGTAAGATTTTCTCTTTCAGGCCAGTATGGTCCCAGCTCTGGTGGAAGACCATATTTCTCCGGCCACCCAGTCTCACAGTATTGGATAAGTTTAGCGCAGATGGGATCGTCTTTCTGGTTCTTGATTATCGTCCTCAACCTCGTCTCTGTGGCTGGGAGGGTTTGTATTACAGAATCCACAAACACCTTAACATCACTCTCATTCTCCTTCTCTACCTCTGTGAATGTGTGTTTCACTGGAGCTCTTGATAATGTGTCAGCGGTTATCAATTGCTTTCCTGGCACATGAACTATATCAAAAGTGAACTTCATCAACCTCAAACGGAACCGCAGTATTCGTGGTGGGAGTTCCTCTAGCGCTTTGGAGCTTAGCAGCGAGAGCAATGGTTTGTGATCTGTCTCCAGTCGAAACCTCAGGCCCAGGAGGTAAGATGACAGCCGTTCACATGCCCACGTGGCTGCTAAGGCCTCCTTTTCAATCTGGGCATAATGTTTTTCCGCCTCAGACAGGCTCCGTGAGATGAACACAACCGGTTTCCATGTTCCATCTGCCTGCTTTTGATTCAGTACGCCCCCCAACCCAAAGGAAGAGGCGTCAGCAGAAACACATGTCTCAAATTTTGGGGAGTATGATGCCAACACGTGCTGAGAACTCAGTTCTGACTTTAATTTTCCAAAAGCCTCTCGTTGTATTGATCCCCAGCACCATTCATTTTTCTCACTGAGAAGATCTTTGAGTGGGCGGGTGTAAGATGCAAGATGGGGTAAAAACTTACCCAGATAATTAGCCATTCCCATCACTCTCCTTACTCCATCCACTCCCGTTGGTTCCGGCATCTCCAAGATCGCCCTGACTTTGTCTGGATCTGGTGCCACACCATCTGCTCCGATTCTGTGCCCCAGAAACATAATTTTGTCCGTTGCAAACACACATTTCTCGTTAAGCGTCAAGCCTTCATCTCTCAGTCTCTTAAGGACCCGATGCAGTCGCTCATTGTGTTGCTGCATGTCCTCACCATAAACTAATATGTCATCTGCATGACACACAACTCCTTCACAATCTTCCAGCATTTGCGACATACGACGCTGAAAATGCTCTGGGGCCGACGAGATCCCAAATGGTAGACGGTTGAATGCATATCTGCCAAATGGGGTGATAAATGTGGTTAAAAGCGAACTCTCGTTGGACAATGGAATTTGCCAAAAGCCGGACGTAGCATCCAGCTTTGTAAATACTTTGGCCCCAGCAAGCATTGCAAGTGTCTGGTCAACGGCAGGGAGGATGTGACGTTCTCTCCGCACCCATTTATTTAGGTGCGTCAAATCCACACACAGTCGTATCTTCCCTTGGGCCTTGGGCACAACCACCATGCCCGCACACCATGGAGTGGGCTGAGACACTTTCGAAATCACTCCCATATCCGGGGTGGTGTGGCGCAATGGATAAGACACATGCCTTTGGTGTGAGAGACCCGGGTTCGAATCCACTGTGAGACACCAATGTGTCCCTGAGCAAGACACTTAACCCCTAGTTGCTCCAGAGGCGTGCGACCTCTGACATATATAGCAATTGTAAGTCGCTTTGGATAAAAGCGTCAGCTAAATGAATAAATGTAAATGTAAATATCCTCCATGCGTTTTAATTCTGCATGCACTTTATCTCTCATTGGCAGGGGCACCCGGCGTGGAGAAGACAGAGCATATGGGACAGCAGCTGGCTCCAACTCAATTTTGTATGGCTCCTTTAATTTGCCTAAGCCAGAGAACACTGAGGGGTATTCGGCTATAATGTCCTCCTTTCGCTCTTGTACTGTGTGGAGACGCTGTATTAGAGTGAGGGCTTCAATTGCAGGGAGCCCTAATAAGGGCTTGGACAGTCCTACGACTACATAAACATCCTGTTCTGTAGTTTTCTCTTTTATGCTTAATCGCCCTTTAAACCGTCCCTTCACATCCAGCCTTTGATTTCCTGGCCCAAACAGCACTTTTTCCGGCGGGTGTAAAACCCCATATTTCTCCGTGGAGAAACTACTGCTTGGAATTGCTGTAACTGCTGCTCCTGTGTCTAATTTGAAAACCGTGTTTTCTCCATTCAGTACAATCAGTTCATTCCATCCATCAGTTTCTTGTTTATACACCTCACCAAGGAAAGCAAAATCCCCCTCCTCCTTACACTCTGACTGCCCCTCTGTTATGTTATGAACTCCTCCCGCTGACTTACATTTTTTTGCAAAATGTCCCTTGCGGTGACATCTCCTGCAGTCTGCATCTCTAGCTGGGCAGTCTTTCCAGAGGTGATTTTTAATGTTTCCACATCTACCACATCCACGTGAGTTTTCTACTTTCATTTTAGGTGGCTTTTGAGATCTCCTTTCCTTTTTATGTATAGCTTCAACGTGTCCAATCGGCTGCTCTGCTCCGCGCAGTATTGGCTGTTGTTTTTTTCACCGCCGCACTTTGTCTCACCCTCGTTATCGCTTTCTCTAGCGTCAAATCCGCGTCCAACTGCAAGCTTTCTGACAGTTTGGCATCACGTATGCCGACCACGATACGATCCCGTATCAGATCTTCTTTTAGAGCGCCGAAATCACATTGCTCCGCAAGTGAATGAACAGCTGTGATAAACGACTCAACGCTCTCTCCCGGCTCTTGATTTCGCTTGTTGAATCGCGCGCGTTCAAAGATAACATTCCTCTTGCTAACGCAGTGCTTGTTAAAAGCCTCTGTAACGGCAGCATACGATCTCTTCTGAGCATCAGACAATGGTAACACATACAGTATATCTTCGGCATCATCTCCCGCCGCATACATGAAAGTGTTCACCTGATATTCCTCTGTCTGTTTATCCAAACCGGATGCGATTCTGTAGCGCTCGAAACGCTTCATCCATCGTGGCCATTCGCTTGTATTAGTAAAGTCGAACTTGCCGGGCATTGCTAGCTGTGAGGCTAACATCGGTGGGGCTGGCGCTTCTCCATCCATTTTCCCCTTATGTCACCGGTATTTCTCCCTTTTTAGGTTCAGTTCGCTTCTGACACCATGTTGTGTTACATATTCACAATAACAGACCAGGGGCCCGTTCTTCGTACGTTGCTTAAAACATCCGAGATCAAATGAGACATCCAAGATGATATCATTGTGCTAATCATGATCTGGCTAACTCGGTTCTTCGAACACACTTGCCGGATATGATTAGTATAGCTGGATTGAGTCATCTGAGATAATTGCGCGTTCATGCGCTGGTTAAAAGGGGATATGTATCGATAGTAGAAACATTGATCAGCAACGCTGCTATTGGCTGCTCAGCGTGGGCGTGGCCAAAGAGTGCGCACAGTTTTTCTCCTTAGCAGAGCAAGAACTAATAGTCAAAGTTTATTCGGAATTTTAATGTTTAATTAAAACGCCAGGGAACACCTCAAAGTCTGCAAAAGCAAGGAGAGAGGGCTGGCAAAAAGTAGCAGACAATTTAAATCCGTTAGAAGTGGCCATGTTAGATGTTTTTATCACTTATTAGCCTAAATTTTTGTATTTTAATAATTGCATAATTACTTTGTTCATTGTAATGTCAGAGTCACCACACTAGAACATGGGAACAAATAAAAGTGAAGTACAAAAATATTCTACATAATGGTAACTTTTTGTTATATAGTCTCTTTTATAAAAGGCACTGTTAAATAAATGGTTGTCTGATTATAAAAGCAACCAAGAAAAAGGCTGAGAAAAGAAAAGATCTTAGTAGCCTACACTGTAAAATAATTTTTGCTGCATTAAATTAAGGCATAAGTCATTTCAACTGTTAAATCTTGAGTAATGATGAATTGCTTTGACTTGTGAAAGTGAAAACTGATAAACTCATGTTAATGTAAAAATATTAACACTTGTATCTGTTCCCAAGAAAGTGGTGGCTGAAAAAATATGTGCAGTAAGTGGACATTTTCTAACTTCCAAAATAAATAAAGTATAAGACTTTGTAATGTCCATATGTTTCCATTGCACTGGACAGTGAATAAACCCTCTCAGATAACTGTCGGAGGAACTAGCCTACCTGCAAGTGCATAAAGAACTTTACTTCATTTATACTTGTATGCTTTATGGCTGCAATATAAGTTGCAGGATTCCACATCTACAGAAAGGCCTACAGAAGAGTCTGCACACACAGAGGAGACATAGGCCTACAGGTGGGCAGTGTAGAGCCAACTTTTCCTTTTTATTTGTTGCATGAGGCATGTGTCTAATATCTCTTGTTGCAGGCACTTGACCACTGGCTTTTCTTTACAAAGAACAACTGAAATAAAACTCAAGGAACTAAGCATATTTGTATTTTATTAAACATTTAATGAAAAGTGTGTTTTTTGGCAATGTTGTGTAATATGGCACATGCAACAATGTCACAGGCCCTGTCAGGTGTGCAACCCTCAAGAGTTTTCAGACACTGACATCTTCCCTTTAGTTAGCCAAAGTTCATTTCATTGTGTGCCCTTGTCCTGGCTAGAGCTGCATTGTAACTGGTTTGGGTCAGGGAATGGGGTCATAAAACACCTGTCTGCAGGCAGGAATATGTCATAATCACCTATGAAAAAATGCAGTTCTGTTAGGATCAGCATAAGTGTATGTAATACAGTGATCTTGATATTTAATTGTGGAACTTTCCTTACCACTTTCAAATAATGTGCATAATGTGAATCTCTGAAAATGCTTAAGTCATGCACAGATCCTGGCCATTTTGCTTTCACATTTGTGATATGGAAGATTTTAGTCAACTGCCTTTTTTTTTTATATAATAGGCCTATTACTAATCTGGAATATTAAGAATCACAATAGTAACTGGGCTGCACATTTACATTGTGAACCCTCTTTCTGTTCACATAATCCCCTTCATTGAGGCCTTGATGGCAGTCTATAGCCTATAGTCTACCAATCACGTTAGTGAAGCCTGAGTGACATATAGTGTAATCGGCATGGTCATGATTGCATGATCTTCATAAAAAATTATGATAGCCTAAAAAAAAGAAAAAAGGCTTTAAAAAAATGCTTTACAACATTGGGTCTTAAGTGGCTTGGAAATGCCAAAAAAAACACAACCTAAAACTGTTTTTTAAACCTAAAAGCGCCAGGTAAACTCCGAATGACACGACAGACAGCACTTTCCATCAAGTTCTCCGCATCTCCAATAGTGTAAAGGAAAGAGCCATTCGCAAATAATCTTAGGGCATTGCAAACAGTTTGTGCTGTAGCCTAGTTAAAGCGCGACTCCGAAGTCGAAAATAAATGTGCGTTTCCAACAAATTAATAATGTAAACGACAATCTCACGAGTCACGAGAAAAAATATATATCTCAGAAAGTGCACTATCGCGCTGCGCTGGACTTCCCGTATCAGCTCCGCTTATAAAGCCGCAGTCTAATCCTGATAACATGAAATAAGCCTGCTCCCGAGCAGGTTTAAGATTGCGCACCTGTTGCTATGACAGCAAGTCCAGGATGAGCGTCGAAGAACCAAACAATCCAAGATCATGCCAAATCCCCAACAATCAAATCCAGCTGAGTTAGCGACGTACGAAGAACGGGCCCCAGGACTCCACGTGATGCTCAGTATAACTCTTTACTCCAGGGCTGTGTCCAAATTCAGGGTCTACATCCTTCGGAGTACTCATTTGAAGGATGTTACGTCACAGCGCCGCGACGAAGGCTGTCCAAATTCGTAGGATCCTTCAAATGCGGCCCACAAATACGTCCTCCTTTTCCCCGAATTGGAAGGATGGGTGTGGTGGATCCTTTCCCGTCCTACCTATCCCATAATTCTTTTCGGCAGAGCGTAATGGCGGACGAAGCGAGCGGTATAGCGGAGTGGGAGAGGAGTATGCTTTTCGATGTAAGTTTTTTAAAAACTGGCTTTTCAAAAAAATAATATTTTTTCAGTGGTTTAATTTTTTTTTTTTAAATTTTTTTTTTTTATAAGGAATGGCCAAAGCTCAGGCTTGTCATGTATTTGGCTTTTCATTCTTGGATAAGAATTGTGAACACCCCCATACTGAGATATAATTTAATTTTCACATTAAATTAAATAAAGTTTTCTTATTGTGGGAAAAGCATATTCTGTCATTGACCCGATTTTAGCAATAACAAAGATAACTGATGGATCCTTTATGGTAATACATATGATATGGTACAACTACAGTGCAATGCAAATAGTAATAAGATAAAGTGAGAGGTAGGCTAATAGTAAATAGTTTAGTCAATAAAATAAACAAACAGTATACAGCAAATAAAATAGTAATGAAAAGTATAATTATATAATATCATAAGTACTAATATAATAATAATAATAATAATAATAATATTGATAATAGCATATAGTTTATGTATAATACTATAATAATAGCAATAGAATATGAAATATCAATTACAGAATATAGACAATAAAAAATAATAAGTTAAATAGTTACTATGAAGAGTAAAATAATTTAACAGCATAACTATAATAGATTGATAATCGCAAGTGGTATATTATTATAATAACAATAATAAATAATGTAAATTTATACATTTTAACATATTATTACATAGGCTATATAAAATAAAATGACGCAACCCTGTCTCTTTTTGTTAAATTTCAGTTTTTAAAAGGTATAAGAAGCTACAAGTCAAGAAATAAAGTAAACGATTCAGTCAAACATACAGCAGGCTACACCGTTAAAGTTAAATAAGCCTAAATATATAAAGTTATGAAACTTCACTTTGCCCTCAGCCACAACAATCTGCCAAGGAACAAATTATAGATTAATGAAACCAAAGATCGCCTGTTAGATAAACACAAGACGAATTATTCTCACTAGACTGACAGCGGCGAACGTCAGAAGCACTATAGCCGAGGCAAGGCTGTTCTCGGCGGGGTACATGAGCGCTGAGCGCCCGGTGATCCCTGGATCTCACAACTCCGAAACCGTCAGATAACATTTTTAAAATGGCGCTCTCTTTATAAATAAACCACAGATTTGAGCTTTAAACAACTACATTGTCGACTGAAAAACTCTTAAAACTACATTTCGTGACACAGTAACAGTAGTATTTTTAAATTTCGCGGCCTTTCTCCTCTGAAAATATGTGAAAGAAGGGTAGGCTGTCCAAATTCACAAACACCGACTTCCGGGCTTTGCGGTCGTCGGAGGACCCCTCCTCCTTCAACCGGGTAGGAAGGATCCTAAGGAGGATGCAGACCCTGAATTTGGACACAGCCCAGAACTCACATCATAACAGTGTCCCCACTTATATATCCCGGTACTACAACAGTTCCTTTAACTATAGTTCCCATTACAGAACAGTCAAGATCTGAAATTTTGTGCACAAGTTCTATGGGTGACCTCTATGGTGGTGTTTTATCACATGTCTCGCCCCCATTTACTTTCAGCTAAACATCTCCCTTTGTGTTTCACAAAAAAAAAAAAAAAAAAGATCTGGAATTGAATGGAATTACTTACCTTTGCAAGTGAGGAGCAGTTTTGTCCAGTTGTTTTCCTCACAGGTAACTGATTTAGACACTGTCGAGTCAACTGGCTCATATCCACGAATGCACTCAAATGTTACTTTGGATCCATATGGGAAACTTTTTTGCATGCTGAATTCCTCTGTTAAGGTGACATCTCGTCCAAAATCAGGTCGGCTACAAGGCCCTGTGGAGATAAACAAGTAATATGAATTACAGTCGTCTGATGCATAACTCCATTAACAGATCCAGTACTATTTTAGTTATCATCACTAATTTCTGTCTTTTTCCCCGCTATCTATTTTAGGTATCATGAGGTACTTATGTAATAATATAGAGCCCTGGGTGGGACTGTTTTCTTAATCCGCTCCCACTTAATTTCTGACCATTACCGCCCGCTCCCGCAACGTGCCTTCCACTCCTACCCACACCCGCAAACATTCTGTTACAGCTTGTAGAAATTATGAAAAACACAAACATTAGGGCTAACCTAAACATTCAGAATAACAGACATTAAACATTGCGTTTAACTAAACTAACCATAAGATAAAGTAATGCTAGTATCACACAAACACATTTGGACAGATTTTTATTATAATAATAAAATTCTATCAAATGTTAAAGGGGACATCGGATGTCACTTTTTACAACATGTAAAAAGTCTCTGATGTCCCCAGAGTGTGTATGTGAAGTTTTAGCACAAAATACCCCACAGATAATTTTTTATAGCATGTTGAAATTGCCACTTTTAGGAGGTAAGCAAAAACGTGCCTTTTTGTGGGTGTCCCTTTAAATGTAAATGAACTGGTGCTCCCACCCCTTTCAAGAATAGGGCGGAGCTTCAAGAGCTCATACCGACAACAAAACAGGACGCACTGAAAATGTCAGAAACTGTCAGTAGCAGTGTTCAGTTCAAACCAGAGTCAGACAATAATGCCTACAGAGCCAGAGAATACAAGCTGAAAAATATCACAGAATGATCCCATGTGGCATATATTCTAAGAGTTCAGGGGGTATACAATATGAAATTTAATGTATTATTTAATGAAAATCTTCACCTTGGCCGATGGTCTGTGCTTGACTGTGTGTTCATGAAAGACCCAGAAAAACACACAATTTGTGAGAAATCAAGATGAACAAAAACACAAAATCAAATACAATCCATGTTCCTTCTTCTCTGCGGTGAATATACAGTGGGTACGGAAAGTATTCAGACCCCCTTAAATTTTTCACTCTTTGTTATATATTGCAGCCATTTGCTAAAATAATTTAAGTTCTTTTTTTTTCCTCGTTATTGTACACACAGCACCCCATATTGACAGAAAAACACAGAATTGTTGACATTTTTGCACATTTATTACAAAAGAAAAACTGAAATATCACATGGTCCTAAGTATTCAGACCCTTTGCTCAGTATTTAGTAGAAGCACCCATTTGATCTAATACAGCCATGAGTCTTTTTGGGAAAGATGCAACAAGTTTTTCACACCTGGATTTGGGTATCCTCTGCCATTCCTCCTTGCAGATCCTCTCCAGTTCTGTCAGGTTGGATGGTAAACGTTGGTGGACAGCCATTTTCAGGTCTCTCCAGAGATGCTCAATTGGGTTTAAGTCAGGGCTCTGGCTGGGCCATTCAAGAACAGTCACGGAGTTGTTGTGAAGCCACTCCTTCGTTATTTTAGCTGTGTGCTTAGGGTTATTGTCTTGTTGGAAGGTGAACCTTCTGCCCAGTCTGAGGTCCAGAGCACTCTGGAGAAGGTTTTCGTCCAGGATATCCCTGTACTTGGTCGCATTCATCTTTCCCTCGATTGCAACCAGTCGTCCTGTCCCTGCAGCTGAAAAACACCCCCACAGCATGATGCTGCCACCACGCTTCACTGTTGAGACTGTATTGGACAGGTGATGAGCAGTGCCTGGTTTTCTCCACACATACCGCTTAGAATTAAGGCCAAAAAGTTCTATCTTGGTCTCAGACCAGAGAATCTTATTTATCACCATCTTGGAGTCCTTCAGGTGTGCTTTCATGTGTCTTGCACTGAGGAGAGGCTTCCGTCGGGCCACTCTGCCATAAAGCCCCGACTGGTGGATGGCTGCAGTGATGGTTGACTTACTACAACTTTCTCCCATCTCCCGACTGCATCTCTGGAGCTCAGCCACAGTGATCTTTGGGTTCTTCTTTACCTCTCTCACCAAGGCTCTTCTCCCCCGATAGCTCAGTTTGGCCGGACGGCCAGCTCTAGGAAGGGTTCTGGCCGTCCCAAACGTCTTCCATTTAAGGATTATGGAGGCCACTGTGCTCTTAGGAACCTTAAGAGCAGCAGAATTTTTTTTGTAACCTTGGCCAGATCTGTGCCTTGCCACAATTCTGTCTTTGAGCTCTTCAGGCAGTTCCTTTGACCTCATGATTCTCATTTGCTCTGACATGCACTGTGAGCTGTAAGGTCTTACATAGACAGGTGTGTGGCTTTCCTAATCAAGTCCAATCAGTATAATCAAACACAGCTGGACTCAAATGAAGGTGTAGAACCATCTCAAGGATGATCAGAAGAAATGGACAGCACCTGAGTTAAATATATGAGTGTCACAGCATAGGGTCTGAATACTTAGGACCATGTGATATTTCAGTTTTTCTTTTTTAATAAATGTGGAAAAATGTCAACAAATCTGTGTTTTCTGTCATTATGGGGTGCTGTGTGTACAATAATGAGGAAAACAAAAGAACTTAAATGATTTTATCAAATGGCTGCAATATGACAAAGAGTGAAAAATTTAAGGGGGTCTGAATACTTTCCGTACCCACTGTATATGTTGTGTTTGTCGTAACGAAGTTAGTGAAGAAAGTTCACTGACACTTTTTGGGGTTTTCTTGGCGTTGTATTTCATGATGTGAATTTACTCAACGAATTAATGAAATAATTAATCACTTAGCTTAGCCTACTACAGATTGCAATGGAGGAAGAGAATGTTACTGATCGACTGTGTGAACTTCACTTGTTGACTCCTTTCTTTTTACACAGCAAATAGAGGCACCCAAGCTGTATTTTTTTGACCGCCCACTCCCACCTGCAGAAAAGGTAAAACCGCCCACTCCCGCGAGATTTGCGCTGGGTCCAATCCCAATGCAGCCCTCTAAATGTGAAAGTCAGCTAGACTAATAGCTCAAGACTTTCTTAACAAATGACAAGTGAGTAAATTCTCATCTTCATTTTGGGTGAGCTACTCCTTTAAACAGTGACATCACTAAGAGATAACAGGGTGTGCAGTCATGCAATAATAAAATCATTATATTCTTACCAATGCACTTTGGTGGTTTAGGGTTCCATCCATTTTCTGTGCACAAAATTTGAGATTCTCCTTTCATTGTATAGCCATTATCACATTTGTATTTTATAAAGTTGCTCAGTATATAGGGGGGTGGTCTTCCTTCGATTCTATATGCGTTTGGAATTTCAGGCTTTGGACACACATCTGAAAAAAAAGAAAAGAATAAAAGATTATGTAATTTATGTAAATGAATTGTATTAATCATTAAACATTTCATTCATCAACAGAAAAACAGAAAAGAAATTTAAACGAAAGTAAAAAAACTTCTTTTTTTTTCTCTTTAACCATAACTTCCTCAAACAAGTCCCATCCTCAGAACAATGAAGTTTTGAACTTCCAATAAGACTAAACCCACTGTTACATTTGTAGGACACGGCCTGTAAATAATCATAACTGTCCCTAGGCTCCTCTCCAAGCTGTCCATTTACTATGTCTGGAGGTGCCTTACATTTCACCACTAAAGAGAAAAAATCCAGGTGAATAAACACTTATTTTCAGATGCATCTCAAAGTGCAGAGCACACAATTGTTTATGCTCATCATGAATGGCTCTGAATAAATGTGTGCTCTTCAAGGTCATATTTCATTAAATTTTAAGAAAAAAAACCTCACCTTCACAGATAGGATCTCTGCCATCCCATCCCTGATCTCTGCACCATCTGTCTTTTATCAGTCCATCTAAGATATATCTGAAAACAAAAAACAAAAAAAGATCATCTTCTTACCAAATCAGAGCAAATCTAAATCTAAATCCATGGTTAAAACAGCACAAAGAAACTGACTTCAATGGTTTCACTTACCCTGTGTCACAAACTGCTGTAATTTTGTTGCCAAATAAAATCCCTTCTATTTCATATCTCCCATTGTGAAACTCTGGAGGACTTCCACATGATTTTTCTGTAAAGAATTAAATATATTATTGACTTATTGAAAAATAATCTTCAGTGTTGCCTTACTTTATATGACACAGATTTATTTCAAGCGGAAATGTGTGATGCTGTGAAGCTTCCTGCATCAGTGACGAAAAACTGCTATAAAGGATTCTTAAGATATTCAAGGACTTGCTGATCTATACTGTACATCCTTCACATAGCTAAATTAGATTTTAAAAAACATTCAAAGGCACTTTAGGGAAATTTACAAATATAGGGTACTCAAAAAAAAATATTGATAGTACATACTTGTGCAATCTAATTCCAGACTTGTCCACTGGTTTCTCTCACAAGTAACATTTTTAGATGCTGTTGAGTTTACTGGTTCATGCCCAATATCACACTCAAATGTTACAGTGGATCCATCTGGGAAACTTTCAGCCGAGAGAGAAGATTCTGACATGATGACATTCCTTGATGGAAAAGAAGGCTGTGCACACTGTGCTGTGGAGATAAACAAAACACATGCTTTACAGTAATCTGACGCAATACTATTCTATCCATCATCCTCACAATTATTAGCACTACTACACCATCTTAGCTTTACTTTGGTAACAAAGGACTAGATTGTGATTACTTTAAACAAAAGTAAATTAGTATGACTTAAGGAAGATGTGCTGTTGAAATTAAATCACAGTGCTTCTTCATATGTTGCTCATACATTTAACTTTTTAAATAGAGCCAAAGGTTACAAGATTTGAACACTTTTGGCCTCTCTCAAATACTGAAACTAAAGCAGATTTTAGACACAACCGTGTTGATAACTGCAACTTAGTTAATCAAGTGCTGAAGTTGATTAATATAGAACAGAAAATATTAAAATATTGAACAGAAATAAATATGACTCTAAATAATGAACAGAAAAAAAAAGATTGCAATTATAAGTATGAACTAACTTTTGCAATACGCTATGCTTACACTACCCTAAATGAATGAAAAGATGTGCTGTCCCAATCACCCAAATATTACTCAAAAAATGGGTTTTGGCTCATTTTACATAAACGTTTATGTCACACATCTTTTCATTATATTATTAACTTTTTTTCCTGTTAAAATGGATAACATCTTCAATATTACAGAAATGTATCATGTGTTGGGCTGATGTTTTTAATTTATGGCAAGAAACCTTGAACGAGGCAGAAATTCAAAAACTGTCCCAATCACCCTTGTGTTGTACTTATATTTAATGTGTTTTTGGATTGTTCTGCTGAAGAAACACTGTAAAAAAACTTCACAATTTCAGTTGACAAAAACTCTTGATAATTAGTGACCTACAGCTTTTTACAGCGGATGCCTTTGAAAACACGGCTAGCCTCACTTTCATACCGGTCATGGCGCTGCTCTGAATAAGGTCTATAACTAGCAATATGGGGTTTATGCTTTATTTCCACCACAGTTGAATAAAAATATAATTCTTTAAGTCATAATAATGAGAAACTTAATTCTGAAATAACTTTGTTTCAAATTAACATTTCATAATAATAAGAGCCTATAAATCTTTATTTTATCAAGCAAATCCATTAAGTACCATTCTTGTGGCTCATAGATGTGAGAAGGCCATATTTGGGAATTTTTTTGGGGAATTTTATTGAAAAATCAGAAGCCAAGAACAAGAAGCTATCAATTTGACAAATATCAGTAAATGAAGTACAGCACAAATGCCAAAGCCTGGTTAAATTCACATATTCATGGCATGGGGCAGATCGTCAGACACGTCTCAGGAACACACAATATTAGGCCTAAATGAATAAAACATGACAGTAATAAATGCATTTGATCACTGTATAGTTATCTAAAATCTGCTATTGTAAAAACAAACATGTTCTGTGATATATGCATATATGAACAGGATATATTTGGAGGCAGCACAGAAACATTTTGTTTTGGATTTCTTCATAAACTGTTACTTTTGCCTTTGATAATGTACAATAAAACTTTTCAGTACAATAAAAGCAGATGGTGACAAGTCGCTGTTCAAGCCCCCAAAAGAGCAACAACAACAATATTGCCAAAAAAGCCATTCACTCTATTCAAAGTCTTCTAAGGCCAAAAAAAGAACAGACCACTTTTTGTTAGGAACAGGTCACTCACAAAAACCTTGCCTGTTCAAATCTGTTTCAGTAATGATCCACACCAAAGCAAGAGGAGAATAATTCTTATTTATCAGTTTTATTTAGTCTAGATCTGTGGCATTGGTAGAGTACCACTCAAATTGTATCCAATGCACCTTGTAGGCCTACTGTAAGCCAATCATAAAAGACCCAGCTGTTTCATAACAGTCAGTTACCATTGACAGATACCTTATAAATAGAGCTTATATGAGTAAATGGTTCCTTCCTACCCACTGCATTCCCTACTTTGACTACATTTATTAGCTCACATGAATATGTCATAGCAAACAGCTTCAAGATTAGCTCTAAGATAAACAGACCAACAGAAAGGAGTTTATTCAATGTTGAATGTGCGGAAGATTGAACAGGATATGACAGCAAGAATGGAAGGAATGAAGGGGTCAATCAGCTCGCTAGTTCTATAGTCAGGACACTTAGCAGGGGGTTGGCCATTTTAAGGGTTTTCTCAATCACTAAATCCTTCCAGTGCACTGAAACGTTCACTCCCTAAAAATACCCACAATAGAGAGAGAGCGCAACGCGTCATAATCTGAAGACCACGCCCACCGGGGGGGGGGGGGGGGGGGGGGAACAATCCAACGGTCTCCAATGACTTTGCATTGCGAGAGGCTGCCTCATTATGGCAAGCCGTTTTAACTTTTATTCATTTCCAGGATATGAATACTTGATATCAACAATTCAATTTTCACTATTTAAAACGATAGTTATTGATATCAGGAATTAGATTTCTACTAGTAACAATGGCAGTTTTTGATATCAGGAATTAGATTTTCACTAGTAACAATGCTCCTTCTTGATATCCACAATTAAATTTTCACTGTGTGAATTACAAATTCAATTGAAGAAGAAATAGATGAGAAGATAGATTGAAGACAATAACATTTATTTAATGTCAACCAGTGTCACCATACTGCTGTCTCACTTTTAACAGTGACTACAAAACAGCAAATAAATGTGGCCGCACATACACTATAATATACAACAAACACTGTATAAGTGTATTTTCAACCTGTTCTGAACAGTACAGTGAAATATCCAAACTGCCCAATCTGCAATGTTCGGATAAAGGTAAATGTGAGCAATAACATCTCATTGTATCACACTGGAACTGCAATGTAAAAAATTATTTAAGTATTTCTATATTTGGAACAACTATTATTTTTAAGAACTCCCAAATTGTGCACACAACACTGTTGAGTAAATACCTCATGAGGTAATGATCGGCACAGAACAGTCCAAAGTCCACATTAATTAGGGCACTGAACAATGAACACAAAAGGAAAATAACCATGGAAATTATATTACCTGAGCAACTGTAAAAATGAGTCTTAAGGTCCAAAAAAAAAAAAAAAAAATCTGTAAGACTAATTATTTTAAATCAGTTTTCAAATAAATCAAAGTTGGTATTTGGTAAACTCACCAACCAAAGTGATTGATTTTTTCAAATGATGGCAAACAATGCCAGATGCCATTGAGAAATCATCTAAGACAACTTGGTGAGGAGATTTGCATACTTGGATGATGGCTTAGGACGCATGGGGTCCAATCCCACAAAAAGCCTCTGATATATCTCAAAAGTATACACCAGTTTTGAGGGGTACTTGAGGTCGAGAGAATAGGTAAGTCCAAACAAGAGGCAGCATGCTTTCGACAGGTTTGGCACACCTCTGACTATGGGCTGTCCTTCTATGATAATCCCAATCGTGTCGGGATGATGGCACATGTACATTTTCAGTGTGCAACTGCCAAGCTCAGCATGCACCTCTATTTCAGCACGACTCTATTGGTGGAGACAAAAAAGAATCAAGAGTTTGGTCAGACAAACAGGTAATGAGATGAATAAAGCAGACAGGTAGAAGACATAAGACACAAAGTCAAAATTGTACTTTTGTTGCTAAAGGTGGTGGATACTAGACGGATATGGTGACTAGAGCATGTGACCAGAGTGAAGTCTACCATGACAGTGCCATAGAGTGTGGGTACTAAACTATAATTATCTACTGTAGCATGAGTGTTGTTTTTTTTCTGGCTCAAAGGATGCATTACAATAAAACAATGCAATTGTCCTTGCCTGTACCTGATTGGTCATCACATTACTGTTCATTAAGCTACAGAGTTTAAATATCTTTCAAGAGCAAACGTAATTACCCCATATCATCAAAGCATACAGACAGAAAAATAGACAAGTAGCTTTAAGCCCAATACATACGTGGTGGACACTGATGAGGTCTTCCTGTCTCTCCCCCATGTACTCAATCAGGCATCTCAGGACCACTTCTTTCCTTTTCTCCACAGAGGCAGATGGATCCTGTCAAAAAGTATAATTTGATCAAATTTGACAGCCGGATGACAGTAGCACAAATCACAGAACCTCTGCATTCAATTGCTATAACAGGTCCTACTATACATACACCACAGTACTACAAGATCTCACACTATCACCAGCATATCAGAATGTTGTTTACTCAAAAAAAGTAAAGGGGGACAGTTCACAAAATTGAGATTTACCTGTCCAAGTAGGCTGTGTTCATCAATATGAATCAAGCTTATATTAGTATATTGTCTATTTCTCACCTCAAATGCTTTCTTAAACATGTTTTAGTGGACCTTTTATGTGTAAAGAGACTGCTTAGGAGCAAGGCACACTTTTGGAAAATGGTGATGAGGGTCTGACAATGTAGGTGTTATGATCATTCTCTGGGTAGTATGAATGTGCTCACCATGTGTCAAAACAACTGGCTCAATAGATTTCAACATATACTGAAGATACACAGACACCACCATCCTTCCCATTAGGAACACGGTGAAATATTTATGACAAAGCACGTGACAGAAAATACATTGTGGATGTAAAATGTTTTACATATTTTTTTCTCTTACCTGGATTAGTGTCATCATTTGGGACTTGATTCTTTGACCGACGGCTCCTCATTTTGCGTTGAAAAGTGACAACAGCTTTGGAGTTTGCTTGTCCAACTGTGACATAAATGTCGACTCAAGTGATATGCAACTGATTCTCAGGAACTCTTCACAGATCTGTAAAGAGAAGTATACCATCTTACTTACATACCAAAAGTGATATGTTTTTTCTGTGATTTAAACAACATGAGAGTTTAGGATACAAATTAGTTTTCAATCGAATGAAAATCATGGACAGTGTCAAGCAGTAAAGGAACATATTCACTAAATAGTTATTAAGTATGAAAAATGCAAGAATGAAATTTAATCATTAGTCAAGTTTGTTGCCTTATGTGCCCCGTCTTCACAACTATGGGCCATTTACCATAATTGAGCAATGTGAAATGAAAAACTGAATGTGGCACAGCATAAAATAAACAATCTGATGTTGAAGAAAGTTTCGTGAATTATAATTTGAAAAAGATACTGTTGACTTGGTGCATACTGCACTGTATTTTGTAGCCATACCAGTAGATGACAAAGAATTACATTTTAGCTAGTCAACTTTGTTGAGTTTACCTTACCTGTGATGGTTCAAAGAGGGCAGGCCATCTCTCTAGAAGATCTGCAACACTAGGGGCATGTCCTACAATGTCCTGTCTTCTCAAACTGAAGGTTCTTGACATCATCTCATTAAAACTTATTTTTCTTTGTCTCAGAAATCAACTCCAGCCTGTCACTCTCAAGGGAATCTTCTGTTTTCCCGGCTGGATGAGGGGGCAGGTAGTTAACCTCGGCTTTCCGTGTTTTTTTTTAAATATTCTTTGCTGGTTGCTTTTCTTCAGAAGATTTGCGCTTTAGAGAGTTCACTAAGACTTCTGGAATCCCATGCATTCGAAGTTTGCTTCGGTAGCTTGATACTTTATATTTCAGGCTCTGCTGCCATCCATAGAGACCATTGAAGGAGCCTGGCTCCTTCAAACATGGGTTCTTTTTTATGAGAGCCTCTGCGACTGCACATCGTTGTGCATCACTTGGGTAGGGAGTGTAAGAAAAGATGAGCTCCGCTAAACACTCCAGAATGTTGAACTTAACACCAGGGTAAGTCTTCTCTTTGCACAAAAGGGAACCATCTCTGAGGTAGTTTTCATTGCCTTTTTGAAGCATTAGTTCAGTGTTATGTGAAAACTTTGGAATTGGAAACTCAGTTGGCCATGGCTTGTGCATTCCAGGGCTACTGGTACTGAGTATTATAGTGTCATCAGATTCCGCAGAGATGGAGCCACTTGATGTTGATAGTTGAGACAGAGTCATTTTCTGACACTGGTCTGGAGACAGAGCAATCTTCTGTTGGGAGCTCAGAAATGTCCACATTTGTCAACAAAATGACAGGTGGAACATAGACTATCTTCAGTGTGTCCCTATCCTTCAGGTCATCAATTGAACTTAAAGCAACAAAGTCATCAAAATCCTGGTCTTTGCGCTAAAGGCTTATGTCCATTGAGATCCCAAATGTTTGTTTTATTGTAGCTTCCAACTCTTTAACTGTATGTGGCTTTCCAAGAAGACAAAGTTTCTTTATGTCATGGTCCAGGATGACAATTTTTTTTACAGCTGCCTCCATTTTGATGATATAGCCTTAAAAAGATGACAAAACAACATATTATTTTTAAATTCAATCTGGCATTGTTTAGCAAGCATTCTTTGTGTTGTATGTGCTGGTATATCAAAGAAACTTAAAGAGAACTGTAAAAAAATGCATATATCAGTGACCACTTGAATTCATACCATATATGAAACGTGTATCTATTCCAGACAAATATGGCGCTCCAGCATCACCAAACGCCTTCCTGCAACCTTGTAGTCTGAGAGCGGACATACATCAGTAAAATCCTTCTGTTCCACAAAAACTACAAGCGCTTTGCTCTCCAGCTCAAACGCTCGAAAGTGCTCATCATACCAGGAAGTTAATACTTTAGCAATGAAATGGACCTTGTCTCTCAGAATTAATGTAAACTTTGCAGTTACAATAGTGAAGGCAAACCATTTGTTTACAAATGTTAAGGATAAGAATGATACAAGGATGAAACCGCTCAGGTTCATGCCAAGACTATTAACCCACATAAATAATTTAAAGCAATATTGCTATGTGTGAAAATGAATCATAAGTAGAAGTTTATAATAGTTTGTGTCTGCCTGCTCGGTGTGGATGTATTGTTATGTCCAGAGGTGGAAAGTAACGAATTACATTTACTTGCGTTTTTTTTGTGTGTACGTTTTTAAAATCTGTAATTTTACTTAAGTATGTTTTGTTTTAAGTATTGTAATTCACTTACATTATTCCAATTGTTTTCAACAAGATCAAATTTGAAAGAAATCTGTAATTTTATTCAGTGTAATGGTGCATTACATTTTGTTAACCTGTCAATTATAGCATCCCCTACGTGCAGGCATCAGTGTTGTGGTTGTCTGCTGAAGCCACATTAAATTTTTTTTTTATGATATACCTTTTAAAGCCTGGTAATTTTTAGTTATACAGTATATTTAACTAGATGTTGAGTAAATGTTAGTGGCAACTGACAGCTTACCAAACTGCCTCAGTGAAAGACTGACTATCATAAGAAACTGCTCTATTTGGTGATTTTTACTGTTTGTTGTGGGGAGGAGGAGACAGGAAGGTGATATATCTGCCTGTTATTGGTGGTTGGTAACGTTACATAAAAACGTCTTCAGAAATGTAATTGTATGGAGCCCACACTATTGTTTGCAATTTTGCCTATTTACTTACCTGGGAATAGTTATAGCTGTTATTGTATCTATTATGACGTTTTTCTTACCTGGATGTGAAGCTTGAAGACCCCAGGTAGAAAAAGTGCTTAAGTATCTAAAGACAAGGAAAATGCATGTTAGAATAAGGTTAAAAATCAGTTGTAAATGTAACTTATTTAAGTAATGGGTTAGAAACAGTTTTAGGGTTTTTTCAACAAAAAATCTGTCATTAATTGACTATGCAGCATTAAAAAAACGTGGATCAAATCTCTAAAATCAGACAGACTACTAAGCATACATCTCTACAGTCTAATATGTGCATCTGTTTTAGTAATGTTAAAGTGTACTAAAATAATCTGATTCCAGAGTCCTGTCAAAGACACACGGCTACCTTTTTTTGCCTGCTGTCCATAAAACACCATCATACTTTCCACTTGTTTAATTTCATATTAACAACACGGTCTTAACCGTTGTGATCTGCCGATCGACCACACTTTAGTTTGCCATGTGTGCAGGATAGCTAGCTATACAGTACAATTTGCAAACCTAACCTCAGCACCCTAGTGGAGTAAGCGATTTCGCGTCACTTTACATTATTCAGCTAAATTTGCTCAACCTACCGTGTTAATCAGTCCCTGAAATCCAGATCCGCTGCAGCGAACAAAACGTTGAAGTGCCGAGGAAGATACTGCATCTGCCTGGGAAAGTCCCCGCCAGTGAAAAAGGGATAATGCCAACTTATAAAATTTAAAATATTTACGATTGATGAACACACCTGCCACATCGACAGCTGCTCAAATAAATTGTGCATTGTCAACTCACTTTTATGACATTTATTGTACACAACAACCACATACAAATAACTAGCCAAATAAATTGCACTGGTTTTATTTAAAATATATTGTTATATAAAAACTGATATATTTTAAGTAAAGAGGAAGTATTTTGATTTGTTTTATTATAAAACATAAAACGAACTAGATTACAACTATTTAAAGTATATAAAACCTACTTTGTGGGTGTAGCACTTTTTATAGGCCTTTACATGCTACTCTTTTTCTTAGTCTTTGTCCGGTGTTAAATGTGTACCTGACATTTCGTGGAAGCTTTTGCTGTGTGGCAAGTTATGTTGTCATTATAAAGTGATGTGTTTGGGATCCTTGTTTACAGGAATACCAGGTTAAATAGGCAGAGAAGAATAAAAGTTTATGTAATTTATGTAAATGAATTGTATTAATCATTAAACATTTTATTCATCTACAGAAAAAAAGAAAATAAATTTTAAATAAATTTTTTTTTCATCTCTTTAACCATAACTTGCCCAAACATTTTGGTGGATCAGGTTTAAAAGTCCCATCCTCAGAACAATGAAGTGTTGAACTTCCAATAAGACTAAACCCACTGCTACATTTGTAGGACACGACATCTAAATAATCATAACTGTCCAAAGGCGCGTCTCCAAGCTGTCCATTTACTATGGCTGGAGGTGCCTTACATTTCACCACTAAAGAGAAAAAATCCAGGTGAATAAACACTTATTTTCAGATGCATCTCAAAGTGAAGATCACATAATTGTTTATACTCATCATGAATTGTTCTGAATAAATGTGTGCTCTTCAAGGTCATATTTCATTAAATTTTAAGAAAAAAAAAACCTCACCTTCACAGATAGGATCTCTGCCATCCCATCCCTGATCTCTGCACCATCTGTCTTTTATCAGTCCATCTAAGATATATCTGAAAACAAAAAACAAAAAAAGATCATCTTCTTACCAAATCAGAGCAAATCTAAATCTAAATCCATGGTTAAAACAGCACAAAGAAACTGACTTCAATGGTTTCACTTACCCTGTGTCACAAACTGCTGTAATTTTGTTGCCAAATAAAATCCCTTCTATTTCATATCTCCCATTGTGAAACTTTGGAGGACTTCCACATGATTTTTCTGTAAAGTATTAAATATATTATTGACTTATTGAAAAATAATCTTCAGTGTTGCCTTACTTTATATGACACAGATTTATTTTAAGCGGAAATGTGTGATGCTGTGAAGCTTCCTGCATCAGTGAAGAAAAACTGCTATAAAGGATTCTTAAGATATTCAAGGACTTGCTGATCTATACTGTACATCCTTCACATAGCTAAATTAGATTTTAAAAAACATTCAAAGGCATTTTAGGGAAATTTACAAATGTAGGATACTCAAAAAAATTATTGATAGTACATACTTGTGCATTCTAATTCCAGACTTGTCCACTGGTTTCTCTCACAAGTAACATATTTAGATGCTCTTGAGTTTACTGGTTTATACCCAATATCACACTCAAATGTTACAGTGGATCCATCTGGGAAACTTTCAGCCGAGAGAGAAGATTCTGACATGATGACATTCCTTGATGGAAAAGAAGGCGGTGTACACTGTGCTGTGGAGATAAACAAAACACATGCTTTACAGTAATCTGACGCAATACTATTCTATCCATCATCCTCACAATTATTAGCACTACTACACCATCTTAGCTTTACTTTGGTAACAAAGGACTAGATTGTGATTACTTTAAACAAAAGTAAATTAGTATGACTTAAGGAAGATGTGCTGATGAAATTAAATCACAGTGCTTCTTCATATGTTGCTCATACATTTCATTTTATTCTTTTTTCTTTTTAAATAGAGCCAAAGGTTACAAGATTTGAAAACTTTTGGCCTCTCTCAAACACTGAAACTAAAGCAGATTTTAGACACAACCGTGTTGATAACCACAACTTAATAATCAAGAGCTGAAGTTGATTAATATAGCACTGTTATCGTTGCAAAATGGTGTTAAGGTTACATAATTATTTGTGAACTGTGGACAAAAACACATTTGCTGATTAAATCAGTCCTGAGAGCATTATAAGGGCAGCAAAGAAGAGCTGGTCTATATGGCATTCTAACGGCCTGAGTCTTTGAACATGATAACATTGTTGCAGGTCAATATAAAAAGTAAAATAATTTTGGATTCATACATCCAAAAGCAAATGGAAGTCATGTGTGTGTTTGCCGTGTTTACAGTGAAGAATTCAGTTAATTCTGTGTATAGTAGCAGCATGCTATGACCATCAAGCTTTAGGCTTAAACTTTTCTGTTTGCAAAGCATTATTAGTTGCTAGTATCAACATTATGCTACTAGGTTATAAATGCGTGTACTGTTTTGTTCAGTGAATGAACTTACAATGTGCCCTTTTCTATTACTATATTACAGTTTTACACAATTCTCAGAATGGAAATATCATCCACCTTTTTTGAACAAACCTACTGCATTTTAAAATATGGATGGCACTTCAGGTTTGGAGTCGTGCCACTCAAAAGAACTGAAACAAACAATTTCTAATAATAAGCTTGTGCTACTAATAATCCTCATCTGTCAGATTGACTGAATGAAATGTAAATTAGCCTTAAATATTCTAATTTCTTACAGTAATATTTGACCCATAATATTGCTCCACAACTACTCTTGAAAGTCCTTGAGCTTTTGGGGTTTTTCATGATCTGCTGAAAGAAATTGATCACTTTTATACTTTTCCTTTTGATGTTAAATGGTTGAGAGGTAAGGAGAATAATGTCACCTAATTTTACCAGTTTTTGCAAATGAGTTAAGCTTTATAAAAACAATAAACAAAAACAATAAGCTTTACAAGTTTATTGCCAAGTTTATTGCCAGTATCTGATTTTTTACAGTTCTATGGAAGTTACTCCCATAATTCACTCATAGCGTCAGTGTAGGAAAAATAAGGATATGATTTTCTTGGGGAAACAAAAAACTGTTTTGTCCCAAATGACTCAATATACACAATGCTTCACACTACTTCCTAGTGGAAATCCTTACTCTTTTATGATTACTGCGAATTTGGACATACTTATTTTGTCACAAACTCCTACTTGTGTTTGAACTTTGTCCTAGTTCACCTAGCCTATATAGTTGGGAAGTATGCAGACATGGTTTCCAAAATTCCACACTTGTTTTTTTTTTCTCACTTAACGTTAATTCGGAACAGAACTCGCACTGTTTATACTACAAAACAGCATATAATAGTGCATAAGTACTCGAAATGGGACGCACCGACTGTAAAACCTTAAACTAAGTCGTAGTACGATAGATAGATAGATAGATAGATAGATAGATAGATAGATAGATAGATACTCACCTCGGACATGTTCACAGATCATAAGAAACGAAAGAAGAGCAACATTGAGCCACAAGACCTTGGATCCCATCTTGTTAATGTAGTCTTAATCAAGGCCAATGTTATTTGTTTTCTGCCCCAAATAAACAAAAAAGGCACTTTAGCTTCACGGCATAAAGAAATACACTTTTAAAATATGCATTTTTAAATAATCAAAAGTTAACACAAGCATTATCTACAGCAAAACAGGCACAAAAGATTCACATAAACAAAACTTGTTTCTGTTAGCCTGTTAGCGGTTAGCATAACAATCAAGACAGGTTTTAATTATTAACGTCACATTATTAAAAGACAACATGCACATGATTTGAACGAATGCATAAAATAGGTTTAGTTACCTAACCACGCTTCATTCGAATTTTTAAAGGCTAATCGTAACACTAAAATAATGTGTTAACTTTAGCGGAAGGGCGTGATACGAACACTGTTCAACACTTCCTTCCTCTGTTCAGTTCAGAGTCCATAACCCAAATCCTAATCTAACCCGACACACATAATATATAAATATACACATCAATATATATTGATGTGTATATTGATATATTATGTTATATTATATATATATATCTGTGTGTGTGTCCCAATCCCCCTTAATTCACCCTACATCTCTTCAGTGGGTCAATATTTATATATATATATATATATATTCTACTTTTTTTCCCCTTCTTCATTATACCGTCTTTTCAAGCGGTTGTGGTAGGTATACGTTAACAGTTAGCTACTCAGAGAAGTGAAAATGAATCCTTGTTTTAAGCGTCCTTACCTTTAGGTGTTTAGGAGGTTTCTCAATGTCCTGTGTTTGATTCAGAGGTATTCACCTTATTTTCGAACGCGGAAGTAAATATGGGTCCAGTTTCCGGTTTTTGTGCGGCACTTCCGTTTCCTCGCTTCTCTGGGCTAACTAACGATATCGATTGCGAAGGATTATGCAGAGTTGACAGAAAAATGTTACACATGCCGTAGCAGATGAATACAACAAAGAACTAAAGCCCCGCCTCACCCAGGTCGGGTTCTGGACCTGGTTGAAAACACTCATGCATCTAGCTGGCAGATTGCCAAAACTTCGCCGGCGCCTTCAGCACCGCCCTAAACACGGTCGAGCCAACGCTGGACTAAGTTAATATATCTATGGAGGTAGGCTATTTTGTCATGTCAAATGTATTAATAATGTCATCAGAATGCAACCAAAGCACATGATAGCAATAAGTAGATCATAGATGGCTATAAATAATTATAAATCATACAAAATAAATGCCATGATGATCATGCCATGATGACTAGATTTTATACAGGGGTTACTATAATGATTTTGTTTCTCCTTGGAGTTTTTATTCAGACTTCGTAGCCCAGCCACTTTTCTGGTATCGGGTGGTCTTCTGTAGGTCTTGTGTTCACGAAATGAAAAGAACAAACATATGGTCGTTTCTTCAAATGGGCTGCGTGGCGTGTCCGTTATTTCGGGTCCCATGTTAACCGGTTATTTAGAGCTTGCACACTGCCTGCGTGACACGCGCGTCTCAGGGAAAATGCGTGCATGCTAGAAATAGAATCGATGCCTATTTTTCACGCGACACGCAAGCGTTTCGGAAGCGCTTCCAGGCAAAATAGAATAGGAAAATATGTTTGTATGTCATTTTGATATGAATACATATTAATGACATTTTGATGTTTGAATTTAGGTTTTGACATAAATGCAGATATAGCCTAAATGTAAAAATATATATATATATTATCGATTTTCAAATATTGCACCTGTCAATACAGAACGAAATATTCTGTAGCCTATTTTGCCGTCAATACTACCGACGTTGTCTTTGCTGCTATATATTTATGTTTAACATTAAGTGCCTTCCACAACTCTCTCCCCATATGTCGAATATATCACCAATGAGGCTTATCATGTCACCTAGCAGCAGCAACGCCTCGTCAGAGACGTTTCTGGTGTGCAAAGACATAGAAAACACCACGCAACAGAAACGCCACGCAGCCAGTGTGTCGCCGGTCGTATAGGGCGCCTGATTATTAAAATGTCAATAATTCGATGATTAAAACACTCCTGCTCCAAGTAAATCTTTCTTTTGTGCCAGTTATTATGACAACCTCTAACTGCACAAACAATCCCGGTCTTCCTCGAAGCCATAACGATGAGTTTGTTGTTACGAACAACGCTCGCCAGTGACCGGAAGTGCCTTACCGGAAGTCTCGCACAAAATACCGTCAACTGGCTGCGTCCGTATTTCCGTTAAAAATAAGGTGAATATAAGGCCCGTTTAACTTTCAGGAAATGAGGGTGGAGATGTTACTGCAGTTCTCATGAAGCAAATTTCCGTCTAAAGAGGGCGTTACCGATGTGTCATAGACTAGGGTGGAAAGCCTACTCTGTGGCAAGCCTTTGCTTAAAATTTTCCCAGCAGCTGCAACAGCGCCATCTTATCCAAATATTACCAACAAAAACAAAGATTTGGATAGGTTAACCTAAAAAAAAAAAAGGTACTATACGGTTATCCGGACCACATGTGATGACCTACCCCAACCCCGCCCCTAAACCTACCCGTCACTGGGGTTTCGACCAACCAAGAGCGGTTGTGGTCACTGGGGTTACGACCACTGATCTATATAATGACTGGATAGCTCATGACGTTCTAAACTGCCACAAGGCAGTGAAGCCACCGGAAGTGTTCGAGCTTCGTGCAGAGTCCGTTTACCGTTACATTAACCCATACAATTTGTATTAAGCATTTCCTGAACATGTAACTTGCTAATCAAACACTTTATATGAACAAACTACTAATCTATAAAACACAAATCGGTCTTCCGACCTTTTAATATTGTGTCAGTTGATGTTGATATGCGCGAGGGAGAGAGAGCAATACAGCGCTCGGGTTGTTTGAAGGCGCTGAGAGTGCGCGCGCGCGGCCGGGGCTCTCTCTGCACTGATCTAAATAATTCGTTGTTACGACGACTTGTTCCCTCGTTTTAATAAATCGTGGACACGTTTAACTAATTCCCTCCCTCATTTTGATTTAACGAATTACAACGTGGCCACAATATAATAAAACGAGGGAACAAATTAGTATTGTGCTGAGGTATTATTAATTCGTACGTGGCTACGAAACAATATTCACATGAATATTCACCAATTCAAAAAAATATAGGTCTTTAGCATTCACTATTTAATTAATAGTATCAAACTGTTTTTCTTACCTGTGAAGATAGCTTTTCAGTGAAGGCCGACTAGTGTTCTCGTACAGCTTTTAATTCCTTTTGCAAAGAAATTGCCGTTTTTTAATAAGCAGGAAAAATTTCCGACTTTAAACAAATACCCATTTAAATGCTAAGAGTGTTTGCGTTGTAAAAATGTGCAGGGAGACTTTATATTTTAAAACGGTGTCTCGTTAGGCAATGTTTTTTCAGTCAAATCATAAAATTTCCTATTGATTCAATAGAACGCATGAGCTCACTAGGGAATACCAATATGGCGGCGCGGTGGCTTCACTGTTCATGACGTCATGAGCTATCCAGTCATTCTATATAGATCAGTGGTTACGACCAACCAGAGCGGTTGTGGTCAGGTGTGGTCCGGATAAAAGTTGTAAGAATAAGGTCCTGAAGCATTTATTTTTATTTTTATTGTTTACTTGATTTTTGGTCTTGTACTGTAAGAATTGTGGATGGATTTATAAACATTGAGAAATAAAGTTGAACAGAAATAAATATGACTAAATAATGAACAGAAAAAAAAAATTGCATATACAACTGGAAAAATGCATTTCCGGAGGAACTGCGAAGTGTGCTTGCTCGGGTGCGGTTCACTAACTTTAGCAGATAGTGGATAAGTGTGCGTTGAAGTTTGCTTGATCTGAGAATTTCAACAATAGTACTTTTTTCAAGATTGTGCAAAAAGGGGAAAAATTATGTGCATTAAGAGACATGTCTGCAATGTAGATTAGTGCCAATGGCATTGTTTATGTGGCTTGGTTGTTGGTTTTGAAATAATTGGTTATGAATATACAGCAGAGAGTGGGGGTGTTTTGGGTGATGAAATAGTAGCCAATTGAAAAGAATTTGACAGTCTTCATTTACTGTAACCAATAAGCCAATACAAAACTCACCCAGCTGTTCTGTGGTTGAGTGTTCCCTTTGATTAGGAACAAATTTACTATCTCAAATTAAGGTCTACCGTAATTAGCGATACTTTGATTGCTGCTGTCAAGATGGTTGTCATCACCTACACAGAAACGCTGATTTTTATAGCCTACTTAAATGAAAAACGCTATCAGTTTCACTATTAGCTTACTCTAGCGATGCAGTCGCAACAACATGGATAACGCTGTTTGGCCTTGCCTAACTTTATATGACATATGCGCCATATGCTAGAGTTAGGCTACACATCCCGCTGCCATTTCAGGGCTTGAATTTCGGTGCGGGAATGTGGGGATTGCGCATAATTTAAACCATTCCCGCAAGGTTAGCTTTTATAGTGCGAGAAATTCCCGCACAAATATATTCGCTTTATCTCAGAACAAATGATTAAAAAATAAATTCACAGATGCGATAAAAAAAAGATGTCAAACTGTCTTTTATTTTCGAATTTAATTCCTCAATCAGCGCTGGACCGGCATTTTCTGTCTTCCGCTGAGCCCTGGCCATAGACAGATCATATGTTTCACGCTGTCAATGCAGTGGTCTGCGTTGGGCCAGAGCCCGTCTACGGAGAGCCTGCCCACTCCCTATTAAGTCCAATTGTACCGAATTTTGGTTGTAGTTCCACCAGAGTTCCACTGGGGGCGATCGCCATGAGTGCAAAATGAATGGGAGTCTATGGGGCTTGACGGCTAAATGTGTCTCTTTCACCCGATTGCCGTTGAGAAATCTCAGATTTGAGTGTAGATTTTGCAAGTTCAACATGGGTTATAGGTCGAAAGTTGAATGAACGAGTACTTATGTCCTTTCGATTTCTTACAGGTTGAGCTGTTGCATTCTGCTAATGAACGCTGATTGGTCAGTGAAGGACTGATTACGACCAGAGATACCACTTGATGGCATCGTGGCATCCGAAGCAGGACCAGAAACAAACAAAACAAAAACTCGTCTAGCACGTGTATTTACCTGTGTCAGCTGTGTTGTCGATGCCTCCAGAGAAAACAAAGTGCAGAGCGCGAAAGCACCAGAGTGACTGAAGGATTGCCGTAAAGCAGTATCTCTGGTCGTACGATGTGTATGACGTCATTGACACTTTAAAACATTTTTTTAAGCAAATAAGTGACTCTAAAAAATCTAACACCCAGCAATGTGTAATTTCTTTGCATCTCCTTTCGAATACAACATTCAAATTACTAGACAAAAAAATTATATCCTGAGAAAAGTGGATTTTGGTTGGTATAGCGCCATGGTATAGCGCCATAGACCTCCATTCATTCTGCACTCGTCCTGTGAGCGCCCTCATATGGAATCAGAGTGGAACTGCAACCAGTTCAGAAGCCTGAACTGTACTGAGAGTGAAACTTCTCGCCTTATTAGACATTGGGCTGATCTTATTCACACTATCGAGTGTAGGTGCAGCATTCTAACATTGAGTCATAATGAGCTGTTTGTGAAGAAATTATCCGCTTCCAAATTATGTCATTTTATTCTCGAAATTGAAACATTAAAAAACAATTTGCTCTTTATGGTGTGCTAGAGCGCGGCAGCAACGAACCAACTGATCAGCTTGCAGCGTAACAACATTGAATGCTCGGCCGAACAGCTGATCATAGCTGTACAGGGCACCTTATTATTTTTCATTTCCATAAATATATCTAGTAGTAAAGCTAATGCAAGGGCTAGAAATCAATTACTCTTTTGCTGATACTTCCTTGTCATCATGGAGAGCGCAGTTCATGGTTGCATAACTTGCATAGCAACGACAGACGTGTCAAGCGCGAGGGAGAGGGAGAGCAAGCGCGAAAGGAGACAGCGGCGCGCCCGCGCTTTCCACTTGTTTTTACACATCTAGGGTGCGTTCCATTCGACATGGGGTGCTTCTCAATATCCCTCCTCGTCTCCTCTCTCCTCCATCCTATGACCCGGAAACCGATCGAGCACAGCCATCTTGAAGGACATCTCAATTAGTGATGGGTCGTTCGCGAATGAGCCGGATCTAAAGGCTGATTTATACTTCTGCGTCGGACCTACGCCAGAGCCTCTACGCTGTAGGCAACGCGTTGGTTTTCATTTATACTTCTGCGTCGTTGTCCGCGTTGACGCGCAATTACACTTGAAGAGGGAGCATGTGAAACCCGAGGGAGTGGTCCTAGCAGACCAATCACAGCGCTTGCGTCCGCGTAGAGTTGACGCGTTGTTACATTTTTGGAGAGGTGCACGTCAGGGTACGCCGAAGGGTACGCGCGCTACACACAGCCTACGACGTAGCTACGGCGTGAGTTCGACGCAGAAGTATAAAGGCCTCATAAGAGCCGGCTCCCGTCGTTCACCTACAAGAGCCGGCTCTTATGAGGCCTTTATACTTCTGCGTATATCTGAAGAGCCGACTCTACTTTTAAAAATATAGCCTATAGAAATTAAATCATTATGTAGGCTAATAATGAAATAATGAATGATTTTAATTGTATTGAAAATAATTGATTAATTCAAAAAACAACAAAAACATAATTATATAGGCCTAAAGGCGCACACACATTTGTTTCGACTGTCTTATCAGCCTCACATTCTGTTCCTGTCAATCATACACGCAATGTTGTCAACCAATTAAACTGCATGAGGGAGGGCCGAGCTAACTCACGTGACGAAAAATAATATTTTAATTAAATTTCGGGCGGGTGGCGGTTGAACCAGTCAAATTAAAAAAGTTTGCCACTATAAGCAAACCTGCAAGCTATGAGCCCAGCTGTCAGTAGCCTACTATTGGAGGAGGCCTAAACGTCTCGTAGATGAGACTGCCTGGGTTGTTTTGTTATTTTTTTTCGATATTAATTATATTTTAAAACAGCCGGTCGTAGCCTACCACTCGTGGAATAGGCATTTAAAAGAGAGATAGAGTCTGATATGACTCAGAAATGATATCGGGCAATGGCAGCGCAAGATGTTCAGAAGAACGCAAGAGCTAAACTTCTACAAGCTCAATAACATCCACATAAAAAATAAAAAAAGAAGGTAAGAAAAATAGTCAGTCATAACTTTGCCCATTAATTAGATGTGCAAGGCAAGCAGACAAGTTTTTGGGTTGTTATGGACAATTAAAAATGTAAATATATTCACGTTGCACAGTTGTGTGATGGACTTTCAGCGAGTTAAAACATATATTTTTTAAAGAGCCGTTTGTGATTCAAAAAGAGCCAGCTCTTTTCAGTGAGCTGAGTCAAACGAGCCGGCTCACGAAAAAGAGCCGGATTGCCCATCACTAATCTCAATTCTCTAAGTGCACCGCGAGGAGTCGAGGATCGAGGAGTGAGGAGGCTTCCAGAGGAGTCATGAGCGAGGATACACAGGTGTATCCTATGCGGAAGAGTTTTATCGACTAAAACGTGACGCACGTATAAATTCTCCTCCCCCTTCACATCGGTCACAATAATTTTGATTTATACTTTACTTTTGCAGTTTATATAAACCACACACCTCACATATTTCAACAGGGTATCTTTCTTTATTATTATTTATTATGAATTTCTTAAATAAACAAATTTCAACAACATGAGGGCAGATCCTCTGAGCGCTGCTGATGACGCGATGAAGTGACGCTCGAGTGATCAAGGATTCCAATGTATAAAAAAAGCTTTCATTCGATCCCTCCGTCCTCGCGTCTTTTCCTTGCAGCCTTCCCTCGCATCCTACAGGGGGCGGAGCTGAGACGCGAGGAAAGGAAGCGAGGAGAGGAAAAGAGGATGCACAAATAAGAAGTGAGAAGCACCCAGGGTCCATACGCAGTGTTCACTGCTCCCCTACTCCCTGAGCACGGTATATCAGTTGAAGTGGACTTCACTGACAATAACCGCTCATTTGAAACGCCCTGCTAACGTCATCAAAGAAAGTCAACTACGGGGTCGCGCAGATTATGATATAACATATATAGGACTATTCATATTTTAATTTTTATTATTATATTAGGCTATATATTTACAATTATATTGCACTATTTTACAACTACCTAAAATAAAATCACTTTACTTCACAAACTAGCTAAGCTGGCTGCATTCACTGAGGTAAATTATAATCATCAAAAATAGTATAGGCTATGTAATATTCACAACAATAACCGTTAAAAATACTGTCATTTAACAATGGCGAAATGTATGAATACTTACACACACGTTTTTTTATATTTTTTTATTGCAAACAGAGGATACAAATAACATGTGAATAGCCAAAATATACATAATATACAATAATAAAAAACATAAAAAAAAAAATATATATATATAACAAAATTGCTAGGGGAAGCTTATTTAAAAGAAAAAGAGGTCCATATGTTGACAGTTTTAACAGCCTTTTTGTTGTTTGAGCCAGAAATCAGATTAATATAATGTTCAACTTCATGGAGAAAAAGTACAAAACTAGGTTTTTTAGCGCTGAATTTACATTAATGACTATGACATTTTGCCAAAATAATTAACAAATTTATAATGAAATACATCTTTTCATTATTTTGACTTTTATAAAAGCAAAAAATAACATCCTTCCACAATAAAGCAAAGTCTTTATAAATATGATCAATTATGAATCTGCTGAGGTTTTGCCAAAATGTTCTGGTGAGTGGGCAATACCAAAAGAGGTGCAAGACAGTTTCTGGGTGGTCTTTACAAAAAGAACAGTTTGTCTTGATGTCTCTTTTAAATTTAATCATGTAATGATTAGCCGGGTAATATCTGTGAATTATTCTGAAAGATACTTCTTTCACCTTGTTTACTAGAAAGTATCTGTGAGGAATCATCCAAGCCTTTTTCCAATCAATGTCATTTACAAATCGGTTCCAATAAAATTTAACATTAGGAATAGAAACAATTTCTTTCTGGAATAATGCACGAATGTTCTTATTGTTATGAGGAAGTTGGGAAAAACAGATTCTTCCAACTGGCGAATCAGCCACATCGGGGAGAGAGATAGAGGTAGGTGGCAGTCTGCCAGTATATTTAAAAAGCATGATTGTGCCTGATGGAATGGCGTCAAATACAATTGCGAATTCTTTCGGTGTAACTGGAATGTTATATGTTGATGAAAAGTCTCTATAGGAGAAAAGTCGCCCCTCTTCATTAAATATCTGGTCCACCAGCAGAATCTGATTACGTACCCAATTCTCAAAAAAAAAGACACTTGTTCTTATATAAAATATCTCTGTTATTCCAAATTAGATACCTGTGAGGTGAGAAATTATGATTGTAAATAAGAGACCAAGCTAAGAGGACCTGCTTGTGAAAAGTGGACAGTTTTACAATTCAAAATAAAGCGCAGACCACCAAAACGAGAGAATATATAATGGGGAATAAAATTCCAAATTGAGACAGGGTTTTTAAGAAAACGCTTAGCCCAATTAATCTTAAAAGTATTATTTAGAGTATTGAAGTCCAAAAAATTGAGCCCACCAGATTCATATTTGTTCATAACAACACTTTTTTTTTATATAATGGATACGATTTTTCCAGATGAAGTCAAAAAGCATTCTGTTCATATCTTTACAAATTTTACTGTCTAAGTGTAAAGAAAGGGCTGCATATGTAAGCCGAGATATCCCTTCAGCCTTGGTAAGCAACACTCTGCCTTAGAGATAAGTCCCTTTGCAACCACTGGTTCAGTTTGTTCTGAGTTTTATTAATGATTGGAGAGAAATTTAACAGACATCTCATTTTCTGATCTTTAGAGATAATAATACCCAAGTAGGTAACTTCGTTCTTGATCGGAATGTTGCAAATAGTTTGTATATTACAGTCTTTTAAAGGCAACAGCTCACATTTATTAATATTTAGGCATAAACCAGATGCCTCTGAAAACTGGTTAATTACTTGAATGGTGACAGGTATCTGGCTTGCATTTTTTAAAAAGATTGTGGTATCATCAGCAAGCTGACTGATGATGATATCCCTACCCGCAATAGAGATTCCTTGTATAGCACTATTACTGACATAAGTTGTGAGAATTTGTGTACAAAGTAAAAACAAGGGGAAATCGGGCATCCCTGACGAATACCCCTTTTCAGATTAAATCTTAAAGGGGATGTTCCATTTTTCAGTTTTATACAGCTATTGCCATTAACATATAAGGTTTTAATTGCTTTGCGGAAAAATTCCCCAAAACCAAATTTCTCTAAAGATAAAAAAATAAATTGGTGTTCTATTGTATCAAAGGCCTTATAGAAGTCTAAGAGGAGGATGAAGCTATCTTCAGATATTAAGTCAGAGTAGTCAAGAATATCTAATACTAGTCTAATATTATTAGATATATGCCTGTGTCTCATAAAGCCTGATTGTGTCTCATCTATAATTGTGTCAAGAGTTTCTTTAATTCTTCTGGGAAATATTGAAGCCATAATTTTGTAATCATTGTTTAGCAGACAAATGGGTCTCCAGCTGTCAATAAAGAGTGGATCTTTTCTAGGCTTGGGAATCAATGTGACAAGTCCTTGAGTGAGGCTAGGAGGAAGGGAATCATTCTCTATACTCTCTATAAAAACCTGTAGTAAAAATGGGGCCAAGTGCTCTGAGAACGCTTTGTAAAATTCTGCACTTAACCCGTCAGTGCCCGGAGATTTTTACACACACGTTAGTTATGACCGTTCTGACTGGTGATGACGTGGTGCGCGAAATGATAGTTGGGTGATCATCGCTCTCCACTTCCTGTGAAGTGATGTATCGATGTTCCCTTATTCCCTATGCCGTGCGCAGTGCCCTTCGAACTGAACATGTTCGCTCCCTTCGGATTGGAATCTCACTTAAGATGGCGGAATACCCTGTGAAGTCCACTTCGCAGTCCACTTACGGTCAAATGGAACGCACCTCTAGAGCGACGTTGTTGATTGTTTGAGCGTGTGACTGCGCATTTCTCCTTGTTTTCTATTGTTATGCGCAGCATATTTCCCGTGCGCACAAACACAGCCACAGACAATTAATTGTTTGTTCGGTTAGCGAAGAAGAGCATGATGTATTTTGTATAAAGTTAAAAAAAAATTTTTTTATTAACTGTTTTGAGAACTGGAAATGCACAATTCATGCATACAAATCTGTATATATTAATAAATGAAGATGATTAAATTAGACCGATGCAAAAAACGAAATTCAGGCCCCTGCATTTATTAAGACAAACCTAAAAACGAATGCAGTCTATACACTGACTTGGCAGCTCTGTGAAATGTAATACAACAGTGCCACCTACTGTCTAAATGCATTAACATTAAAAGTGTGAGGTGAAACCTATTTTTTACAGTCTATGGGTGAAACTCTTTTGCATAGACATAGGTAAATGGGTTTGTCAATTAGCCTGAAATAAAAAAAATATACACAAAAATAATACACAAAAAATGTACAAAGTTTGGTTTCGATACGTGACAGAGTTCCTTAGATATGGACGACTTCCTGTTTGGCGACTACGCCGGCGATTTCGTTTGGCTGTGACGGGCAAACGCTTCCGAAAATCAAAAATCCTTCTAGTAACTTTTGTGAGGCTTGGTCCAAGGATCATGTACGTCCAGTTTCGTGAAGTTCGGACCAAATTTGTGACCTGTGCAAATTTAGTTTCGCTTTCTGTTCAATCCAATATGGCGGACAAACGACATGGACTCGTGATGTCATCTTCGCGAGCAACTTACACCGGTACTGACCGGACGTTTTAAAGTTGGAACGGTGTCTCTGTCTCAAAGGGCCTAGGCGCAGGAGCTGGCCAAAATTTCTCTCCCGGGAATAATAATAATAATAATAATAAGAAGAAGAAGAAGAAGAAGAAGAAGAAGAAAACTTAAGAAGAACAATAAGTGTGCTGCTTTCAGCAAGCACACTTTAATTATAAGTATGAACTAACTTTTGCAATACGCTATGCTTACACTACCCTAAACGAATGAAAAGATGTGCTGTCCTAATCACCCAAATATTACTCAAAAAAGGGGTTTTGGCTCAGTTTACATAAACGTTTATGTCACACATCTTTTCATTATATTATTAACTTTTTTTCCTGTTAAAATGGATAACATCTTCAATATTACAGAAATGTATCAGGTGTTGGGCTGATGTTTTTAATTTATGGCAAGAAACCTTGAACAAGGCGGAAATTCAAAAACTGTCCCAATCACCCTTGGGTTGTACTTATATTTAATGTGTTTTTGGATTGTTCTGCTGACGAAAAATCTTTCTGAGAAATTTCAGTTGACAAAAACTCTTGATAATTAGTGACCTACAGCTTTTTACAGCTTTACCATAACTTACCCAAACATTTTGGTGGATCAGGTTTAAAAGTCCCATCCTCAGAACAACGAAGTGTTGAACTTCCAATAAGACTAAACCCACTGATACATTTGTAGGACACGACCTGTGAATAATCATAACTGTCCAAAGGCTCCTCTCCAAGCTGTCCATTTACTATGGCTGGAGGTGCCCTACATTTCACCACTAAAGAGAAAAAAAAAAAAAAGTTGGCTCTTCAATGTCATATTTCAGTCAAATTTAAGAAACGAAAACCTTCACCTTTACAGAAAAGATCTCTGCCATCTTGTCAGTAAGAAATGTGTCAATATGTATACTTAAGTACTTATCGTCATGTATGATTTTAGGTCAGTCAGATTCGAGGATCGGAACTAACTGTTTTACATATTAAAAACAACCTAACGAGCTTATTGTCAGGTTTATGTTCTGTTATGTGGACCCATATTTTGTCATTCTCTTCTGTTTACTTCACTTCCTGTTTCAACGTTGTTTAGTTTTAGTAACTGAAAATGTCCTCGTTTTTGTGCATGCTGACCACATCGTAACACTTATTAATATAGCTTATTAAGATACAACAATTTGTATGGTCCTGTCAAGCAGACAAAAACATGAACATGATGAATAGGACATGTGGCTTTGCATGGTTAAACGATGTACAGCTATTATCACTTAGGGTGTACTCACTTTTGTTGCCAGCTATTTTGACAATAATGGCTGTATGTTGAGTTATTTTTAGAGGACAGTAAATATATACACTTCTATACAAGCAGGAAGCAGCACATTGACTACTCTAAAATCTATCCAAGTTTAATTTCTATAGTATTGTCCCTTGAGAAGATATACTAAAATGTTTGCTGAAATGTGAGGGGTGTACTCACTTTTGTGAGATACTGTATATATATTTATATCACAATATATTTATAATTTAACATGACCCGTTAACTCTACTATTACTAAAAGAAAATAAGAAAAAGCGGCTCACAAAAGCATCCTAAAATTAAAATAGAGGTCTCATGGTTCATATTCCAAATGAATGAAATTTAAAAAGCATAATTCATTGAAAACATTCTGCTCTATAAAGGTGTCCAGCAAGCTTACTTTCATGGCTGTCAAGATCTGAAATTTTGTGCACAAGTTCTATGGGTGACCTCTATGGTGGGGTTTTATCACATGTCTCGCCCCCATTTACTTTCAGCTAAACATCTCCCTTTGTGTTTCACAAAAAAAAAAAAAAGATCTGGAATTAAATGGAAGTACTTACATTTGCAAGTGAGGAGCAGTTTTGTCCAGTTGTTTTCCTCACAGGTAACTGATTTAGACACTGTCGAGTCAACTGGCTCATATCCACGAATGCACTCAAATGTTACTTTGGATCCATATGGGAAACTTTTTTGCATGCGGAATTCCTCTGTTAAGGTGACATCTCGTCCAAAATCAGGTCGGCTACAAGGCCCTGTGGAGATAAACAAGTAATATGAATTACAGTCGTCTGATGCATAACTCCATTAACAGATCCAGTACTATTTTAGTTATCATCACTAATTTCTGTCTTTTTCCCCGCTATCTATTTTAGGTATCATGAGGTACTTGAATGTGATATAGAGCCCTGGGCGGGACTGTTTTCTTAATCCGCTCCCACTGAATTTCTGACCATTACCGCCCGCTCCCGCAACGTGTGTGTTTCACTCCTACCCACACCCGCAAACATTCTGTTACAGCTTGTAGAAATGATGAAAAACACAAACATTAGGGCTATGCTAGACATTCAGAATAACAGACATTAAACATTGCGTTTAACTAAACTAACCATAAGATAAAGTAATGCTAGCACCACACAAACACATTTGGACAGATTTTTTATTATAATTATAAAATTCTATCAAATGTTAAAGGGGACATCGGATGTCACTTTTTACAACATGTAAAAAGTCTCTGATGTCCCCAGAGTGTGTATGTGAAGTTTTAGCACAAAATACCCCACAGATCATTTTTTATAGCATGTTGAAATTGCCACTATTAGGGGGTAAGCAAAAACGAGCCTTTTTGTGGGTGTCCCTTTAAATGCAAATGAGCTGGTGCTCCCACCCCTTTCAAGAATAGAGCGGAGCTTCAAGAGCTCATACCGACAACAAAACAGGACGCACTGAAAATGTCAGAAACTGTCAGTAGCAGTGTTCAGTTCAAACCAGAGTCAGACAATAATGCCTACAGAGCCAGAGAATATATGCTGCATGCTTTTTCAAAAAGACGCAAAAATATCACAGAATGATCCCATGTGGCATATATTCTATGTGTTCAGGGGGTATACGATATGAAATTTAATGTATTATTTAATGAAAATCTTCACCTTGGCCGATGGTCTGTGCTTGACTGCGTGTTCATGAAAGACCCAGAAAAACACACAATTTGTGAGAAGTCAAGATGAACAAAAACGCAAAATCAAATACAATCCATGTTCCTTCTTCTCTGAGGTGAATATACTTTATATGTTGTGTCTTTACGAAGTTGTGAAGAAAGTTCACTGACACTTTTTGGGGTTTTCTTGGCGTTGTATTTCATGATGTGAATTTACTCAACGAATTAATGAAATAATTAATCACTTAGCCTAGCCTACTACAGATTGCTATGGAGGAAGAGAATGTTACTGATCGACTGTGTGAACTTCACTTGTTGACTCCTTTCTTTTTACACAGCAAATAGAGGCACCCAAGCTGTATTTTTTTATATACTGTATATTCCCACCTGCAGAAAAGGTAAAACCGCCCACTACCGCGAGATTTGCGCTGGGTCCAATCCCAATGCAGCCCTCTAAATGTGAAAGTCAGCTAGACTAATAGCTCAAGACTTTCTTAACAAATGACAAGTGAGTAAATTCTCATCTTCATTTTGGGTGAGCTACTCCTTTAAACAGTGACATCACTAAGAGATAACAGGGTGTGCAGTCATGCAATAATAAAATCATTATATTCTTACCAATGCACTTTGGTGGTTTAGGGTTCCATCCATTTTCTGTGCACAAAATACTTGAAACTCCTTTCATTGTATAGCCATCATCACATTTGTATTTTATAAAGTTGCTCAGCATATAGGGGGGTGGTCTTCCTTCGATTCTATATGCGTGTGGAATTTCAGGCTTTGGACAAACATCTGGAAAAAAAAGAAAAGAATAAAAGTTTATGTAATTTATGTAAATTAATTGTATTAATCATTAAACATTTTATTCATCAACAGAAAAAAAAGAAAAGAAATGTAAAATAACTTTTTTTTTTTTTCTCTTTAACCATAACTTACCCAAACATATTGGTGGATCAGGTTTAAAAGTCCCATCCTCAGAACAATGAAGTATTGAACTTCCAATAAGAATAAACCCACTGTTACATTTGTAGGACACGACCTGTGAATAATCATAACTGTCCAAAGGCTCTTCAAGCTGTCCATTTACTATGGCTGGAGGTGCCCTACATTTCACCACTAAAGAGAAAAAAAAAAAAAAGTTGGCTCTTCAATGTCATATTTCAGTCAAATTTAAGAAACGAAAACCTTCACCTTTACAGAAAAGATCTCTGCCATCTTGTCAGTAAGAAATGTGTCAATATGTATACTTAAGTACTTATCGTCATGTATGATTTTAGGTCAGTCAGATTCGAGGATCGGAACTAACTGTTTTACATATTAAAAACAACCTAACGAGCTTATTGTCAGGTTTATGTTCTGTTATGTGGACCCATATTTTGTCATTCTCTTCTGTTTACTTCACTTCCTGTTTCAACGTTGTTTAGTTTTAGTAACTGAAAATGTCCTCGTTTTTGTGCATGCTGACCACATCGTAACACTTATTAATATAGCTTATTAAGATACAACAATTTGTATGGTCCTGTCAAGCAGACAAAAACATGAACATGATGAATAGGACATGTGGCTTTGCATGGTTAAACGATGTACAGCTATTATCACTTAGGGTGTACTCACTTTTGTTGCCAGCTATTTTGACAATAATGGCTGTATGTTGAGTTATTTTTAGAGGACAGTAAATATATACACTTCTATACAAGCAGGAAGCAGCACATTGACTACTCTAAAATCTATCCAAGTTTAATTTCTATAGTATTGTCCCTTGAGAAGATATACTAAAATGTTTGCTGAAATGTGAGGGGTGTACTCACTTTTGTGAGATACTATATATATATATATATATATAATTTAACATGACCCGTTAACTCTACTATTACTAAAAGAAAATAAGAAAAAGCGGATCACAAAAGCATCCTAAAATTAAAATAGAGGTCTTATGGTTCATATTCCAAATCTTTTGAAACCATCCTAAAGCACTATGTGATGAATGAAATTTAAAAAGCATAATTCATTGAAAACATTCTGCTCTATAAAGGTGTCCAGCAAGCTTACTTTCATGGCTGTCAAGATCTGAAATTTTGTGCACAAGTTCTATGGGTGACCTCTATGGTGGGGTTTTATCACATGTCTCGCCCCCATTTACTTTCAGCTAAACATCTCCCTTTGTGTTTCACAAAAGAAAAAAAAAGATCTGGAATTGAATGGAAGTACTTACCTTTGCAAGTGAGGAGCAGTTTTGTCCAGTTGTTTTCTTCACAGGTAACTGATTTAGACACTGTCGAGTCAACTGGCTCATTTCCACGAATGCACTCAAATGTTACTTTGGATCCATATGGGAAACTTTTTTGCATGCGGAATTCCTCTGTTAAGGTGACATCTCGTCCAAAATCAGGTCGGCTACAAGGCCCTGTGGAGATAAACAAGTAATATGAATTACAGTCGTCTGATGCATAACTCCATTAACAGATCCAGTACTATTTTAGTTATCATCACTAATTTCTGTCTTTTTCCCCGCTATCTATTTTAGGTATCATGAGGTACTTGAATGTGATATAGAGCCCTGGGCGGGACTGTTTTCTCAATCTGCTCCCACTTAATTTCTGACCATTACCGCCCGCTCCCGCAACGTGTGTGTTTCACTCCTACCCACACCCGCAAACATTCTGTTACAGCTTGTAGAAATGATGAAAAACACAAACATTAGGGCTATGCTAGACATTCAGAATAACAGACATTAAACATTGCGTTTAACTAAACTAACCATAAGATAAAGTAATGCTAGCACCACACAAACACATATGGACAGATTTTTTATTATAATTATAAAATTCTATCAAATGTTAAAGGGGACATCGGATGTCACTTTTTACAACATGTAAAAAGTCTCTGATGTCCCCAGAGTGTGTATGTGAAGTTTTAGCACAAAATACCCCACAGATCATTTTTTATAGCATGTTGAAATTGCCACTATTAGGGGGTAAGCAAAAACGAGCCTTTTTGTGGGTGTCCCTTTAAATGCAAATGAACTGGTGCTCCCACCCCATTCAAGAATAGAGCGGAGCTTCAAGAGCTCATACCGACAACAAAACAGGACGCACTGAAAATGTCAGAAACTGTCAGTAGCAGTGTTCAGTTCAAACCAGAGTCAGACAATAATGCCTACAGAGCCAGAGAATATATGCTGCATGCTTTTTCAAAAAGATGCAAAAATATCACAGAATGATCCCATGTGGCATATATTCTAAGTGTTCAGGGGGTATACGATATGAAATTTAATGTATTATTTAATGAAAATCTTCACCTTGGCCGATGGTCTGTGCTTGACTGCGTGTTCATGAAAGACCCAGAAAAACACACCATTTGTGAGAAGTCAAGATGAACAAAAACGCAAAATCAAATACAATCCATGTTCCTTCTTCTCTGAGGTGAATATACTTTATATGTTGTGTCTTTACGAAGTTGTGAAGAAAGTTCACTGACACTTTTTGGGGTTTTCTTGGCGTTGTATTTCATGATGTGAATTTACTCAACGAATTAATGAAATAATGAATCACTTAGCCTAGCCTACTACAGATTGCTATGGAGGAAGAGAATGTTACTGATCGACTGTGTGAACTTCACTTGTTGACTCCTTTCTTTTTACACAGCAAATAGAGGCACCCAAGCTGTATTTTTTTGACCGCCCACTCCCACCTGCAGAAAAGGTAAAACCGCCCACTCCCGCGAGATTTGCGCTGGGTCCAATCCCAATGCAGCCCTCTAAATGTGAAAGTCAGCTAGACTAATAGCTCAAGACTTTCTTAACAAATGACAAGTGAGTAAATTCTCATCTTCATTTTGGGTGAGCTACTCCTTTAAACAGTGACATCACTAAGAGATAACAGGGTGTGCAGTCATGCAATAATAAAATCATTATATTCTTACCAATGCACTTTGGTGGTTTAGGGTTCCATCCATTTTCTGTGCACACAATTTGAGATTCTCCTTTCATTGTATAGCCATTATCACATTTGTATTTTATAAAGTTGCTCAGCATATAGGGGGGTGGTCTTCCTTCGATTCTATATGCGTGTGGAATTTCAGGCTTTGGACAAACATCTGAAAAAAAAGAAAAGAATAAAAGTTTATGTAATTTATGTAAATTAATTGTATTAATCATTAAACATTTTATTCATCAACAGAAAAAAAAAGAAAAGAAATTTAAAATAACTTCTTTTTTTTTCTCTTTAACCATAACTTACCCAAACATATTGGTGGATCAGGTTTAAAAGTCCCATCCTCAGAACAATGAAGTATTGAACTTCCAATAAGAATAAACCCACTGTTACATTTGTAGGACACAGCCTCTAAATAATCATAACTGTCCAAACGCTCCTCTCCAAGCTGTCCATTTACTATGGCTGGAGGTGCCTTACATTTCACCACTAAAGAGAAAAAATCCAGGTGAATAAACACTTATTTTCAGATGCATCTCAAAGTGAAGATCACATAATTGTTTATACTTATCATGAATTGTTCTGAATAAATGTGTGCTCTTCAAGGTCATATTTCATTAAATCTTAAGAAAAAAAACCTCACTTTCACAGACAGGATCTCTGCCATCCCATCCCTGATCTCTGCACCATCTCTCTTTTATCAGTCCATCTAACATATATCTGAAAAAAAAAAAAGAAAAGATCATCTTCTTACCAAATCAGAGCAAATCTAAATCTAAATACATGGTTAAAACAGCACAAAGAAACTGACTTCAATGGTTTCACTTACCCTGTGTCACAAACTGCTGTAATTTTGTTGCCAAATAAAATCCCTTCTATTTCATATCTCCCATTGTCAAACTTTGGAGGACTTCCACATGATTTTTCTGTAAAGTGTTAAATATATTATTGACTTACTGAAAAATAATCTTCAGTGTTGCCTTACTTTATATGACACAGATTTATTTTAAGCGGAAATGTGTGATGCTGTGAAGCTTCCTGCATCAGTGAAGAAAAACTGCTATAAAGGATTCTTAAGATATTCAAGGACTTGCTGATCTATACTGTACATCCTTCACATAGCTAAATTAGATTTTAAAAAACATTCAAAGGCACTTTAGGGAAATTTACAAATATAGGGTACTCAAAAAAATGTATTTATAGTACATACTTGTGCATTCTAATTCCAGACTTGTCCACTGGTTTCTCTCACAAGTAACATATTTAGATGCTCTTGAGTTTACTGGTTTATACCCAATTTCACACTCAAATGTTACAGTGAATTCTGACACGATGACATTCCTTGATGGAAAAGAAGGCTGTGTACACTGTGCTGTGGAGATAAACAAAACACATGCTTTACAGTAATCTGACGCAATACTATATTCTATCCATCATCCTCACAATTATTAGCACTACTACACCATCTTAGCTTTACTTTGGTAACAAAGGACTAGATTGTGATTACTTTAAACAAAAGTAAATTAGTATGACTTAAGGAAGATGTGCTGTTGAAATTAAATCACAGTGCTTCTTCATATGTTGCTCATACATTTCAATGTATTCTTTTTTTCTTTTTAAATAGAGCCAAAGGTTACAAGATTTGAAAACTTTTGGCCTCTCTCAAATACTGAAACTAAAGCAGATTTTAGACACAACCGTGTTGATAACTGCAACTTAGTTAATCAAGTGCTGAAGTTGACTAATATAGAACAGAAAATATCAAAATATTGAAGAGAAATAAATATGACTGTAAATAATGAACAGAAAAAAAAAAATATTGCAATTATAAGTATGAACTAACTTTTGCAATACGCTATGCTTACACTACCCTAAACGAATGAAAAGATGTGCTGTCCTAATCACCCAAATATTACTCAAAAAAGGGGTTTTGGCTCAGTTAACATAAAAGTTTATGTCACACATCTTTTCATCATATTATTAACTTTTTTTCCTGTTAAAATGGATAACATCTTCAATATTACAGAAATGTATCATGTGTTGGGCTGATGTTTTTAATTTATGGCAAGAAACCTTGAACAAGGCGGAAATTCAAAAACTGTCTCAATCACACTTAATTCACCCTACATCTCTTCAGTGTGTTGTACTTATATTTAATGTGTTTTTGGATTGTTCTGCTGAAGAAACACTGTAAAAAAAATATCTTTCAGAGAAATTTCAGTTGACAAAAACTCTTGATAATTAGTGACCTACAGCTTTTTACAGCGGATGCCTTTGAAAACACGGCTAGCCTCACTTTCATACCTGTCATGGCGCTGCTCTGAATAAGGTCTATAACTAGCAATATGGGGTTTATGCTTTATTCATTTATTTATGGCATGGGGCAGATTGTCAGACACATCTCAGGAACACACAATATTAGGCCTAAATGAATAAAACATGACAGTAATAAATGCATTTGATCACTGTATAGTTATCTAAAATCTGCTATTGTAAAAACAAACATGTTCTGTGATATATGCATATATGAACAGGATATATTTGGAGGCAGCACAGAAACATTTTGTCTTGGATTTTTTCATAAACTGTAGGTTCATGACAAGCTAGTTGATTGAGACGCATGCCTGAAAACAGATCAAAGAAACAATGTGAACAATTAAAAATTAATTATTAATATTGACTATGAATATAGAAATATGTCATGTTTTTTGAAACCGGTATGACTTTTACCTTTGATAATGTACAATAAAACTTTTCAGTACAATAAAAGCAGATGGTGACAAATCGGCCTACTGTAAGCCAATCATAAAAGACCCAGCTGTTTCACAACAGTCAGTTACCATTGACAGATACCTTATAAATAGAGCTTATAGGAGTAAATGGTTCCTTCCTACCCACTGCATTCCCTACTTTGACTACATTTATCAGCTCACATGAATATGTCATAGCAAACAGCTTCAAGATTAGCTCTAAGATAAACAGACCAACAGAAAGGAGTTTATTCAATGTTGAATGTGCGGAAGTCTGGGGAACAATCCAACGGTCTCCATTGACTTTGCATTGCGAGAGGCTGCCTCCTTGTCATTTATGACTTAATAACAAAAGACAGAAAAAAATGCTGCTGTGAGACAAGGTGTACAGCAAACAAGCTAAAAAACCCAGAAATAAATTTGTATAAGCTTCCGAACTGTAAAAGCCAGCCTTTAAGGAGACAAAAGTGGATACAGGCAATAAGACGTGAAGCATCAGCAGGAAGAATAGGTAAATTGTGGGATCCTGACACTCAGTATGTTTACGTGTGCAGTAAACATTTTGTCACTGGTAAGTCAAATATCCAAATGTCAGTTTTATATATTATATTTATGTAAGCTAAGCTGTTGCATTTTTTACAATATCATGTCGCGTTACAGTGGGCGTAGTTCTCAGAGTAGTTCGAGAACTAGTTGCGCCCTGTCTCACTCTCAATTGATCCACTTTTATGTCCTGAAACAACTGTTTTTTGGGGTCGACAGCTTATAAAAATGTATTTCTGGGTTATTTAGCTTGTTTGCTGTACACCTTGTCACATAGCAGCTTTTAGACATTGTTTTGTTATAAGTCATAAATGACAAGGAGGCAGCCTCTCGCAATGCAGTCAATGGAGACCGTTGGATTGTTAAACAATAAAGGCAGTTTACACTGTGCTGTGGAGGTAAACACAAAACATGCATCTGAATCAGTATTCCTGTAACACGGTAACTAGTTAATTGTGCAATAAAGCTAATTAATAGAGCAACTCTGTCATTCAGATCAATGGCAAAAAGTACACTATTTGTCCACTGTAAAAAGTAATACCTAGATCCAACTTATAAAAAGTGAGGCAAGTGGCTGCATGGGATGTTTTATGTTGATTCAACTTGCAGCCTTTTTTAAGTATAATAAAAACTGTAATATTGCTTAATACAAACACAGAATCAAGTTGAGTTAACTAATAGTACTAGTATTGCTTAGTTAGATAAACCTACTTTTCTTGGTACAGGTAACGTATTTATGGTTTGCTACAAGTAGCCTGTACTCATTTTAATTAGGTTTTATGAACTTTATTTTCTTAGTAAAATTAACATAATCATATATGAATAAACATTTTTTAGTCCTGGCTATAACCTCAGAAAATAAATCTAAATGTCCATATTCTAATACAGTGATTAACTTTACATAGACTTTGTCAATAACAATTACAAATTCAATTGAAGAAGAAAAAGATGAGAAGATTGAAGACAATAACATTTATTTAATGTCAACCAGTGTCACCATACTGCTGTCTCACTTTTAACAGTGACTACAAAACAACAAATAAATGTGGCCGCACATACACTATAATATACAACAAACACTTTATAAGTGTATTTTCAACCTGTTCTGAACAGTACAGTGAAATATCCAAACTGCCCAATCTGCAATGTTCGGATAAAGGTAAATGTGAGCAATAACATCACATTGTATCACACTGGAACTGCAATGTCAAAAATTATTGCAGTATTTCTATATTTGGAACAACTATTATTTTTAAGAACTCCCAAATTGTGCACACAACACTGTTGAGTAAATACCTCATGAGGTAATGATCGGCACAGAACAGTCCAAAGTCCACATTAATTAAGGCACTGAACAATGAACACAAAAGGAAAATAACCATGGAAATTATATTACCTGAGCAACTGTCAAATGAGTCTTTTAAGGTCCAAAAAAAAAAAAAAAAAAAAAAAAAATCTGTAAGACTAATTATTTTAAATCAGTTTTCAAATAAATCAAAGTTGGTATTTGGTAAACTCACCAACCAAAGTGATTGATTTTTTCAAATGATGGCAAACAATGCCAGATGCCATTGAGAAATCATCTAAGACAACTTGGTGAGGAGATTTGCATACTTGGATGATGGCTTAGGACGCATGGGGTCCAATCCCACAAAAAGCCTCTGATATATCTCAAAAGTATACACCAGTTTTGAGGGGTACTTGAGGTCGAGAGAATAGGTAAGTCCAAACAAGAGGCAGCATGCTTTCGACAGGTTTGGCACACCTCTGACTATGGGCTGTCCTTCTATGATAATCCCAATCGTGTCGGGATGATGGCACATGTACATTTTCAGTGTGCAACTGCCAAGCTCAGCATGCACCTCTATTTCAGCACGACTCTATTGGTGGAGACAAAAAAGAATCAAGAGTTTGGTCAGACAAACAGGTAATGAGATGAATAAAGCAGACAGGTAGAAGACATAAGACACAAAGTCAAAATTGTACTTTTGTTGCTAAAGGTGGTGGATACTAGACGGATATGGTGACTAGAGCATGTGACCAGAGTGAAGTCTACCATGACAGTGCCATAGAGTGTGGGTACTAAACTATAATTATCTACTGTAGCATGAGTGTTGTTTTTTTTCTGGCTCAAAGGATGCATTACAATAAAACAATGCAATTGTCCTTGCCTGTACCTGATTGGTCATCACATTACTGTTTATTAAGCTACAGAGTTTAAATATCTTTCAAGAGCAAAAGTAATTACCCCATATCATCAAAGCATACAGACAGAAAAATAGACAAGTAGCTTTAAGCCCAATACATACGTGGTGGACCACAGTACTACAAGATCTCACTCTATCACCAGTATATCAGAATGTTGTTTACTCAAAAAAAGTCAAGGGGGACAGTTCACAAAATTGAGATTTACCTGTCCAAGTAGGCTGTGTTCATCAATATGAATCAAGCTTATATTAGTATATTGTCTATTTCTCACCTCAAATGCTTTCTTAAACATGTTTTAGTGGACCTTTTATGTGTAAAGAGACTGCTTAGGAGCAAGGCACACTTTTGGAAAATGGTGACGAGGGTCTGACAATGTAGGGTGTTATGATCATTCTCTGGGTAGTATGAATGTGCTCACCATGTGTCAAAACAACTGGCTCAATAGATTTCAACATATACTGAAGATACACAGACACCACCATCCTTCCCATTAGGAACACAGTGAAATATTTATGACAAAGCACGTGACAGAAAATACATTGTGGATGTAAAATGTTTTACATATTTTTTTCTCTTACCTGGGTTAGTGTCATCATTTGGGACTTGATTCTTTGACCGACGGCTCCTCATTTTGCGTTGAAAAGTGACAACAGCTTTGGAGTTTGCTTGTCCAACTGTGACATAAATGTCGACTCAAGTGATATGCAACTGATTCTCAGGAACTCTTCACAGATCTGTAAAGAGAAGTATACCATCTTACTTACATACCAAAAGTGATATGTTTTTTCTGTGATTTAAACAACATGAGAGTTTAGGATACAAATTAGTTTTCAATCGAATGAAAATCATGGACAGTGTCAAGCAGTAAAGGAACATATTCACTAAATAGTTATTAAGTATGAAAAATGCAAGAATGAAATTTAATCATTAGTCAAGTTTGTTGCCTTATGTGCCCCGTCTTCACAACTATGGGCCATTTACCATAATTGAGCAATGTGAAATGAAAAACTGAATGTGGCACAGCATAAAATAAACAATCTGATGGTGAAGAAAGTTTTGTGAATTATAATTTGAAAAAGATACTGTTGACTTGGTGCATACTGCACTGTATTTTTTAGCCATACCAGTAGATGACAAAGAATTACATTTTAGCTAGTCAACTTTGTTGAGTTTACCTTACCTGTGATGGTTCAAAGAGGGCAGGCCATCTCTCTAGAAGATCTGCAACACTAGGGGCATGTCCTACAATGTCCTGTCTTCTCAATCTGAAGGTTCTTGACATCATCTCATTTATAACTCTGCCGTTATTCTTTTTCTTTGTCTCAGAAATCAACTCCAGTCTGTCACTCTCAAGGGAATCTTCTGTTTTCCCGGCTGGATGAGGGGGCAGGTAGTAAACCTCGGCTTTCCGTGTTTTTTTTATTTTCTTTGCTGGTTGCTTTTCTTCAGAAGATTTGCGCTTTAGAGAGTTCACTAAGACTTCTGGAATCCCATGCATTCAAAGTTTGCTTCGGGAGCTTGATACTTTATATTTCAGGCTCTGCTGCCATCCATAGAGACCATTGACATGGGTCAATCATCAAACATGGGTTCTTTTTTATGAGAGCCTCTGCGACTGCACATCGTTGTGCATCACTTGGGTAGGGAGTGTAAGAAAAGATGAGCTCCGCTAAACACTCCAGAATGTTGGACTTAACACCAGGGTAAGTCTTCTCTTTGCACAAAAGGGAACCATCTCAGTTCAGTGTTATATGAAAACTTTGGAATTGGAAACTCAGTTGGCCATGGCTTGTGCATTCCAGGGCTACTGGTACTGAGTATTATAGTGTCATCAGATTCCGCAGAGATGGAGCCACTTGATGTTGATAGTTGAGACACAGAGTCATTTTCTGACACTGGTCTGGAGACAGAGCAATCTTCTGTTGGGAGCTCAGAAATGTCCACATTTGTCAACAAAATGACAGGTGGAACATCTTCAGTGTGTCCCTATCCTTCAGGTCATCAATTGAACTTAAAGTAACAAAGTCATCAAAATCCTGGTCTTTGCGCTAAAGGCTTATGTCCATTGAGATCCCAAATGTTTGTTTTATTGTAGCTTCCAACTCTTTAACTGTATGTGGCTTTCCAAGAAGACAAAGTTTCTTTATGTCATGGTCCAGGATGACAATTTTTTTTACAGCTGCCTCCATTTTGATGATATAGCCTTAAAAAGATGACAAAACAACATATTATTTTTAAATTCAATCTGGCATTGTTTAGCAAGCATTCTTTGTGTTGTATGTGCTGGTATATCAAAGAAACTTAAAGAGAACTGTAAAAAAATGCATATATCAGTACCACTTGAATTCATACCATATATGAAACGTGTATCTATTCCAGACAAATATGGCGCTTCAGCATCACCAAACGCCTTCCTGCAACCTTGTAGTCTTACATCAGTAAAATCCTTCTGTTCCACAAAAACTACAAGCGCTTTGCTCTCCAGCTCAAACGCTCGAAAGTGCTCATCATACCAGGAAGTTAATACTTTAGCAATGAAATGGACCTTGTCTCTCAGAATTAATGTAAACTTTGCAGTTACAATAGTGAAGGCAAACCATTTGTTTACAAATGTTAAGGATAAGAATGATACAAGGATGAAACCGCTCAGGTTCATGCCAAGACTATTAACCCACATAAATAATTTAAAGCAATATTGCTATGTGTGAAAATGAATCATAAGTAGAAGTTTATAATAGTTTGTGTCTGCCTGCTCGGTGTGGATGTATTGTTATGTCCAGAGGTGGAAAGTAACGAATTACATTTACTTGCGTTTTTTTTGTGTGTACGTTTTTAAAATCTGTAATTTTACTTAAGTATGTTTTGTTTTAAGTATTGTAATTCACTTACATTATTCCAATTGTTTTCAACAAGATCAAATTTGAAAGAAATCTGTAATTTTATTCAGTGTAATGGTGCATTACATTTTGTTAACCTGTCCATTATAGCATCCCCTATGTGCAGGCATCAGTGTTGTGGTTGTCTGCTGAAGCCACATTTAATTGACTTTTTCTCCAAATTTTTTTTTATGATATACCTTTTAAAGCCTGGTAATCTTTTGTTATACAGTATATTTAACTAGATGTTGAGTAAATGTTAGTGGCAACTGACAGCTTACCAAACTGCCTCAGTGAAAGACTGACTATAATAAGAAACTGCTCTATTTGGTGATTTTTACTGTTTGTTGTGGGGAGGAGGAGACAGGAAGGTGATATATCTGCCTGTTATTGGTGGTTGGTAACGTTACATAAAAACGTCTTCAGAAATGTAATTGTATGGAGCCCACACTATTGTTTGCAATTTTGCCTATTTACTTACCTGGGAATAGTTATAGCTGTTATTGTATCTATTATGACGTTTTTCTTACCTGTATGTGAAGCTTGAAGACCCCAGGTAGAAAAAGTGCTTAAGTATCTAAAGACAAGGAAAATGCATGTTAGAATAAGGTTAAAAATCAGTGGTAAATGTAACTTATTTAAGTAATGGGTTAGAAACAGTTTTAGGGTTTTTTCAACAAAAAATCTGTCATTAATTGACTATGCAGCATTAAAAAAACGTGGATCAAATCTCTAAAATCAGACAGACTACTAAGCATACATCTCTACAGTCTAATATGTGCATCTGTTTGCAACACGGTCTTAACCGTTGTGATCTGCCGATCGACCACACTTTAGTTTGCCATGTGTGCAGGATAGCTAGCTATACAGTACAATTTGCAAACCTAACCTCAGCACCCTAGTGGAGTAAGCGATTTCGTGTCACTTTACATTATTCAGCTAAATTTGCTCAACCTACCGTGTTAATCAGTCCCTGAAATCCAGATCCGCAGCAGCGAACAAAACGTTGAAGTGCCGAGGAAGATACTGCATCTGCCTGGGAAAGTCCCCGCCAGTGAAAAAGGGATAATGCCAACTTATAAAATTTAAAATATTTACGATTGATGAACACACCTGCCACATCGACAGCTGCTCAAATAAATTGTGCATTGTCAACTCACTTTTATGACATTTATTGTACACAACAACCACATACAAATAACTAGCCAAATAAATTGCACTGGTTTTATTTAAAATATATTGTTATATAAAAACTGATATATTTTAAGTAAAGAGGAAGTATTTTGATTTGTTTTATTATAAAACATAAAATGAACTAGATTACAACTATTTAAAGTATATAAAACGTACTCGGTTACTAACGTAACCTCGGTTCTCTCTAGAAGAGGGAACGAGTACTGCGTTTTTGTAAAAACGCTACGGGAAAAACTCTTTTTTCACGAAATACTGAAGCAAAAAATTATCCTTAATTTTCATACATGTAAAGCGCGTTGCGGCAGTGCTTAGCTATGGCGAGACGGCTTGCTCGCTCATTGGCTGCTCTGCAGCAACTGCATAAGCCTATCGAGCGAGGCCTGAGGTGACGTCAGGCCAATGAGGACGCTTCGCGCCCTCCTAGCCATTTCCCGCCGAGACGGGTGTGGCTAACCTCTATATAAGGAGCTCGAGAAGGCTGATTCACTTGATTTTCATCGCCGAAGCGAACCAGAGTGAACCGTACGCACGGCAGAGAACGCAGTACTCGTTCCCTCTTCTAGAGAGAACCGAGGTTACGTTAGTAACCGAGTACGTTCTCTTACGAGAGTCCTCTCGTACTGCGTTTTTGTAAAAACGCTACAGGAACCCCTTGTAAAACGCCGTGCGTGCTGGGATAAAGACACCGATCACTGGAAGCTAACCAGGTGTACAGTGCGTAACCACCAGATAGACTCACAAAGAGTCTGGGATTAAGGGAGGGGAACCTTAATTCCCTATATTGTAGCGTCCGCAGACGTAAAACATGACCTCACACAGAGAGTCTAGAGACAAGAGGGGATTCCCTCTGTCCTTATATGGTTGCGTCAGCAGACGCGAATATGACATCACATAGACAGGGTGGGGGAACCTGAACTAAATGTGGGAAATGTGGGTCTTACACAGTTCTGCCCATAAGACAGTCGGCAGCGCGTTGCGCATGCGATTTCAGTGTTCTAGTTAGACAGCTGAATCGGCTACACCGATAGTAGCTTAGCCTGCAAGGCGGGAACCTCTAGGTTGTAAAACCTAATAAATGTAGACGGCGAGGCCCAGCCCTCCGCCGTACATATATCCTGTAAGGAAATCCCGCTGGACCAAGCCCACGAGGAGGCAACGCCCCTCGTGGAGTGCGCTCTAACTCCCAACGGGCACTGGAGGCCCTTGACAGTATAAGCCAGCGCTATGGCGTCAACTATCCATCTGGATAAGCTCTGTTTCGAAACAGCCATTCCCTTGGAACGTCCACTGAACGAGACAAAGAGCTGCTCAGTCTGTCTGAAGACAGCAGAGCGGGACACGTAAGCTCTTAAAGCCCTAATGGGGCAAAGAAAACTTGAGTCCCCTTCCTCACTTGATCCCGGCAGGGCAGACAGGGAGTTAACCTGAGCCCGAAACGGTGTGTTGAGGGACTTTGGCACATAGCCATGCTTAGGTTTGAGTATGACTTTAGAGTCGTTAGGTCCAAACTCTAAGCACGCTGGGCTCACAGAGAGCGCGTGCAGGTCGCCTATGCGCTTCACCGAAGCGAGAGCCATCAAGAACACTGTTTTGAAAGACAAATGTTTGAGGCTAATAGATTGGATAGGCTCGAAAGGGGCACCTTTCATGGCCGCCAAAACCGTAGAAAGGTCCCACATCGGGACTGAAGGAGGTCTGGGAGGATTTAGCCTCCTAGCTCCCCTGAGGAAGCGGATGACTAAATCGTTCCTTCCTAGAGACTGACCCAGCGTTGTTCCAGAGAATGCTGTAATAGCCGCCACATAAACTTTGAGTGTGGAAGGGGATCTGCCCTTATCCAACAGCTCCTGTAGGAAGGAGAGAACCTCCGTCACCTCACAATCGAGAGGTGATAGGCTCCGAGCTGTACACCAGCCGGAGAAAACCGACCACTTTGAGGCATAAAGCCGCCGAGTCGACGGCGCTCTGGCCTGAGTGATGGTATTTATCACTCCCTCTGCGAGGTCAACGGATAACCGTTGAGCGCCCACACGTGAAGGGACCACAGCTCCGGGTGTGGGTGCCAAATCGAGCCCCCGGCCTGCGAGAGGAGATCTCTCCTCAATGGCACTGGCCATGGAGCGATGTCTGCTAGCTGCATCAGGACTGGGAACCATGCTTGGTTCTTCCAGAACGGTGCTACAAGCAGCACTGAGCATTTTGTTTCCTTGACCCGCTCTAACACCTGTGGCAGGAGGGAGACGGGGGGAAAGGCATAAAGCGGGCAGCGCGGCCACATCTGGGACAGCGCGCTGTCGCTCTTGGAAAAGAACACGGGGCAATGAGCGTTTTCGCGGGACGCGAATAGGTCCACCTCCGCTCTGCCGAATCTCTCCCACAACAGCCGGACTGTTTGCGGGTGTAGAGACCATTCGCCCAGGGGAATGTTGTTCCTGGACAGTCTGTCTGGGCCCACATTCTGGAGCCCAGGCACATGCACTGCTCTCAGCGAGCGCAAATTGTGCTGAGCCCATATTAGGAGGCGTTTCGCCAGCCTGTACAGGGATGTGGATCTCAGACCGCCCTGGCGATTTATATAGGACACCACGGCCGTGTTGTCCGAACGGACTACGACGTGTTGGTCCTTGATTTGGGGACAAAAACGCGTCAGCGCATTGTGCACTGCCAGCATTTCCAGGCAGTTGATGTGTTGGAGCTTTTCTCGTTTCGACCACAGGCCGAAGAACGGTCTGCCCTCGAGCAGCGCTCCCCATCCCGAGGTGGATGCGTCTGTCGACACCATCCTCACTCCCGAGGAAGTCCCCAGGCTTACACCTGATCGGTACCAGTCGCCCGCCAACCAAGGTATCAGGGCTGTCACACAGCTCTGATTGACCTTGAGACGTAACCGGCCGGACACCCACGCTCCGCGCGGTACTCGCGCTTTCAACCAGAACTGCAGAGGGCGCATGCGGAGCAAGCCCAGCTGAAGAACCGGTGATGCTGAGGCCATGAGACCTAGCATCCTTTGAAACGTCCTGAGCGGGGTAGTCGCGCCGCAGCGGAAAGATCTCGCCGCGCGCTGAATGTGCAGCACGCGCTGTCATAGACTGTGAGTCCAGAATGGTACCCAGAAACGAAATCGTTTGACTGGGGTTCAGTGAACTCTTCGTCCAATTGACCGTGATACCAAGATTCTCGAGGTGATCGAGTAAAATGGTTCTGTGCTCCACGAGCTGTGATCGTGATTGAGCTAGGATCAGCCAGTCGTCCAAATAGTTCAGCACTCGCATGCCTCTGAGTCTGAGAGGAGCGAGCGCTGCGTCCATGCATTTCGTAAATGTACGAGGTGCCAGGGACAAGCCGAACGGCAGGACTGTATACTGGTATGTCTGACCCTCGAAGGCGAATCTCAAGTATCGCCTGTGATGTGACGCTATCTGTATTTGAAAATACGCGTCCTTCAGATCTATTGACATGAACCAGTCTCCTCGGCGAACATGCGCGAGGATTTTCCTGGTCGTGAGCATTTTGAAACTGCGTTTCACTAATGCTTTGTTCAGCCGTCTTAGATCCAGTATGGGTCTGATACCACCGTCCTTTTTGGGGACTAGAAAGCATCTGCTGTATAGCCCCCCTTCGCTTTGAGCTAGGGGTACATGCTCTATCGCCCCTTTGCTTATCAGTTTTGATATTTCGGCGCGAAGTAGGTGTGCTACTTCTAAATTCACCGTAGTTTCGACGCGCGCAGTGAAGCAGGGGTGGGCGTCGACAAAACTGTAGCGAGAAGCCTCTCTTTATAATGCCTAGCACCCAGTCCGAAACCCCTGGAAGCGCTGCCCATGCTTCTGCATGGCTGGCTAAGGGCTGGATGCGAAGCGCGCTCTGTTCGCCGTGCGACAGAGGTGCTTCGGGGTGCGATAACATAGGCGTTATGCCTGTGGCATTCGAGGCGGGGGGCGCGCTTATTACAGCGGGCAGAGCGCTCGTCCTCGACCTTACTACAGTGCTTAACTGAGTGAGGGAGGACTGAGCGAGTCTCGCGGGACTCATGTCTGCGAGTAAATGTGGGCGGGAAGCGGGCACATTCACTGCTTTGGACGCGCTGCCTGCCTGAGCAGAGCGAGCGCGCACAGGTCTCGTTTTTACAGAGAGCCTGTGGTCTGTGAGACATTGAGGCACTGGGAAGTGGGCACTTTCACTATATTGGAAGCGCAATCGACCTGAGTCGATTTTATGTGCGCGAGCCCTAAGTGTAGGGCTGTGCTTGTGTGTAGGGATGGGCACTGAGGAGTGGGCATCGACACTACATTTATAGCACCATCGGCCGTGGCCGGGACACCAGAAAATACACTCTTTTCGGGATATATCTGGGTAGCCGTGAAAACGGCTTTTGTGTGCAGGCAAGCGGGCAACTGTGCGGGCTTGCGTCTTGCAGAAAACGCTGGAACAGTCGCAAGTCTTGGGACTGAAACAGCGGCGCGCTTGGGTGAGAGACCGGCCGCAACGGGACTCACACACCTGCGCTTTCCTAGGAGTGCTAGGACTTCTTCGGGGCTTCCGGCTTTACCACAATCCTCGGCCGCGGCCCGCGCTGAGCGGGGCGTCGGCTGGTAGAGCGAGAGCGGGACCTAGAGCTGTGCTGCTGTCGCTGCTGTGAAGATGTGGCAGAAGGCGGGGGCTGAGGCTGAGAACTCCGCGGAGTCTGTTTTTCACGACTCGCTGCAGAACCGGAGCACTTCGGGAGGAAGTGCTTGAAGGCTTGATACGCTTTCTGGGCTTCGGTAAATCTCTCCACGAACTCGGAGAGAGAAGAACCGAAAAGGCCAGCGGAAGACAGCGGGGCGTCGAGAAACGCGGTGCGCTCAGAATCAGCCATCTCCGTGAGCGTAAGCCATAGATGTCTCTCAGCAACAGTGGCGGAAGCCATACATCTTCCCATGGCTTGTGCAGCAGACTTGGTAGCGCGGAGTGTTAGATCCGAAGCGCTCCTCAAATCCGCGATGCAGATAGCTTCAGGTCCCATCTCATCCAACTTACGGAGGAGATCACCCTGGAATATCTGCAGCGTAGCCATGGTGTGTAGCGCTGACGCAGCCTGCCCAGCGGCGGAGAAAATTCGCGCGAGCAGCGTCGACGTCATGCGGCAGGCTTTAGAAGGCAACACCGGTTTAGTCCGCCGTCCAGCAGAGGGCGGGCAAAGGTGGGTCGCTATCGCCTGTTCCACCGGCGGAAGTGAAAGGTAGCCTCGGTCTTTTGCATTATCCAAGGAGGAAAATGCTGGCGACACAGACGAGCGCGTTCGCGCAGAGTAGGGCGCATTCCAAGCCTTCGCAACTTCTTCATGAAGCTCAGGAAGAAAAGGGGCGGGCTTAGATTCCGGAGAAGTGCGCTCACCAGGGAGGAAGCTACCATCCAGCCGGGTACGAGAGGGGAGTTCCGGTGCAGACCACTCGAGGCCGAGGCTCGCCGCGGCCAGCGCGAGTACTCGCATGAGCTCCTTCTCGATGTTGGCTCTCGAAGTGGGCTTGCGGGCAGGAGGCGCGAGATCCTCAGAGCTCGCCCAGTCCTCGCTGCCTGAAGCTAGCAGAGAGCAGGAATCCTTCTCCCCCGACGCGGCCTCGGAAACGACTTCCTCTGATGAAGCGGCGGCAGACTGCGGGCGCTGAGCATCAGGAAGTGACACAGGAGAAGCCGGTGAAGCAGGCGGGCGAACCGGCGAGCTTGGTCGGGCTGGAGCGGGTTCCGGGACCCGCTGCGAGTGGTGCTTCTTACGGCGCGGCAGCGCGGCGGGGAATGCAGACTCTGAGAAGGATGCCAGGCGAGTCCGCAGAGTCACCATCGGCAAAAGCTCGCAGTGAGGGCAGCCGACGTCAGCGAGCGCGAGCGCTGCATGGTCCTCACCCAAACAGGAGACACAGATGACATGGCGGTCTCCCTGGGAGAGTGGGGCTCGGCACGAGCCACATGAAGGCATCTTTAAAAAGACGCAGCTCTTTTAGGGGGTGAGTGTCGCGGGGCGAACACACACACACACACAAGAACAGTAATAAGGAAAGGATATGGCGTCGGAAAGCGCAGCAGGTACGGCTGTAGAAGGCGGCGTTGCCAGCGGCTTCGAGTGGCTCGTCCCGCTGAAGTGCTTGCCTCAAACGACGCTTGCTTCCTCGTGATCCAGCGATGTGAGAGCTTCGCTGAAGAGATGAAAATCAAGTGAATCAGCCTTCTCGAGCTCCTTATATAGAGGTTAGCCACACCCGTCTCGGCGGGAAATGGCTAGGAGGGCGCGAAGCGTCCTCATTGGCCTGACGTCACATCAGGCCTCGCTCGATAGGCTTATGCAGTTGCTGCAGAGCAGCCAATGAGCGAGCAAGCCGTCTCGCCATAGCTAAGCACTGCCGCAACGCGCTTTACATGTATGAAAATTAAGGATAATTTTTTGCTTCAGTATTTCGTGAAAAAAGAGTTTTTCCCGTAGCGTTTTTACAAAAACGCAGTACGAGAGGACTCTCGTAAGAGAACCTACTTTGTGGGTGTAGCACTTTTTATAGGCCTTTACATGCTACTGTTTTTCTTAGTCTTTGTCCGGTGTTAAATGTGTACCTGACATTTCGTGGAAGCTTTTGCTGTGTGGCAAGTTATGTTGTCATTATAAAGTGATGTGTTTGGGATCCTTGTTTACAGGAATACCAGGTTAAATAGGCAGAAAAGAATAAAAGTTTATGTAATTTATGTAAATGAATTGTATTAATCATTAAACATTTTATTCATCTACAGAAAAAAAGAAAATAAATTTTAAATAATTTTTTTTTTCATCTCTTTAACCATAACTTACCCAAACATTTTGGTGGATCAGGTTTAAAAGTCCCATCCTCAGAACAATGAAGTGTTGAACTTCCAATAAGACTAAACCCACTGTTACATTTGTAGGACACGACCTGTAAATAATCATAACTGTCCAAAGGCTCCTCTCCAAGCTGTCCATTTACTATGGCTGGAGGTGCCCTACATTTCACCACTAAAGAGAGAGAAAAAAAAAAAGTTGGCTCTTCAATGTCATATTTCAGTCAAATTTAAGAAACGACAACCTTCACCTTTACAGAAAAGAACTCTGCCATCTTGTCAGTATATGTAAGAAATGTGTCAATATGTATACTTAAGTACTTATCGTCATGTATGATTTTAGGTCAGTCAGATTCGAGGATCGGAACTAACTGTTATACATATTAAAAACAACCTAACGAGCTTATTGTCAGGTTTATGTTCTGTTATGTGGACCCATATTTTGTCATTCTCTTCTGTTTACTTCACTTCCTGTTTCAACGTTGTTTAGTTTCGGTAACTGAAAATGTCCTCGTTTTTGTGCATGCTGACCACATCGTAACACTTATTAATATAGCTTATTAAGATACAACAATTTGTATGGTCCTGTCAAGCAGACAAAAACATGAACATGATGAATAGGACATTCAATTCAATTCAATTCAAATTTATTTGTATAGCGCTTTTCACAATACATATTGTTTCAAAGCAGCTTTACAGAAAGTGCATTTCAGAAATGTACATAGAGAAATACAGTTAGTTAATCATGTATTGATTTAGGGCATAAACATCGCCCGCGTCGAGTCGTCTCAACTGTAGTATAAAATGTAAGTATTATGTGAATGCCTGGCTGAAGAGATGCGTCTTTAATCTAGTTTTAAACTGGGACAGCGAGTCTGAGCCTCGAACAATATCAGGAAGGCCATTCCACAGTTTAGGAGCTAAATGTGAAAAAGCTCTCCCTCCTGTAGTGGACTTAGATATCCTAGGAATGACCAGAAGCCTCGAATTTAGTGATCTTAAAGAGCGCGATGGATTGTAGGGCGATAGAAGTTCCGTTAAATACACGGGAGCTAAACCATTTAGGGCTTTATAGGTCAGTAGCAATACTTTGTAATTGATACGGAACTTTATAGGTAACCAATGTAGAGACGACAGAATTGGTGTTATATGATCGTATTTTCTTGATCTAGTAAGAACTCTAGCGGCGGCATTTTGGACTAACTGTAGCTTGTTTATTGAGGATGCAGGACAACCAGCTAATAAAGCATTACAGTAATCTAGTCTCGAGGTCATGAATGCATGAACTAACTTTTCTGCATCAGAAACAGATAGCATGTTACGTAGCTTAGCAATGTTTCTAAGGTGGAAAAAGGCTGTTCTTGTAACATATGAAATATGATTTTCAAAAGACAAGTTGCGGTCTAATATAACACCCAGGTCTTTTACTGTAGAGGATAAAGTAACAGGACACCCTTCTAAATTAAAGTTGTATTGTAAGAGGTTTTGTGGGCAGTTTTTTGGACTAATAAGTAATACCTCCGTTTTATCTGAATTTAATAGCAGAAAATTACATGTCATCCAGTATTTTATATCTTTAACACACTCTGTTAATTTAGATAATTTAGCGTTTTCATCTGGTCGTGATGAAATATATAATTGAGTGTCATCAGCATAACAGTGGAAATTAATTCCATGTTTTCTTATAATATTACCAAGTGGCAGCATATATATTGAGAATAGCAGAGGGCCTAACACAGATCCTTGCGGTACACCGTAGTTTACTGACGTTATCTTCGATTTTTCCCCATTTACGCAGACAAAATGGTAACGGTCTGATAAGTACGATCTAAACCAGTTTAATGCCTGTCCCTGAACACCAGTGTAGTTTTGTAGTCGGTCTAAGAGTATTGTGTGATCTATAGTATCGAACGCAGCACTAAGATCAAGTAAAACTAGTATTGAGATACAGCCTTGGTCAGAAGCTAAAAGTAAATCATTTGTGATTTTAACGAGCGCAGTTTCTGTGCTATGGTGCGGTCTGAATCCTGACTGAAACTTTTCATAGATATCATTTTCTTGCAAGAAAGAGCACAGTTGAGCGGACACAACTTTTTCTAATATTTTAGACATAAATGGAAGATTTGAAATGGGTCTGTAATTTGCTAGGTTATTATGATCTAATTGTGGTTTCTTAATAAGAGGTTTTATAACTGCCAACTTGAATATTCTTGGAACATGACCTAAGGATAAAGACGAGTTAATAATATTGAGAAGAGGCTCTTCCACTACAGGTAACACTTGTTTCAGTAGTTTAGTTGGTATTGGATCTAATAAACACGTTGTTGGTTTAGATGCAATGATAAGTTTATTTAACTCTTCCTGTCCTATAGTTGCAAAGCGCTGTAATTGTTCTTGCGGGGTGATAATTGAGGCTGAATCATAAGACACCATTAAAGATTGTACATTTACAATTGTGTTTCTGATGCTTTCTATTTTCTCAGTGAAGAAATTCATAAAATCATTACTACTACACTGTGACAGAATATTTTGCTCCGGTAACGTCTGTTTATTTGTTAGTCTAGCGACGGTGTTAAATAAAAACCTTGGATTGTTTTGGTTGTTTTCTATTAGTTTGCGGAGATGCTCAGCCCTGGCTGCTTTTAGGGCCTTTTTATAACGTGACATACTGTCTTTCCATGCGATTCTAAAGACCTCTAGATTAGTTTGTTTCCATTTACGCTCTAAATTACGAGTTTCTCTCTTTAGAACATGCGTAACACTGTTGTACCATGGTGCTTTAGTTTTCTCTCTAACCTTTTTTAATCTAATTGGTGCAACGATGTCTAATGTACTAGAGAAAATGGTGCTCATAGTGCTAGTCATTTCCTCTAGTTCATCTGTTTGTTTGGGTTCACTGAGCAGCTGAGACAGATCAGGTAAGCTATTTGAGAAATGATCTGTAGTTGTTGGAAGGATTGTTCTGCCTGGTCGATAACGCGGCGCAACATGACAAATTTCAGCGGTACGTAGTATGCAAGTGACCATGTAATGGTCAGTGACTTCATCACTTTGCGGTATAATATCTATATCGGTTGGATCGGCTCCATGTGATATAATTAAATCTAGCGTATGATTAAGACGATGAGTGGGACCAGTTACGTTTTGCTTGACCCCAAAGGAGTTTAATAAATCTGTAAACGCAGCCCCTAAAGCATCATTTGAATTATCTACGTGTATGTTAAAATCTCCAACAATTAATGCTTTATCGACATTGACCAAAAGATCTGAGAGAAAGTCTGCAAACTCTTTTAGGAAATCAGCGTAAGGCCCAGGCGGTCTATATACGGTAGCCAAGGCTAGAGATAATATGGATTTCTTTCTTACATCTAAGAGAGTAACATTTAGCACAAGTACTTCAAACGAATTAAACCTGTGACCTGTTTTCTGAGTAACAGTAAGAATATCTTTATAGATTATAGCAACACCACCGCCACGACCAATCAGACGGGGCTCATGCTTGTAACAGTATCCAGGAGGAGTAGACTCATTAAGACCGAAATAATCATTTGGTTTAAGCCAGGTTTCAGTAAGGCAAAGTACATCGAAACTATTATCTGTGACCATTTCATTTACAATAACCGCCTTAGGTGTAAGCGATCTGATGTTTAAAAGACCTAGCTTTATAAATTGTTTTTGTTCACTAATATTGAGATTTTCTGGTTTAATCACAATTAGATTTTTCTTAGATCCTGCAGTAGATTTATTATTTGATCTCACTAAACGAGGAATAGACACAGTTTCAATATAATGTTTTACATTGGTACTTATATCAATTAAGTTTGGACAGCAAAGAGTGTGATTTGGACTTTGACTTACTAGTCATATGGTGTGTAGCGTCTTGGAGATGTTGTCCGACAGAATAGCCGCTCCGATTCTGCTGGGGTGAAGGCCATCAGCACGGAAGAGCCTAGGTCGCTCCCAGAAAAGATTCCAATTATTTACAAAGAGCAGTCTCTGTTCATTACACCATGACATTAACCATTCATTTAGAGCAAATAATCTACTGAACCTTTCGTGTCCTAGTCGGTAGGTGGGAAGCGGTCCAGACACGATGATCGTTGTTTCAGGCGATGTGCTGCGTACCGTCTCGATCAGGCTCCTGTAGTCCTTCTTCAGAACCTCCGACTGCCGTAGCCTGATGTCGTTCGTTCCCGCGTGCAGCACGACAGCTCCGACGGGCTCGTCACCGTTCAGAATCCCGGGAACCTGTGCAGCGACATCGAGAACACGAGCACCAGGAAAGCAGTGAGTGCGAACCTTACCTTTACCTATGGTAGCACGGACATGCCGGACGATGGAACTGCCGATGATCACAGCGTCGCATTCCGTCTCGCGTAGAGGGGAGAAGCGGTTCTGGGTGGAGATCTCGAAGGCCGGGAGGGGCGGAGAGGTCCTAGCTCTGGTCCTGGCCCGCGTCTTCCGCTGTGGAATCATCCAGGGTCCATGTTGTTGTGTCGGTGCCGGAGTGAATGAAACCAGGGATGATCGCATCCTGGGCAGAGAAACACATGGAGTAGACGAGGTCGGAGTCAAAAGGTTAGCACTAACCACTGACTTTTGAGCATCGGCGCGTGATGTTTCAAGCGCGAAACGTCGATCTCGTAGCTCGGCCTGTCTCTCTAGTAGGTCGCGGATCTGCTTCTCCACGGATTCCAGCTCTAACTGCACAGAATGCAGCTCGAAGGTGTCCTCACCTGCACTCAAAGGTAACGTTAGACACACATCCGTTATATTCGCCATTATAGCAGATGTGCTATAATGGCGAATTATAGCTTTCAGTGATACGGGTGTAAATAAGTCGATCGATAGGCGCGACCACGCGTGTAATGCTAGCGGGCTAAGGCTAGTAGCGGAAGTTCGAAAGGTTGGATATATGTAGCGATATCAGAGCAATCCGATTGTTTTTTAAGGAGAATAGTATTCCAGATATGTTCACACGCTATAAAAATGAAAAAGTTCGTTTGTAAAAGAGTGTAAAGAAGAAAAACAAGGTTTCTGAATTAATTCGACGGAGCTCCAAACACAACAACGCACTCAGTCGCGACGCATGCCCAGTCAAGACCTGCCTCATGTGGCTTTGCATGGTTAAACGATGTACAGCTATTATCACTTAGGGTGTACTCACTTTTGTTGCCAGCTATTTTGACAATAATGGCTGTATGTTGAGTTATTTTTAGAGGACAGTAAATATATACATTTCTATACAAGCAGGAAGCAGCACATTGACTACTCTAAAATCTATCCAAGTTTAATTTCTATAGTATTGTCCCTTGAGAAGATATACTAAAATGTTTGCTGAAATGTGAGGGGTGTACTCACTTTTGTGAGATACTGTATATATATTTATATCACAATATATTTATAATTTAACATGACCCGTTAACTCTACTATTACTAAAAGAAAATAAGAAAAAGCGGCTCACAAAAGCATCCTAAAATTAAAATAGAGGTCTCATGGTTCATATTCCAAATCTTTTGAAACCATCCTAAAGCACTAGCCTGACTTCGTCATACTCATATTCTAGTCAGAATGTGAGTCTGATACTGCTCCATTAAGCTTTGATTATGGGGCGTGTTTCAACCGAACCAGGAAAGAAAATTCCTCTGCACTCAATTGGATAGGCCTACAGCCAATCACAGCAACAGAGTAAGTGACGTATGTTTTTCATTCATGTTTCCGATGGACAAATGCCTTGATCGCGGTTCTCTGTTCCTCTTTTAAAATGAATGCGCTGTCGATATCTTCTATAACAGACGCGATGACGCGAATCTACACGTTTCGTAAACAAAGTTCGGGAAAAGCACGTTCAAATAATCAATCCAACCAACTTGTCAAACGATTACCATGTCTACACTATCAGCATGAGAGGAAGCATATATATTCACTCTGTCAACTCACCTAACATTCCTTGACAGTTTTCAGCATCCCTCCACTCACTCACTCTCGGCTTGTTCTTCCACAGCCTGGAATACGGGGAGAGTGTGTTCGGCCGAATACCGAGCCCGCCCTCTCCTCAGACAGCACCCCAAATATGCATTTATTTTTCTATCTGATTTATTTGTAAGTGTGAAATCTAAATTCTCCAGAGGCAGTCATCTTTTATTTTACTGTCTATGCATCTTTGTTGTAAACGAATTCAACCCAAGCGCTCGTTGATGACGTGGATGATTACGTTACTGTTGCTGTCCATCATCGATTAAAGCCCGCCCTGCCGGCAATTTGATTGGCTCGGCCTTCTGGAAGCCGAGCATAATTACTCCTGAATGGATCGAGTCCAGACCGAACTTCCCGTCCAAAAAAATGTTGTGGGCGGGGTTCGGGCTGGCACCCAGGCTACTAAAGCACTATGTGATGAATGAAATTTAAAAAGCATAATTCATTGAAAACATTCTGCTCTATAAAAGTGTCCAGCAAGCTTACTTTCATGGCTGTCAAGATCTGAAATTTTGTGCACAAGTTCTATGGGTGACCTCTATGGTGGTGTTTTATCACATGTCTCGCCCCCATTTACTTTCAGCTAAACATCTCCCTTTGTGTTTCACAAAAAAAAAAAAAAAAGATCTGGAATTAAATGGAAGTACTTACATTTGCAAGTGAGGAGCAGTTTTGTCCAGTTGTTTTCCTCACAGGTAACTGATTTAGACACTGTCGAGTCAACTGGCTCATATCCACGAATGCACTCAGATGTTACTTTGGATCCATATGGGAAACTTTTTTGCATGCGGAATTCCTCTGTTAAGGTGACATCTCGTCCAAAATCAGGTCGGCTACAAGGCCCTGTGGAGATAAACAAGTAATATGAATTACAGTCGTCTGATGCATAACTCCATTAACAGATCCAGTACTATTTTAGTTATCATCACTAATTTCTGTCTTTTTCCCCGCTATCTATTTTAGGTATCATGAGGTACTTGAATGTGATATAGAGCCCTGGGCGGGACTGTTTTCTTAATCCGCTCCCACTTAATTTCTGACCATTACCGCCCGCTCCCGCAACGTGTGTGTTTCACTCCTACCCACACCCGCAAACATTCTGTTACAGCTTGTAGAAATGATGAAAAACACAAACATTAGGGCTATGCTAGACATTCAGAATAACAGACATTAAACATTGCGTTTAACTAAACTAACCATAAGATAAAGTAATGCTAGCACCACACAAACACATATGGACAGATTTTTTATTATAATTATAAAATTCTATCAAATGTTAAAGGGGACATCGGATGTCACTTTTTACAACATGTAAAAAGTCTCTGATGTCCCCAGAGTGTGTATGTGAAGTTTTAGCACAAAATACCCCACAGATCATTTTTTATAGCATGTTGAAATTGCCACTATTAGGGGGTAAGCAAAAACGAGCCTTTTTGTGGGTGTCCCTTTAAATGCAAATGAACTGGTGCTCCCACCCCATTCAAGAATAGGGCGGAGCTTCAAGAGCTCATACCGACAACAAAACAGGACGCAATGAAAATGTCAGAAACTGTCAGTAGCAGTGTTCAGTTCAAACCAGAGTCAGACAATAATGCCTACAGAGCCAGAGAATATATGCTGCATGCTTTTTCAAAAAGACGCAAAAATATCACAGAATGATCCCATGTGGCATATATTCTAAGTGTTCAGGGGGTATACGATATGAAATTTAATGTATTATTTAATGAAAATCTTCACCTTGGCCGATGGTCTGTGCTTGACTGCGTGTTCATGAAAGACCCAGAAAAACACACAATTTGTGAGAAGTCAAGATGAACAAAAACGCAAAATCAAATACAATCCATGTTCCTTCTTCTCTGAGGTGAATATACTTTATATGTTGTGTCTTTACGAAGTTGTGAAGAAAGTTCACTGACACTTTTTGGGGTTTTCTTGGCGTTGTATTTCATGATGTGAATTTACTCAACGAATTAATGAAATAATGAATCACTTAGCCTAGCCTACTACAGATTGCTATGGAGGAAGAGAATGTTACTGATCGACTGTGTGAACTTCACTTGTTGACTCCTTTCTTTTTACACAGCAAATAGAGGCACCCAAGCTGTATTTTTTTGACCGCCCACTCCCACCTGCAGAAAAGGTAAAACCGCCCACTCCCGCGAGATTTGCGCTGGGTCCAATCCCAATGCAGCCCTCTAAATGTGAAAGTCAGCTAGACTAATAGCTCAAGACTTTCTTAACAAATGACAAGTGAGTAAATTCTCATCTTCATTTTGGGTGAGCTACTCCTTTAAACAGTGACATCACTAAGAGATAACAGGGTGTGCAGTCATGCAATAATAAAATCATTATATTCTTACCAATGCACTTTGGTGGTTTAGGGTTCCATCCATTTTCTGTGCACACAATACTTGAAACTCCTTTCATTGTATAGCCATCATCACATTTGTATTTTATAAAGTTGCTCAGCATATAGGGGGGTGGTCTTCCTTCGATTCTATATGCGTGTGGAATTTCAGGCTTTGGACAAACATCTGGAAAAAAAAGAAAAGAATAAAAGTTTATGTAATTTATGTACATTAATTGTATTAATCATTAAACATTTTATTCATCAACAGAAAAAAAAGAAAAGAAATTTAAAATAACTTTTTTTTTTACCATAACTTACCCAAACATATTGGTGGATCAGGTTTAAAAATCCCATCCTCAGAACAATGAAGTATTGAACTTCCAATAAGACTAAACCCACTGTTACATTTGTAGGACACGGCATCTAAATAATCATAACTGTCCAAACGCTCCTCTCCAAGCTGTCCATTTACTATGGCTGGAGGTGCCTTACATTTCACCACTAAAGAGAAAAAATCCAGGTGAATAAACACTTATTTTCAGATGCATCTCAAAGTGAAGATCACATAATTGTTTATACTCATCATGAATGGTTCTGAATAAATGTGTGCTCTTCAAGGTCATATTTCATTAAATTTTAAGAAAAAAACCCTCACTTTCACAGACAGGATCTCTGCCATCCCATCCCTGATCTCTGCACCATCTGTCTTTTATCTGCCCAGCTAACATATATCTGAAAAAAAAAAAAAAAGATCATCTTCTTACCAAATCGGAGCAAATCTAAATCTAAATCCATGGTTAAAACAGCACAAAGAAACTGACTTCAATGGTTTCACTTACCCTGTGTCACAAACTGCTGTAATTTTGTTGCCAAATAAAATCCCTTCTATTTCATATCTCCCATTGTCAAACTCTGGAGGACTTCCACATACTTTTTCTGTAAAGTATTAAATATATTATTGACTTACTGAAAAATAATCTTCAGTGTTGCCTTACTTTATATGACACAGATTTATTTTAAGCGGAAATGTGTGATGCTGTGAAGCTTCCTGCATCAGTGAAGAAAAACTGCTATAAAGGATTCTTAAGATATTCAAGGACTTGCTGATCTATACTGTACATCTTTCACATAGCTAAATTAGATTTTAAAAAAAACATTCAAAGGCATTTTAGGGAAATTTACAAATGTAGGGTACTCAAAAAAAAATATTGATAGTACATACTTGTGCATTGTAATTCCAGACTTGTCCACTGGTTTCTCTCACAAGTAACATATTTAGATGCTCTTGAGTTTACTGGTTTATACCCAATATCACACTCAAATGTTACAGTGGATCCATCTGGGAAACTCTCAGCCAAGAGAGAAGATTCTGACACGATGACATTCCTTGATGGAAAAGAAGGCTGTGTACACAGTGCTGTGGAGATAAACAAAACACATGCTTTACAGTAATCTGACGCAATACTATTCTATCCATCATCCTCACAATTATTAGCACTACTACACCATCTTAGCTTTACTTTGGTAACAAAGGACTAGATTGTGATTACTTTAAACAAAAGTAAATTAGTATGACTTAAGGAAGATGTGCTGTTGAAATTAAATCACAGTGCTTCTTCATATGTTGCTCATACATTTCATTTTATTCTTTTTTCTTTTTAAATAGAACCAAAGGTTACAAGATTTGAACACTTTTGGCCTCTCTCAAACACTGAAACTAAAGCAGATTTTAGACACAACCGTGTTGATAACCGCAACTTAATAATCAAGAGCTGAAGTTGATTAATATAGCACTGTTATTGTTGCAAAATGGTGTTAAGGTTACATAATTATTTGTGAACTGTGGACAAAAACACATTTGCTGATTAAATCAGTCCTGAGAGCATTATAAGGGCAGCAAAGAAGAGCTGGTCTATATGGCATTCTAACGGCCTGAGTCTTTGAACATGATAACATTGTTGCAGGTCAATATAAAAAGTAAAATAATTTTGGATTCATACATCCAAAAGCAAATGGAAGTCATGTGTGTGTTTGCCGTGTTTACAGTGAAGAATTCAGTTAATTCTGTGTATAGTAGCAGCATGCTATGACCATCAAGCTTTAGGCTTAAAGGGCACCTATTATGCAAAATTCACTTTTACATGGTGTTTGAACATAAATGTGTGTTGGCAGTGTGTGTACACAACCACCCTATAATGATAAAAATCCACCCAGTGCTTTTTTTATAATCCCCATAAATCATAAGCACTGTCTCAGAACGAGCTGTTCTCAGATTCGGGGAAATGTGACGTCACTTTGCACAGGCCCCTCCCACGACTGTTGATTGACACTGCAGTTTGAGCATAGACCCGCCCTGAGTGAGCTGGACACAGTCCGCCATTGTTTCCACGCCGGAGCAGCTGTAGACAAGAATGTCTCCTAAGCGACTGAGGTGTTTTGTTGTTGGATGTAAGAATGAACATAGCAGTCTTCATTTACTCGTTGTTACTCGAGGATGGATCTCACCAACTGTTCGTGATCAAGCTTACACTCTCCGGAGCGACAGGCCTAACGTTACTGACCACGGCAGAAATGAAAGTGAGAGCGCGCACTTTATGACAGCTCATCGAGTCATTTTACGGATATAAAGTTTACCAGTTTATTAAGCACCCACTGAAAAGGTGTGTATATATTTGTTTACTGTTAGTTGTAACAAGTGTTTTGTGTACTTCGCTGTGTATGTTGATGATAATGAAAGGGAGAGAGAGAAAGAGTTTATGGATAAGACTTTAATGCTCACTTCTTATACTGTGTTTATTCAGCTCTTACTGTGATTCTCTGGAGTAAAACTAACGCTCATCTTTTGTGTGATGTACAATAAACTTCACTGAACTCATCAGTATATTTTGGTCATCATTCAGACGGGGTTTGCTACAGCAGGCTTGTATTAATAGCGGATAAAAGCAGATGACAAATAAGTTATAACCGTAATTACACTAAACTATACCTGTTCTATCTCCATACAGCATATATTCTCTGGCTCTGTGGGCATTATTGTCCGACTCCGAGTCGAAATGAACACCGTTCTGTTCTGATATTATCAGATGAGATTGTCCTGGCTCTGAGCGTGAGCTCGTGATGCTCCGCCCCCTGGGCCGGCAGCAGCAGTTAATTTGCATTTAAAGAAATACACACTAAAACAGCATGTTTTTCTGAGCTCCAAAAAATGACAATTTAAACACGGTGTAAAAAATTATCTGTTGGGTATTTTGAGCTAAAACTTCACATACATACTCTGGGGACATCAGAGACTTATTTAGCATTTTGTGATAAGAGTCATAATAGGTGCCCTTTAAACTTTTCTGTTTGCAAAGCATTATTAGTTGCTAGTATCAACATTATGCTACTAGGTTATACATGCATGAACTGTTTGTTCAGTGAATGAACTTACAATGTGCCCTTTTCTATTACTATATTACAGTTTTACACAATTCTCAGAATGGAAATATCATCCACCTTTTTTGAACAAACCTACTGCATTTTAAAATATGGATGGCACTTCAGGTTTGGAGTCGTGCCACTCAAAAGGACTGAAACAAACAATTTCTAATAATAAGCTTGTGCTACTAATAATCCTCATCTGTCAGATTGACTGAATGAAATGTAAATTAGCCTTAAATATTCTTATTTCTTACAGTAATATTTGACCCATAATATTGCTCCACAACTAAGGAGAATTAATGTCACCTAATTTTACCAGTTTTTGCAAATGAGTTCAGCTTTAAAAAAACAATAAACAAAAACAATAAGCTTTACAAGTTTATTGCCAAGTTTATTGCCAGGGAAAATCCTTACTCTTTTATGATTACTGCGAATTTGGACATACTTATTTTGTCACAAACTCCTACTTGTGTTTGAACTTTGTCCTAGTTCGCCTAGCCTACAGTTGGAAAGTATGCAGACATGGTTTCCAAAATTCCACACTTGTTTTTTTTTTTCTCACTTAACGTTAATTAGGAACAGAACTCGCACTGTTTATACTACAAAACAGTAGCCTGGGTGCCAGCCCGAACCCCGCCCACAATATTTTTTGGTCGGGAAGTTCACATTCTGACTAGAATTGAGTATGACGACGTCAGGCTAACAAAACAGCATATAATAGTGCATAAGTGCTCGAAATGGGACGCACCGACTGTAAAACCTTAAACTAAATCGTAGTACGATAGATAGATAGATAGATAGATAGATAGATAGATAGATAGATAGATAGATAGATAGATAGATAGATACTCACCTCGGACATGTTCACAGATCATAAGAAACGAAAGAAGAGCAACACTGAGCCACAAGACCTTGGATCCCATCTTGTTAATGTAGTCTTAATCAAGGCCAATGTTATTTGTTTTCTGCACCAAATAAACAAAAAAGGCACTTTAGCTTCACAGCGTAAAGAAATACACTTTTAAAATATGTATTTTTAAATAATCAAAAGTTAACACAAGCATTATCTACAGCAAAACAGGCACAAAAGATTCACATAAACAAAACTATATATATATATATATATATATTCTTCTTTTTTTTCCTTCTTCATTATATCGTCTTTTCAAGCGGTTGTGGTAGGTATAGCTAACGTTACTCAGAGAAGTGAAAATGAATCCTTGTTTTAAGCATCCTTACCTTTAGGTGTTTAGGAGGTTTCTCAATGTCCTGTGTTTGATTCAGAGGTATATAAGGCCCGTTTAACTTTCAGGAAATGAGGGTGGAGAGAGATGTTACTGCAGTTCTCATGAAGTAAATTTCTGTCTAAAGAGGGCGTTACCGATGTGTCATAGACTAGGGTGGAAAGCCTTCTCTGTGCTTAAAATGTTCTCAGCAGCTGCAACAGCGCCATCTTATCCAAATATTACCAACAAAAACAAAGATTTGGATAGGTTAACCTAAAAAGTTGTAAGAATTACTGGCCCTGAAGCGTTTTTTTATTTTTTTATTGTTTACTTGATTTTTAAACGTTTTCAATTATTTTTGGTCTTGTACTGTAAGAATTGTGGATGGATTTATAAACATTGAGAAATAAAGTTGAACAGAAATAAATATGACTCTAAATAATGAAAAAACAAAACAAAAAAAATTGCATTATAACTCTAAATAAAAAAAAATATAAGTATGAACTAACTTTTGCAATACGCTATGCTTACACTACCCTAAATGAATGAAAAGATGTGCTGTCCCAATCACCCAAATATTACTCAAAAAAGGGGTTTTGGCTCAGTTTACATAAACGTTTATGTCACACATCTTTTCATCATATTATTAACTTTTTTTCCTGTTAAAATGGATAGGTAACATACATCTTCAATATTGCAAAAATGTATCATGTGTTGGGCTGATGTTTTTAATTTATGGCAAGAAACCTTGAACAAGGCGGAAATTCAAAAACTGTCCCAATCACCCTTGTGTTGTAGCCTACTTATATTTAATGTGTTTTTGGATTGTTCTGCTGAAGAAACACTGTAAAAAAACTTCAAAATTTCAGTTGACAAAAACTCTTGATAATTAGTGACCTACAGCTTTTTACAGCGGATGCCTTTGAAAACACGGCTAGCCTCACTTTCATACCGGTCATGGCGCTGCTCTGAATAAGGTCTATAACTAGCAATATGGGGTTTATGCTTTATTTCCACCACAGTTGAATGGTGGAAGTCATAATAATGAGAAACTTAATTCTGAAATAACTTTGTTTCAAATTAACATTTCATAATAATAAGAGCCTATTAATCTTTAACTACACACCTATTATTATTTTATCAAGCAAATTTATTAAGTACCATTCTTGTGGCTCATAGATGTGAGAAGGCCATATTTGTGAATTTTTTTTTTTTTTTTAATATTGAAAAATCAGAAGCCAAGAACAAGAAGCTATCAATTTGACAAATATCAGTAATTGAAGTACAGCACAAATGCCAAAGCCTGGTTAAATTCACATATTCATGGCATGGGGAAGATCGTCAGACACGTCTCAGGAACACACAATATTAGGCCTAAATGATAATTATAAGACAGTAATAAATGCATTTGATCACTGTATAGTTATTTAAAATCTGCTATTGTAAAAACAAACATGTTCTGTGATATATGCATATATGAACAGGATATATTTGGAGGCAGCACAGAAACATTTTGTCTTGGATTTTTTCATAAACTGTAGGTTCATGACAAGCTACACTGTAAAAAATTTGTAACACTCCCAAATCAAAAATTTCAATTGACCGATAACATCTACATTTTTCAATTGGCCCAAGTGAAAATCTGTACATTTAATTTTAGAATTTACAGAATTTCACTTGGGCCAATTGAAAAATGTAGATGTTATCGGTCAATTGAAATTTTTGATTTGGGAGTGTTACAAATTTTTTACAGTGTAGCTGATTGAGACGCATGCCTGAAAACAGATCAAAGAAACAATGTGAACAATTAAAAATTAATTATTAATATTGACTATGAATATAGAAATATGTCATGTTTTTTTAAACCGGTATGACTTTTGATAATGTACAATAAAACTTTTCAGTACAATAAAAGCAGATGGTGACAAGTCGCTGTTCAAGCCCCCAAAAGAGCAACAACAACAATATTGCCAAAAAAGTCATTCAATTATTCAAAGTCTTCTAAGGCCAAAAAAAGAACAGACCACTTTTTGTTAGGAACAGGTCACTCACAAAAACCTTGCCTGTTCAAATCTGTTTCAGTAATGATCCACACCAAAGCAAGAGGAGAATAATTCTTATTTATCAGTTTTATTTAGTCTAGATCTGTGGCATTGGTAGAGTACCACTCAAATTGTATCCAATGCACCTTGTAGGCCTACTGTAAGCCAATCATAAAAGACCCAGCTGTTTCATAACAGTCAGTTACCATTGACAGATACCTTATAAATAGAGCTTATATGAGTAAATGGTTCCTTCCTACCCACTGCATTCCCTACTTTGACTACATTTATTAGCTCACATGAATATGTCAGATAAACAGCTTCAAGATTAGCTCTAAGATAAACAGACCAACAGAAAGGAGTTTATTCAATGTTGAATGTGCGGAAGTTTGAACAGGATATGACAGCAAGAATGGAAGGAATGAATTGAGTAAATAATAGTTCAACTTTTTAGAGTGATTCTGACACAATGACGTTCCTCCTTGATGGAAAAGAAGGCTGTGTTCACTGTGCTGTGGAGGTAAACACAAAACATGCTTATCATCTGAATCAGTATTCCTGTAACATGGCAACTAGTTAATTGTGCAATAAAGCTAATTAATTGAGCAACTCTGTCATTCAGATCAATGGCAAAAAGTACACTATTTGTTATGTAGGGTATAGGCCTATACATGCTACAGTTTTTCTTAGTCTTTGTCCGGTGTTAAATGTGCACCTGACATTTTGTGGAAGCTTTTGCTGTGTGGCAAGATATGTTGTCATTATAAAGTGATGTGTTTGGGATCCTTGTTTACAGGAATACCAGGTTAAATAGGCAGAAAAGAATACTATTTGGGCCCTCCAAAATCTCTCAGTTTTATTTACCCTTTTCTGTTCCATCAAATTACAAAAAGTTTATTTCAGACAACTTCAGATCTATCTGCATTTCATGAAATTATAGATTGTCCTTAAATGAAATCTCAGTAAAGCATGGCATTCTATTTGTAGATACAATTATTTGTATTTCAAACACAATGACCCAAATGGAATAATTGAGTATCAAACTCACCTTCATTAGATAGAAAGAGGGAAGCAGCACATGAGATACTGCAACTTAATTCCCAAAAGTTTCTCAACGTTGGTGAACTTGCCTAAAATAGTTAGCAGAGTAATTTGTTTTCTGTTCCTCAAAAACAGAGAGTAGTGGGACAACACATTATAATGGACATTCTTGGGTTCAAGATGATTCTCATTCTGTTGGTGACGCACTCCTGACTGGAGTCATATCATGCGAGTGAAGTTTGGTTATATTTCTCATTTTTTAAACATTAAAATGGACTACAGACAATAAAAAGGTTTTATGTCTTCAAAGTTTTTTTTAATTAATTAAAGATATATTTTTAACAACAAGAAACAAACAGCATTTTCATCTCAGATATGCTAATAAAAAATTTAAATGTGTTTTTTTATTTTGCAGTTTAAATGTTTCTGTTGTGATGAGGCAGAGACAGCAGCTTTATTAGAGAGTAGTCAAGACAGGCAGGGTCAAACACAGCAGACAGGGCAAAGCAGGCTAGGCAGAGACAAACCAGGTGAACAGGCAAGGGTCAAGGCAGGCAGCAAGAATCAGGAATCAACAGACAACCCAGGTCAGGGCAGGCAGCAGAGAATCAGAAACTATAAACAGTCCAAGGTCAATAACAGGGAATAAACGCTCAGAAATGATGGCCGGGGCAGAATCAAGACTTCGCATTGAATGTGTGTGTGGAAGTGGTTTATTTGAGTGTGTGTAAATGAGGTGCAGGTGTGTAACGCAATCAGTCCCAGCAGGTAAGCGGTATTATGGGAAATGGAGTTCAATGGGTAAAGTTAATATTCCGGGGAAGGTTCCCTCCGGTGGTGAAGAGGAGGCGGTGCGGGAGCCTGCTCTGTAACAGTTTCTTCTTCTTTTTTTTTTGCAGAAATATATCATACAATCTCTAAAACGTAATGTTAAGAATAATAAGAAAAGCTCAAAAACATGTAACTTTACTCACACACACTGAAGCTCCTCCTATCGTTAACAGTGCTCGTACAAACATGAAAACATGGGACAGGATGGGGTGTACACAAGTTGAAATCCTCTCTCATGTAACCAGATCCGCTCAAATGCAACCTAACAATTGTTCTCCTAACAATTAACACAAAAAAGTAGCTTGAACAAAGTTTTTTTTATTATGGGAGGAATCAAAGTATTATTATGTGTAAACTGCCAGCATTGCATCTTAAAAAAAAGTATGTGGTTACTATTTTAAAAAAAAAAGGTTTTCTTTTATTTTACTGGTATATAAGCTGTTGCTGCCATCCAAGTTAGTAAGCTGTAATAGAGTTGTTCAGAGTTCATATTTTTTATCATTTTGATATTTGTGTCTTTCTTGAGGTATTTGCTGGGCATCTCACTGCAACGCTAGTTTTAAGAGGTAAGTAATGAAAAGCTCAAATTATATCAAGCCCATATATTGGAAATCAAACAAAGATGAAAAGATGAATACAACTAATGTGAATGTAACGAGGTTCAGATGTTTATGGGAAGAAGGAGGCGGGAACGGGCGAACATTCAACATATTTTAATGATAAAAATAAACCAAATACAAAATGAAAGTAAAAGCCAGCAGCCCCTCACGGACGACTGCTGGCCACACAAAACAGAAACAAAACATCAACTAAAACACAGGCCTGTTCCTCTCTCGCTCTTCACTGTCGTCGCTCCTCCTTTATGCTTCCGCTCCTCCGTGAGAGATATGCGAGACCGGTGCGTCGCGCACGTGTCGCTCATTATCAATCACGCCACCGGCCTCGCGCCGTCCTCCCACGGCCCTCGACCTCGTCGTGCTCGCCACAGTGAAATATGAAAGAACAACAGACTGTAGATCTTTAAACAATCTTTAGTTGCCTTGTCTGCCGACTCACTAGACCAAATAAAGCACTAAACATTTTATTTACCTGCATGTCATGTGACCATTTACTGACACTAGAGAACTGTGTTTGAAATATTTTTAAACTTTGAACTCAAAGTTTTTGAAATATATATAAAAAATCTCAGGGGGTACTTCAAGTGAATATTTGCAGTAAAAAGGGTTCCGTTAACAAAAAAGTTTGGGAATCTCTACATTAAATGAACAAATGTATTTAATTTGTCAGAAACCATTTGAGTTGGACCTCTATATATAAAACTCTATGGTATTGAGAAATATCCATCTTTACATTCCCTTGATCGCTGTCCATGCATCAAGGTCACAAAACAATTTCAACAGTTCATCACTGTGTGTTATATTTTCCTTTCAGGAAGGGCAGGCAAGATTTCAGCAAATCAATGCTGACATGTACAGTAACTTGACATGAAGTCAACATGAAGTAAAAAGAATGCAAACAGTACATGCACACACCATGAATAAAAACACACTGTATAATGAAGATGTGAACATGGTTCTCAGTCAGATGTGTTTGGTGTGTTTGACTTGAGCCATTTTAAGCATGTGAGCACTACATATAAGATTGTAATCATAGCTGAGAAGAGAAGCCAACGAAGACACTCATACCATAGAGGTAAGCCAGACCAAGACCTAGAGCAAGATCATAAGAGTTTTCAGCCTTCTAACGTACAGACGTTTGTTGAAATCGCATTGAAACGATTATATTTTTCACAATTTTCAAGTAAAAAAGTCAGTCATATTTGGAATTAAATGATGAAATAAAGTATGAGTTTTCATGTATAGCTTTCTGTTCATGTCTGACTTACTTACATTGTCTTATTCTGACTCCATGTGAGTTGAGAGACTGTTGCAGAGCTCAGTAATTCCTCTGTAGTTTGGATGGATGTTGAGAGTGCTGTTGTGCTTCTTATGCAGTCATAGCTAGAGAGAGCTAATCAAGAAAGCGAGGTTCATCCTCTTGTCAGACATATTAAAACCATGTAAATACAGCACAAAAAATATAACATTACTGGAAATAAAAAGTTAAGAAATGCTACATTATGTCCATCCATGTAAAGTAAAACTAATGTACTCAAAAGTAAAAAATGATTACACCATTGCATTGTACGCAACGATTGGCCTATCAACATGACGATCATTACAATATTATAATGTAATATTAATACAATATTATTAAAGGTTGGCCTAATATTGATACACAAGCCACATTAATATTATAGGTAATCTGAGGTCATTTTTACTAAAGTCGACGAAAGTGGCATTTGTAACTATTTTATGTTTTGGTGAATTGGCGGCTAATTCATATGAATTACAATCTCATTTCGTACAATCTGTTTATGACCAAGTGATGGTTATGTTTAGGGGTGGACCTTTTTTTAAATAAAAATAATACGTTTTCATGTGAATTTGCCACCTCGTAAAATAATTAAGCTACATTATCCTGTGAGATTGGGTTGGCGTTGACAGATGACGGCAAATATTCGAAAATAACTGACCAGTGAATGATGCAACTGGCCAATCAGAATCAAGAATTCCAGAGAGTAATTCCAACGTAATAAAAACGTAACATACAATCAATGTACAGGTTAAACTCACCCTTAGATGAGATGAGATAAACACAGTTCTTGTCTGCAGGCTGAAGGATTTGCAGAGAAATAAATTCGCTGCTCTGGCTGCTGACATCATTAGAGGCCAAGCAGAAAAGTTGGCTGTCTTCAGTGATATTTGAACAATGGAGATGGAGATCAGTGGAATTGTGCAGGATGATGTTGTTTGGTTTTCCAACTCTGTACCAAGTGTACTGCACATCCGTTCCTCTCTCACTCCTACAGCGAAACACAACTGGTTGTCCACAGCATGTCATTTCCAGAGAACTGAGAGGCCAAAAGTGTGGTTTCATTACAGCCTCTGAAATTAAATACAAAAGTTATGTCATGGACCTCTAGATGGTGCAAGAGCAGGATGATATGACCTTAAAGGAGAACTCCAGTCAATTTTAACATTGAGCTCATTTTTTTTGTAAATTTGAAGTGCTGTCAATACAGAGAACAACTACAAAAATTGGTGTTGCCTACACCGTGTTATCCTCTTTTTAAAATGTGCACCCTGTTGACTTCAATGGGGCAAGTTCCTTCGGAGTGATCACGGGTGAATCTGACTGCAGTAGATGTGAAAGATATTAATAAAAATGATGTTATTTCAGCCAGCGCACATACCTGTATTTACATCCTGTTTTCGGTCGAAGTCCACAGTAGTCGATTGTCCAGTTCACGCGCGTGATCATAGGTACTAAACCTATGCGTGTGAACTCGACAATCGATTACTATGGACCTCGACCGAAAACAGGAAGAAAATACAGGTATGTGCGCTGGCTGAATAAACATCATTTTTTATTAATATCTTTCACATCTACTGCAGTCAGATTAACCCGCGTTCACCCCGAAGGAATCACTCACATGACCTGTGCACTTGTAATGACACATCAAGGATGTTAAGAGGCTAAAAGCAGGTTTAAAACTTGCCCCATTGAAGTCAACAGGGTGCAAATTTTAAAAAGAGGATAACACGGTGTAGGCAACACCGATTTTTGTCGTTGTTCTCTGTATTGACAGCACTCCAAATTTACACAAAAATGAGCTCAATGTTAAAATTGACCGGAGTTCTCCTTTAACTCAATCTGCTTGCAATCACATCATTCTCAATAGGGCACAGCTGATTGGTTCCTGCTGTATCAGTAGCCAATGAGCTCACTGCATGCTCAACCTTCAAATACTTGGTCAGCATTTGCTGTAGCAGTTTTTCAGAAACCCTCCTACACCTTCCCCAGCTCCACCTGTATATATCTGCTACGGGTAATTCATGTATGCTATATTGTACAGCAGCAGCGTGTCTTACAGCACTTGCTCACAGCAGTGTGTTGTGTGTGAATTTGGCAGTAGCAAGTCCCTTACTTGCTCTACAGCAGCAGCAATAACAGCAGCAGCATAGCAGATCTATTCTGCTAAGACCAAACATTTCAACATTGTCAAATCCATTACCATGCCAAACACTTCCAAGAGTTGTCATGACATAAATTGATATTCTATTTCTGCTTGTGCCAAACATCAAGATTAAAATGTGTATTCACGAGTTCACATGTTAATGAAATCTGATGTAATATTATAATGCGTATTTGGCTTGCTGTCCGGGGGGAGGGCTCTGAGCTCGGAATTCGGCTATAAATGTATAGATCATAGGTATCTATGAGCAGACCCAGCCGAGTGTGAGGTGATGGGGTGGTGGCGGGATGCTGAGAAATTAGTCATGAGACAGGAGGTAAGGGAAGGCTTTATTTATACTGGCTTCTTCTTGTGCTGATTGGATGATTACCTGAACATGCTCCTCCCGAACTTTGTTACATAAAACTTCATTTAATTTACAAAAAAAAAGAAAAAAGAAGGTGCTATACAACGAACATCTTACTTTGGTTTAGGATACTTCACATGATGAAAATAAAGTCTTACCTTTTGTTACTGTAACTTGGATCTTGGTCATTATATCAGAATAAATTTTGTCAATCGCCACCCAATATATCCCAGTGTCGTCCAACTTTAGATCTCTTACATAAACAATCAAGCCTCTAGAAACTCTGTCAATGATTTGAGCCCGTGTTCTGTACGCAGCCTGTGTGAATCCATCTGTGTCCATCAGAACCTCACACGAGGCTCTGGAGTCTCCAGCACACCAGTACTTCTTGTTAAATCGGAACTGGGTTGTTTTGTAGGTGCAGGTAATAGTGATCGTGCTTCCAATTGTTGCTTGAATCTTTGTTTTATCACACCGAAACGGCATACCGGTACTTACTAGAGAAAAAGTCACAGTTTTAAACATTGCATAAATAAAGATGATCATGAAAATGTATTGTTATGTTTCGAGCATTTAAAATCAGCACGATATGAAAATTCAATTTCTATTTCTAAATGCAATGTTTCTTTTTTATATATACTTTGACCTCAGAATGTTATAACCGGATCTTCTGATGAAAACAATAGATTTCTCTGTGGTTGTGTATAGAAAGTGCTATACCTGTAATAGAACATTTGTCATTGAATCAGGACAGAACAGGAAAAGGTCAGAGACTGCACTTTCGCCAAACAGTCACTAGATGGAAGACTTGTGTGTAATATGCAGGACTTCATATTCATAGGACTTCTCCAAGCTTGCGTTCTTCTGCCTCTACTTTTGAGTGCAACATCTACATCTCAAAATCCAATCAGCAACAGATGGAAAACCAACCTGTTATGTATCTCATATTTTACAATTATTTTTAAACTCTTAAAACAAAATTTATTTGAAACATTTTAATATAAAATAAGTTTTTTTTTATATTTTTAAATCATTAACAGTTTTTGTGTGCATGTTAGTCATTTTGTTCAACCTATGTGCGTTTACTAGAAGTAAATTGGCAAAGTTGTGTTACTATCACTGAGATTAGTGGTTATATCTCTCACTCTCTGCTCAGATACAATATTTAGTTTAACATTTTGAATTACCCTACATTTTAAGTAATGCATGTTATCAAATTAAACAAGAGAATCTGATTCACAAGAGAACAAAAGGAGGAGATTCAGGCGATGCCAGTTCAGCTCATTTAACATGCATTAACATGACTGCAAATCAAATAATCAACCGTTTAAAGGCAGAAATTAAATGTTGATTTTTTTCTACAAAAAATATTGTCCTATAAACTTTTTTGGTGGTCATGTACGAAAGATACAGTATTTCATCCTATTTTCTAAACTGACGGTAAAACTCAACCCGTTACAGTCGTCCCTGGTGTCCTTAAAAAACGTAATAAACTTAATTTACTAAACAAATACTAGGCAGATAAATATAAAAACTACTGCATCAAATATGTATTAAAAAAAATCAGTAAAAAGAGACTTACTCTGTACAACAAGCAGTATGAACAAGCCCTTCATAGTTTTAATGGAGGTGTGAGTATTATGTTGTGTTGGGTGTACCTTGCAGCAAGTTGTTTAGAATGACACAGGATGTAAAGCAGTGATGGACGAACTGTGGTTTTCAAATGGCTTTGTGGTGGTCTTTCAGTATGCTGGCAGAAAAGATGAAAGTGCACTTTTTCATGCAAAAACGTCACAACAATAAGAATTAAAATACAGACAATCTACAAGCGAGATTGGAAAGATTGCAGGCGATATTGTGTATAGAAAGTGCTATACCTGTAATAGAATATTTGTCAGGTCAGAGACTGCACTTTCACCAAACAGTCACTAGATGGAAGACTTGTGTGTAATGGTAAGTAACATATTAAATTAAACATCCAATTTTAATATATATATACTAGGCAGATAAATATGAAAACTACTGCTTCAAATATGTATTAAAAAATCAGTAAAAAGAGACTGTGCTAAAAGCAGTATAAACAATATATACACACACACACACACATATATATATATATATATATATACAGTAGTCAACATTTGAAGTGGATCAAAACCTTTCATCAAAGTTATACATGTTTTTTGTACAATACCCGTTCTTGTTATTTGATTAACTTTTTTGATCCACTTCAAATGTTGACTACTGTATTTTTTATAGAAATAAAAATGCTTGTATTAGAATTAATACAAGAATTAGAAAATATAACTTTTTTAAAAATAGTTTTAGACACCATTTAAGCATGTCAAAGACACTGCTGTCACCGCTTGACATGTCAGGTCAACTGCCTGAATACATTTATTCCAAGAGCCACACAAGTATCTTTCTCTGGTCTGACTACATTTACACATTCTCTAGATTCTAGTTCAACTGTTTTGAATGTCATCAAACAGGCTTGGGCACTTCCAGCAATGAAGCAAATGACTTTGACTCTTTCACTATTTTTCTTTTCACATGCAAGCGCACACCCACCCACAAAAGCTTCCTGTGTGGGGTATTGGCTCTAAAACCTTGTGCTACAAAGTGTTGGGCAGAAAGACAGAAAGAGAAAGAAGGCCGCAGACAGAGAACAAACGCTAGGTATGCAACAAAAAGAGTGAGATAATCTGAAGGAAGATATGAAGGGGCGGAGAGGGTCACAGTGATACTTCGAGCTGACCACAGATCTAGTGAACTGTTGCTGCCACTGCTTCCGTGACGACACATCGCACAGTTCCTCAACTCAACTGTAGACCTACAAGAAAGACACGTAGAGAGAAAGGCAAAGATGGACACCTTTCAGAAGCCCACCGATCTCCCCTATCTCTGACATGACGGAGGAAGCCGCTGTGACACACATCATGCCATGGACGCCCAAGCCTGCATTCTCAGGGACATACTGGCCCAAATCAGCAGCAAGGAAGCAGAACAAGAAGGGGCAGAGAACGGCTTTGCCGGAGAGTTTTTGGTAAGTTATTAACTAGGTCTTGCGTTTACAAATGTCACCGCAGGGTGAAAATATGCTCTCTGACGGTCAGATTCAAATCTTGTGACACAGTGGATAGGTTGAAAAAGTTGCCAATGTTTCTGCTTTTTTACATTATATGCATGTGCCAAAAGCAAGCTAAAAATAAAATGTGTCTGGCCACTGTGCTGATGGCTAAGCGGGGACTTCCTCTTCTAAATAAAGTGCCTCTCAATTTAAGCTTTTGTAACAGAAGTTTTCAACTGTCGTGATGTTAACTAAATGATTATTCAATCTATGGCTGACTGTCTACAACAGGGAGCCCCAAGTAGTACTTAGTCTCACTCACTACTCCCCAAATGAACCTTTATTTGCTTTCCCCCTCGAATGTCAACTGTTAGATATTCCATGTGAACAGTCATGGCATTGGTGACTGAGCTGGAGTTACCCACGATGACCCATCCTGAGCTGTGTCACTTCGACTTAAACCCATGCAAAAACGGAAAATGCAAAAATGAGTTTGTTCTCTAAGGATTTGGAAGACACTTTTATTCAAAAGCATCTTACAATGCATTCAGTTGCTTAGAGTGAAACAGGATGTTAGGCAGTGAGGGATGGACTGTGGTTTTCAAATAACACTCTTATATGCTGATACAAGTACATTATATTAAATAGAAATAAGCACTTTCTTTGTTGAACTAAACCAAACTAAAAAATAATGTAATGCCGAAAACGTATCTTATCTTATCTTATCATTGTTGACTGGGCATCAATCTCATGACCTTGGTGTTGCTATAGCACCATGCAGTTCCGCTAGAGAAACTAGAGTTGAGCTAATGGCAGATGTGTGGCTCTCAGAGTCTACAAAGTAACATTTTGAGGAAAAAGTTTTGTGGTCAATTCATCTTTGGCAGATTGTCCTCTAAATCAGCGGTTTCCAAATTGGGGACTTCCAGAGGGTACGTGCCTGTTGCTAGGGGGTATGCTAGGGCACGCCAATTTTTTTCAATCATATACATACAAAATATACACTATATATATATATATATATATATATATATATATATTACTAGATTATCTAAATTACTAGATAATGTTTTAATTAATTTGATTTGGCTTCAGTACAAAAGTACGGAAAAAAATATGCATATCATGGCCATGAAATAAGAATTAATTTCTCTCATTTTAGTAAATTGATATAATAATTAATTCCCTAGATTTAAGTAAATCATGCGCACAATTTAATTCGTTCTCTCAGTCGTTTTACAAAATTGTGTGCACAAGATTCATTCCCTCGATTTGACCAATTTAACTAAAACAAGGGAACAAATTATTACAACGTTGGCATGGTTTACTTAAAACGAGGGAACAAATTAGTAAAACGTGATGACGTTTTAATGAACGGTTAATTTGTGGCCACGCTATAGATTTTTCTTCTGCATGTCATGTGCAGGGTGCGGGGGGGGGGGTTCTGATATTTGAAAATCTCAGCTGTAAATGGTTACAACACTGTATTGTCAAACAACACAAATAGCCATAACAGAAAATTGAAAAGTAATATCGCGCCATTTTTAAGGCTTAAACGTTTATCACCCAGATACATGTTACTCTCGTAACTAAGATTGCACCCATTACGTACTTGCCATAATGAGCCAAACCCTGAAGTACCAAACTTATTTAGACATGCCCTTGCCACCATGGCTTCATCCTGTTATGCAGAACAAAACATGCTCTGTGGTCCAGCCTGAACGCTACACAGTGTCTGTTATAGTCCTCAGCTGTTGCAAAGTGTTCAACACCCAATGTCAAACCAGTCTGCTGCCAGTTTTCTCATTCACAAGAAGTGTGAATAATTACTCAGATTATAAAATGCTCTTTTAAACATGCTGTTTTTATTATCTCTTGCCAAACAAGACTTCTGCCAGAATAAGTGATTTGAATCGCTCACTAAAGGAACGTTTACAGGAAGAGAAACCGTCTATTTGGCAGAGCATGGAAACCTAAGTTCCCATCACACTGAGAGCAGAACTACTGGTTTTCACTGCTGGAACGCAATGTATGCCGACACAAGGGACATAAATGTAGAGAAATGCCAGATACGAGTCCAGTCTCACTGTCCAAAACTTGAGGGTTTCCCACAGCGTGACGGCTGGTCCCTTGCATGCCGTCCTGACTGTTTCAGCTCAGAGATCCCATTCTAATTACTCAGCTTGCTATATTTGCTCACTGTTTGTTGGGCTCTTAAAGGGATAGTTTCATTTCAACCAAAAATGAAAATTAGCCCATGATTTACTCCCCCTCAAGTCATATAGGTACATATGACATTCTTCTTTCAGACGAATACAATCGGAGTTATATAAAAAAAAAGTCCTGGATCTTCCAAGCTTTATAATGGCAGTGAATAGTTGTTTCAGTTTTGAAGTCCATAAAAGTGCATCTATCCATAATAAAAGTGCTCCACACTGCTCCGGGGGGTTAATAAAGGCCTTCTGAAGCAAAGTGATGCGTTTGTGTAAGAAAAATATTCATATTTAAAACTTAAGCACTTAAGCGTAAAGCGCAACTTATGCGAGTAATGCGACGCACTGCTGATATTTACACTACGCCATGACGCACTGAGCTACTTACGACGTCACAAGTTGCGTAAGTTGCGCTTTAGGTGTAAATAGACTGTGTATGGCCGGAAGCTAAAATTTTACTTTTGTAAAATTGTCAGAAAGAAGAATGTCATTTGACTTGACTTGAGACAGAAGACTTGAGGGTGAGTAAATCTAATTAAAATTTTGGGGGGGAACTATCCCTTTAAGGCTTCTCGTAAGCTCAGCTGTGGTCGGAAAGTCTCTTGGTCTGGTATCAAGGTGCTTGTGCTCAGAGACACACAAAGGAGAGCGATGGTACATCCCACGTGCATGTTGTGACAGCCACACTCACTCTCATATACACAGCCACACTTATCTAGTTTTTACAGATCTTAACCACAGGGCTATAAACTGCATTCTGTCTTAGATCACTGCTGCTGAGATGTCAAAAACATGGCAAACAGAAGCTTTTCTTACTTTGCTTTGTCTTCTAAAATAATATCCATATTTGCATTGATTGGTTAGTGTTTAAATGCCATGCCAGCTTAATTCCTTGGCTATTTTCATGCAAAGCTAAAAAATAACTACAAAAAAAGCAATTAAAAAAACTATAAGGTTTTTAAAATTTCCTTTAGATAAAAGCTCAAAAATGGATTCAGGGTTAACCCAGTTCGAAGTTTCTTCCAAAGTGTTTAATATCAATATTAACTCAGCCCTGAAATTGTGGGTTGAACAACTGAATCTTATTTAATCTGGTCAAAACAGAAACTGAAGAGGCAGTCTACAAAATATCGAGCAGAGAAGACATACCCCTCCACAGCTGCGGACAAACAAGATAACGTGAAGAAGAACAGATACAAGGACATTGTTCCCTGTGAGTATCACATTTGACATCTGACTATACTAAAGGACATTACAGTATACTATATTGCTGTATAATGTACCATAATATACTGTACAGTACCACATTTTCTCTAATATAATAATAATAATAATAATATGTTAAATTTATATAGTGCCTTTCCCGAGCTCAAGGATGCACAATAAATCATACATTAATTTAATTAATTATATGGACAACGGACATTTGCCCAGTCCAGAACAAGAGCCAATGCAGTTGCATATAGCGGTTATATCAAATTGTGCAGAACATTCAAATCCACAACAAAGAACACGTAACGTCATGCAGACAGCATAGAAATGTAGACAGTATATACATACAAACACAGTGAGCGATACATGAACATGAATAGTTTTGTAATTATATATTTTGCTATACCAAAATATACTGTATAGTACTTTATTGTAACACACGGCAAGTGATGTTATGTCGTTCTCGGTTGTTACATTAGAAAAGGTGATGTAGTATAAAATGCAAATGACACAAACGTGTGAGAGATTAGCACAATATTTGTGCTGTGTTAAAACACTGCTTAAAACAGATGCTAACGATGCTGACGAATGTATTTTCTCACAGTCGATCACAGTAGAGTAAAGCTCTCCCTCATTAAGTCCAAACATGACACGGACTACATTAATGCAAGTTTCATTAAGGTAAGATGGTTATATGCAAGAAAGATGTCATGCTGTATACACATACGCAGATTAAACAGAAAATGTAATGCTTAAACATTCACTGAGAAAATATCAGTAACAGCTGCTATTTGTTATCTATTTGTCTCAGGGGGTGTTGGGCTCTAGGGCGTATATTGCCACACAAGGCCCGCTGCCAAACACTGTGCTTGACTTCTGGAGGATGCTGTGGGAATACAATGTGCAGGTATGCTTGTGCATTCCACTTCCTTTAAAAAAACAGGTTCAACCTGTTCGATCTCTGGAGAATCATTCACATGCGGAAATACCTCCATAATGACTCTCTCTCTCTCTCTCTCTGTAGGTTGTTGTAATGGCTTGCCGAGAGTTTGAAATGGGAAGGGTAAGTTGTAACCGACAGTGTATTAGAGGAAATGTTGTCAGTCACTGTGTCTTAAAGTAAACATTTTTGCCACATCCTTCTTGCATCAGAAAAGTGAAGCAATGCGTCAAGCATGACATTTCTTCTACTTTTTTTGTATTTATTTTTATCTTGAGCGTTTCACAACTTTTGAAATTATTACAGTGCTATTCTCATAGCATATACAGATGCATCTGAAGGGAGCAGTTGAGACTGAATGCTGCATTTCCTCTTTATTTCAGAAAAAATGTGAGCGTTACTGGCCGGAGTTAAAGGAGGATGTGTTTATGTGTGAGCCCTTTACCATACACTATGTAAGAGACACTTCTTCCTTCACTCACACCACACTTCCTGTCCTTGTGTTTTATATGCACTCAAACACATGCCTGTTCAAGCTTGATTCTCAGTATTCATGAAGCAATCCTGAATCTAAAACACTACATCAGTACATCTCGAACTGCTAAGAAGGATGCAAAAAAAAAAAAGAGAGAGCTCAACATGTAAAAAAAAGTCCATAAAAATAGAATATATCTTTAATCTTAACAGATAATGTCCTGGAAGAAAATGTACTAGTAGCCTTTCCATTTTTCCTTTCAGTGTAAAGTTTATCTTTGAAAACAGTAATAATTTAATAAAACTTGTAAATGTAATCTGTGCTGCCTAAATAAAACACGTATTTATTTTTTAGTACAGAATTGTAATCGACCATAGCATGAAAGTAGTTATTAGCTTATCGTGTCAACCAGAATTTTAATATTGATGCATCCCTCTAAATAAAATGTAGTCAAATGTAGGATTGTAGATTGGAAAATAGTTATTCACTATTGAATAACATTATTCAAAATATTACCAGCACATTAATGATCCAATGAGCATTCCATTCACGTACATGTTTGCTTTTGTCCAGGAGTCTGATGAGAATAAGGGAGAATATTTGATAAGGACGCTGAAGGTGACATGTAAACAAGTAAGTAACACTTCTTTGGTCTTGACTTCAATGCACTGAAAAAAGTTTGAGTGTAAGCGCAAAAAAAGATTTTTTTATCTTCTGTATTGCATTCTTAATCATTTTTCTTCAATGTCCAGACTAGATGTTTGCCAAAAATATGAGCTAAATAAGTACTTTATAAACTGTTCGCTTGATGTGTTCACACTTGAGTCAAGTTCGTCAAAATATAAAAGTATAGGTCAAACACTGATGTGGTATTTTTTCTCGCGGAAATGTCACTGCGCAAGAGTGCAAAAGCGTTCAGTTTTAATAGTCAAGTGCAGCAACTGTAGTGGAGACAGTGGAACAAACATAAACATAGACAGGTGCTGACATTTCCGAAGATGTTTTGTAGTGATGAAAGAAAACCACTAAAATGTGGTGGTTTAATGACACGCAAACCAGGTTGCCAGAAAGTAAAAAAATATATTTATATCACACCGGTTATTTCCAGGAGTCCCGGACACTGAAACAGCTGCACTATGTGAACTGGCCGGATCACGGAGTACCTGACTCCATTCCTGCCATCCTGGAGCTGCTGCAGGACATGCGCATTTACCAGGATCACGATGAGATTCCCATCTGCATTCACTGCAGGTAAATGCCTGTATGTGATGGGCCAATGTGATTCAGATTAATGATTGCAGCTGGGGGCTATTCAGATAAAAACTGCGCTTATGTTGTGGCCATGATGTAAAGTTTTAGTGGCCATGAACACAAGATTTGTTTGTATCTGTAACCATGGAAAATGCTTTTACACAGGAAATATGTAGGTGGTTGACCAACAACAAGCAAATGCCCCAACAAGCAAGAGTTATAATGACAGTTAATGCTATGCTGAAAGACATTACATAACCAACAGAAGAGAAATTAATTCTTTAAGGTATTCTTTATAAGTTACCTTAACCATGAAGACTGAAAAATATATAATATTTGGACATTCCAAATCTCAACCAATCTTTCAGTCTGAACTATAGAGGTCAATAATATCCATTCCAGAGAAAACACTAGTATAGTAATGTCTAGTATGAAAAATGGATATTAATTTTGAGATTTGCTAAAAATTTAAATCAGTGTTATTAATTTGTTTTATTTGTTATAAAATGCTTTTAATGATTAACTTGTTTTTCCACACAGAATATTCTGAGCACCGTATAAGCAGTTAATTGACTTGTTAAAATGAAATCATTCTTATGACTCCGCAGCAGTCTTACGTAGAAAAAATTTTACCTTTAAACTACACTTAAGAGTGAGAATGTAAGAAAAGATCATTGTGTTTTCACTGTGACTCATTCTCTTGGGACTGTTTGGGGATTTGCAGTGCAGGCTGTGGAAGAACAGGTGCATTGTGTGCCATCGACTACACCTGGAATCTACTGAAGAGACAGGTAAGGATTCAAAACGTCTTCCTCAAAGTTTCATTGTACTGGCACAAAAATAAAGAAGACAAAAATGTCTGCCTCTTAATCTTCTTTGCTCTTGTTTAGATGATACCAAAAAATTTCAGTATCTTTGACCTGGTAAAGGACATGCGTACACAGAGGCCCTCTGTGGTTCAGACTAAGGTAACCAAAATGGTTTCTTCTTAATTTGCCATCATCAATCAAAACTAAACCGCCTCAATTTTCCCTAATGATACATTTTCTTTCTCTTAGGAACAATATGAACTAGTATACAGGACCATCAAGTTGCTGTTTGAGAGATATCTAGCAGCAATGGAAGAACCAAACAGAGAGGTCAGATAACACACCATTATTACTCACTCTGTATTTACATATATCATGTCATTTTATTTCCCACTGATTTAGCTTTCTAGTTATGACACTTAACACATCATAGGCAGAGCATTTTGCTGGCCTGAGTCATGAACAATTTAATTTGATCATCAATCAGGTCCCAGCTTCCACCTTACCCGTCACCATAAGCAGTGGGAGCGAGTTCTCAGATTTCAGCGAGTCCGAATCAGAGACTGAGACAGACTTCAGAGCGCTGCTTCGAACTGAGCACAGGTCTGAGGAAATCTCTCATTTCAATGGTATTAATCCAGATTTTAAGGGAATAGGTCAACCAAAAATGAATTTTTTGAAAATAAAATGAAATTTTATTCTCCCTCATGCTGATCCATTCCAAATCTGTAAGACTTTTAGATATTTAAAACAAAAAAGTTTCAATTGTTTTTGTCCATACAGTGAAAGTCAGTGTTGTATGTTGTTTTGGGCCCCATTGACTTTCATAGTATGAAAAAAAACAAAAAAAAAAAACACCACTGACACAATGTTCAAAATATCTCCTTTTTTATATAGGTGAGGGTGAATAAATGATGACAAAATTTTCATTTTTGTCTGAACTTGTGTAAGCTGAAGTGTGTAATTTCTGCTCCAATAGCATCCCCAAAGAAAAAAAAAAAAAAAACAGATCTCAACCCTCAAACCAATGCCCTTGGTTGAGCTAGTGTTGACAAGTCAGGCTGCACAAACAGACAGATATAATACCACAATTTTGATAGTACCACAAAGCCACAGCTTTAACACCTTCCGGAGAAAATAATCCCCCCCCCCCCCCCCCCCCCTTTAACGAGTGCTGAGTCGTCCCTATAAACCAGAGTGTACCACCAGAGTGTACCACCGTTGGGCACCACCTAGCTACGAAAAAATTTATAATCATATTTTTCAAAACTACTGCCTTGATCAACACAAAATAAGTGCCATTTATTTGAAAGCTTAGAATCTGAACTTTACAATGCATGTAGCCAATTTGATTAACTCCTAGTCCTAAGTAGTTATTTGTTGATAAATAAAAAATAATTCATGAAATATTTGTACTATGTACGGTAATATGTCAAAAACATCATACAGCTCAGATAGTCATGTGTCATATGTCATTTGAAAGGTCTAACAGAGTAGAAAACAACAAGCATAATTGTTTTGGGCTTTGACTAAACTTGAGCACATTTTTTCGTTTTCACTTAGATCTAAAGATATAACATTAAAATGACAAATGGTTCAAATGGTTTTTGGACGCTCGAAAAAACTTTGAAAAAAGTATTGTCCTCATACCTCATTTCCTTCCCGAGTAATTGCATGTCAAATTAGAAAGATATGTAAATTTTCCCTTGAGCACACTTTTTGTCTTTTATCAGCAGTTTCTCAGCATGAGAATGTCCAAATGTAATGAAACAGTAAATGTAAAAAATGTAAACGTTATCTATCAAATTATGCCCACCTTTTAGTCTTTACTACTGTGTATGTCACTCAGAAAAAAGGACTTAAAGGGTTAAATGGAAACCCAATTGTAATAAAATAATCTTGAATTGTTTCATGTCTAAGACACACTGTGACTGTTTTGTGTTATTTCCAATTATAACTAAATCTTTTGCTGTTATAATAGGAGTAATGAGATGGAAATCCTAATGGATGAACAAAATCACATTCCACAAATCACTTCTTGGCCACAGCCACATTTACATCCATTCAGTCAAGAGGTCATCTCCACCAAAGTCAGTCCTGCAGACATGCTCAGTACAATGAGTGAGGCCCAGATTAAATATCAGAGGTCATTCGTAGCACCAACTCCTCAAACAGACGTTACAACCAGTGGATATCAAAGAACTGAGCCATCCACCAGCCTCAACACTGATCTTACCCAAGCTGCATGTTATCATCCCATCAGCCTAGTACAGGAGCTGAGGCCAAGTATGAAGCATCTGGAGCGGGAAGAAAACCAAGATGTTAGTCCCGTTGGCAAAGACTACAAGCCTATTATCTCCAGCACCCCCTGCTTCACTGTGGAAGATCCTTATTTTGATCCCGAGTCTCCACCAGCTAGTGAAAATCCCAGTGTTATGGACTCCATGGTTCATGAAATGTGGATGGAGAACACTTGTTTCACAATACCTAGTTTAACGCTTAATAATCAGGTGTTGGAACTGCCAAAACATGACTGCAGTGATAAAGGTATGAAAACCTATGACTTTTAACAACTGATTCTCTCAAAAAATTATTTATGATGGATCACTTATGATCATTTTACAATTTGTATATAGGTGCAAATACACCTTCATCTGATGAGGACACCCCTCCTCCTTTGCCAGAGAGAACCCCGGAGTCTTTCGTACTGGCAGAAGAAATGAACGGTTAGTTCAGCTCAATGTCTAAATAACTTCTAAACTTCTCACCAATGTGATTTCAGTTTTATTTATATACCATTATAGTATTTATGCCTATTTTGAATTGGCTTTTATTTTTTATATTTTCAGTTTTCATTTTAATTTTAGTTTAAGCATTAGTCATTTTATGTGCTTTTGTCTTTTTTAGCTGTAATTTATTTTGGTTTTAGTTTTAAGTAATTTGTTAACGCTTTAAGCTTTTTTGCATAAAGAAATAGAAACATTTATAATGTATGTGGCAATACATTAAGAAAAATTGTAAACAAAATTAACAATTTTAAATTTACATTGTTTATCATGTGTTGTATCGCTTTATACTTTCTAATGGTGTAAAAATCAAGTATTATAATGTATTATAACTGATTATTCATGAGATCATATAATGCATTATAAGGTGCATTACAAGACACAATTAATGCATTAAGAATATTTTTTATAATGCATTATACAGGCTGTTACCAGTCATTTTAGTTCTTCAACTTAAACTTATTTATTTCCGTTAATTGCCATTGCCAAAGCAACGTTTCTCATTTTTTTTAGGGTTTTTTTGTGTACGTTTTAAATCTTTTCCATATAAATTATATATAGGACCTCTAAGCAAACCATTTATTTTGACTACAGACTTAACAACTTCCTTTTTTTCTGCAGCATCATCTATTCCACTTAGTCCCGTTGCGATAACAAGTCACAGTCCTCCCCCACTGTGCAAACATCCACAGGGTAAGATTCACTTATAGTGAACAAGCGAACTTTGAATTTGCTCTTTAAAAAAGCCAGATATATAGGCTACACCGTCATTAAGCAAGCGAAAACATGCCATATTAAACACAATTTTAAAATGAATCTTTAAAATCAGTACAACAAAGCAAACAAAATACCTTCATACAAATCTCTATCAATGTAGGCCTACGATTCCAGAATTTTAGGAGTCGATTGATTCAATTGTTTGATTCAAAACTAGTAAGGGAGGTCATGAAGGCCTACTGACATTTCAAGCCACAGCATATACAAATGAACAGTGCCTTTAAAAAATGAAACGATAAAAAAAAAAAAAAATCTTGTTTCCAGATATCAGTGAAACCAGTGAGCTGTTGGCATTGGTGATCCCAACCAGCTCAGGCTCTGAGAGTGTCAACAAAGGTGAGCATTATGCAGACTTAAAAATGTATGTCTATAGATGCAAATTTAAGTGGTGGTCTTACAGCACCTGTACATTTTTCCGTTTCCTCTAAAAAAGACAGCCCGCCCTCACCGGTACCCCCACTGCCTGAGAGAACTCCAGAGTCTTTTGAAATGGCCATAGATAAAGGTATGACAATCACAGGCTTTGATGATGAATCGACATCAAATTTCATCTGGTCACTTTGTTTGTACCTTATCTAATTTGCATCTTATTTTCAACAGATTTGGAACAAAATGTGACACAGGAAAAGCCACAAGATGTTGTAATGAGAGTTGGGAAATCTTTAGAATGGTCTGGGCAAACATCTGAAGCTCAGACAGACATGAGACGATCCTGGTCAAGGAGCAAGGTGAGCAGATGCAGGGCAGTATAGACTAATTAACCAACAACCTTGTGCACTTTTTGGATACATTTTGCTGAGCGTAATAAATAAGAACAATATAAATGAGACATAACAGGCTTGTTTTCTTTATTTCAGAGCCTAAAACTTAGAATGTCACTTCCTGGTAAGTCAGTCATTTTATATATAGGACCTCTAAGCAAACCAGCAATACATTTATTTTGGCTACAGGTTTAACACCTTCCTTTTTTTCAGCAGCATCATCTATTCCACTCAGTCCTATTGCGATCACAAGTCACAGTCCTCCTCCCCTACTGTACCATCCACAGGGTAAGACTCACTTACAGTGAACAAGGAAATAAGTGAACTTTTAATTTGCTCTAAATAAAGCCAGATATATTGGTGTGTTATAAGCTGACAACATCATTAAGTGATGACAAGCGAAAACATGCCATAAATAATAAACGCAATTTTAAAATGAATCTATAAAATCAGTAGGCCTAAGTTACAACAAAGCAAACAAAATACTTAAGACAAGAGTCGGTTGATTCAATTGTCATAAACTAATAGGCTAAGGGAGATGACAAGCCTCGTAGAGGCCTACAACATAAAACAAACATTATTCACGTTATTATGTACAAAACGTAGCCTATATGACATTTCTACTTAATAAAAAGTATATTTTTGTAAGCACAATCAGCATATCTTCGAGAAATCTGAGGTGAAAGCTACGGTAGCTGAGGTGAAAGTGTTCATTAAATAAACTTTGCCGTCACATATCTCATGAATAATGTTGTTCTTGTGTTCGCTTAGCCTACTTACTTTTTGTTTCAAAGACATGATCAGTTATCAGCTTGTTTGATTCCTGTATGATGTTGTTATGGGTTGCCAGGTGCCAGCAAGGTTTTCCAGCCCAAAACCTCGTCAAAAACCGCGAGAATGCACAAAAAACCGCCCTTTTTTTTGTGGCTTGTTTCTCGTTTAAACCATAGACTGTGGTTTAAACACATTGAAATCATTAACAAGCTTTAAAATGACCCATTTTTCGACTTAGCCTATCCGATTTTAGAAACAATATTCAATTAAATGAACGCAAAAGTAGGCTACACTGACTTCAGTCAAACTATTCTACTATTAAACTATAAGCTTATGTTACGGAAAATAATGCGATCAACTTAGGCTATCAATGAGTCTGTTTATTGTCACTAAAAGTCGCTTGGAACAAAAGCATTCATAAAAACATCGAGTGGATATATGGACATAAAAAATAACCCACTTTAACATTTCAGTTATTTCAAATGGCAACATGAAACATGCATATTAGGGCTGGGAGAAAAATCGATTCACCTAGATATTGCTATTGCGATATTGATATTGCGATTTTAAAATAGATTATTTTTAATTTTTTTACAGATATTAATTCAAATTAAATTGCTTTATTTTTTCCCTTGCTTATAGATGAGGTAGTGGGAGGGAGTGTCTGTTGTGAGGTTCGGGGGAACGTCAGACAGAGTTAGTGTGTGCCTGTGTGTGTGTGTGTGTGTGTGTGTGTGTGAGTGAGTGAGACTGCTGCCTGCTGAACATTGGGTCGCAGGAATAAGGATCTGAAGTGCCGGTGTTTCGGCAACAAAAACCCGCCGAACTGATCCGAAACCAGCCCAATTTTTATCCACCCGCCCAAACCCATTTTTGCCCGCAAAATAGATTGCAAAACCGCGGTAAACCGCCCAATCTGGCAACCCTTGGTATTCTGAACTTTTGAACGACTCTTTTGAAGGAACGACTTAAAAAGACACTCACTAGTCGCCACCTACTGGTAATGATGTAACTTACAGAAAGAGTCACCAAAAGAACCAGTAAACGAATCTGAACGAGTCTTTTGATAGACATAATTCTTCTGAGTGGATTCGTGTTGCCATTATTTTCAGATTTACGGAGTGATACAAAGAGAAATCCCAAAATCCCCAATCTATAAAAACCTAACTTTAATATGTCAAAAAAAAAAAAAAAGTGAACCTGGCTTAATCAGTGTTCAGACTTCTGTTCTGGAAATGTATGCAAATTAGTGCATATTTAATTAGATCCTGGCTCATTTGCATATAAATATAAAATTTCAGAGAACTTGTCATACAGATTTTTTTTTGCAATTCTTAATGTAATCAATTAACTGGGGAAGTATGGTGATATCTAGTAATTTTTTACCCTGTTCTTTGTTTTGCCTTAACCAAGTTCTGTCAGTGCTATTAGTTCATTATTTTTAAATATAGGCTATTTACTTCCATTTTTTGACCACAGAATCTCTACTACACACCCTAACACCACATGAGCAGACATCTGAGACATTCAGACCAGTTCCAGGGACAGGTACTGTATCACATATCCATCTAACTAAAAACACAAATGTAATTGTTCAATAGCCTATACAATCTCCAACATAAAAAAAAAGAAAGTATTCTGATATAAACGTGCACAAATTCACAGTAGGCTACGTTTCGCTGTTTTGTTTCATAAAGAAACTGTCACTCCACCACTTCCTGAAAGAACTCCAGAATCTTTCTTTTTTCACACGGAGAAAGGTGCAGTATACAGTACAGTTTACAGTTTATACATCGCATCTACGTTTGTTAAATATATTTTTCCGTTAAAGTGTCTGGCAACAGCGCCCTCTGTCTGCCCGCTGAGCCCGAGCAGCAGAGACTGAGAGTGGGCACATCATCTGAATGGTCAGGCAGCTCCCAACCCAGATCGTTCCTGGAAAGTTCTTGGAGCCGAAGCAAGGTTTATACTCTCCCTACATGTTATACTACAATACATTTAGAAGTGCATAGCATATAGCTGACCCACAGGCCACAGCACTCTAATTTTCATGCAGTCCATAACTTGAGCTGTACAGAGGTGCTGTGCTATGACTTTCCTTTCGTATGATTAATCCTTGACTCACTCTTACCAAATGTGTCATTTTCTAACAGAGCGTAAGAGCAAAAAGTTCAAAACAAGGTAGGTTGGTTTTTCCATTGTGCCCTCCCACACCTCAGTCAATAGTGTCATTACAGCATAAGACGCGCAAGCAAATGTACCCTCTCAAGTGCTCTGCAGTGTAGTGTTTTTCACTGTGCGACAGAGATAAAGATGGCGCACTATTATTAGATCCATGTGTGCACAGCTGTGTTTAATTTTACAGAGCCTCTATCTGTGGCTCCGCTGACTCCTCCAGTCTCTGTAACCATGGCAACTGGAGGCAAAGGTGAGTGACAGCATAAATCTATTGACAGTGATTGATATATATATATATAAAAAAATGCATAAGCAAGACTACACAACCTTAGTTTAGCTTGCCCTGTGGCCAATACAGTAGAGCACCAGACGGCACCCAGCAGTCAGCCAGCAGCAATGGGACCAACAGACAACCGGACAAACAGAGGGGGGGAGAAAACTTCACTGGTCAGCAAGGCCAGGACCAAGGTTATACTTCTAAAGTCTCTGTATTTGGTACATGTAAAGTGCATGGCACAATAAACATGTCAAATCCAGTTTATTGATGGCAAATAAACATTTATTTTGCACTCCCTGTTTCCCATTGAACCCACATACTGAAAAATGTATAGCCTAAGTTGAATACACTTTAAAGGGGCCGTTCACACAGATTGTTTTTGTATTCCATCGCTCAACTTTTCCATTGATTTTGTTTTTGTAAAAATGTACTAGACAGACACGTTTGACCATTGCTCACGTCTTGTGTCCTTTGCGTCCGCAGCCATTCTAAAAATGCAGCGCTCAAAATTGACAATGTGAAATTCCCCTTTGTGGCTACACTACTGTTTTTTTTCCTATTTTTACAGTCTATGGTTTCAACACTGCTACTTGTGTCTCAAAATTTTTGCAACGTCTCGCGCATGACACAAGTCCACAAAACTACTTTATTCTACTAGCCTACCGTGCCTCTTGCGTTTTTCATCCCAGAAACGTGTTCTGTGTGAATGGCCTCTTATGTGTGAATAGTAGCCTACTTGCTTTGGATAAAAGCAGATTCTATAAATGTAAATACAAATTTATTTTCTTACTTTCTTACAGAGTATTAAGTTTTTGAAAGGAAGACAGAGACGTATGTATAATAACCACTTCTTTTCCTTGTTGATGCAACTAATTCTATAAACTTAATTCTATTAAAATAAGCATTTAAATCAAATGACAAGCTGCTTCATGTGTGTGTGTGGTTTGAACATCATTTAACTGTCATTTTCAGCAAAAACCGCTCCGCCTCCGATCCCGCCCCCAGCTCCACCTTCAGCCCCGCCCCCAATCCCACCTTCAGCCCCGCCTCCAGCCCCACCTCAGTCTGCTCCACCCCCCTATGGTGCTGCTGTAGGATTCTTATTTTGTAAGCTATCCCCCTCTTTAAAATACACTTTTTAAAAGACCAAAACGTTTTCAAACTAGTGTTCTGGGAGTTGACACCAGATGGAGCTACTCCATTTTAAATTTCCTCAGTTCATGTTGATTGATACCTGGTAGTGCTACTATGCCAATGCATGACATTGTGAACAGTTAATGACTCCTCTCTTACTCCACAGCTTTTGGATCTCGTTTTGGAAAGCCAAAGGGCCCACGAAATAAACCAGAAACATGGGTCTAGTTCATGTCGAAGGTGAAAGGAAAGGAGAACAGCCTCGCAAGACGGTGCAACGGGGGCTGTGCTGAGCTCAGATTTCTTTCAGCCACAGAGAGACAAGCACTGTGGTTTTTGAGCGATAGTAGACCAACCACTGACCTCACACAACAGATGGACATATATACAGATTCTGTTTAAAAGTGTAATGCAAGAGAATGGCCTGTTTGAACATTGAACCGTTGCAACTAAAATGTAAATAATTGTGCAACTAAAGACAAGATAATAATAAGAGATGAATGTACTGAAATGTAGACACTTCCATAATCGCATAGGTAACCTTTTTAATGTATTTTATAATACATACAGCTGCAGGTATGGCCAATCAAGCCTTTATATTAGGCTACATAACTTTGGATTTAGCAACAGCACATTTGGTGCCAGGTCTGTCTAAAAGAGATGAAAACGATTGTGAATAACTGTAATCAAGTTTATGGTTTACGACAGTGTTTAACTGTGTCTGCTCATTTGCCTTTAAGAAATGCTTCATCTTGGTACACTCATAAAATGGTTTATTTAAAAAAATACAGAAAAAGTCTATGCATTCCATTGCATTTTTACACAATTGAAAAGATCCACATGACAGTTCTATTAAATGTAACTTAGCATTTACAAAACATTACTTTGACTATGTTCATAATTGACCATCTAATTAGTCCTTAGAAAAATCAATGAAATTGAAAACCTTTATACAAATATCAAACAGAGCAAATAATGAATCAAACACAGAGAGCATGCCTTGATCCCTAAGTGGATTTTTCCTATATTACAAACGACCATCAAAAACCTGATCAACACAAAAAAAAGAGTCTAGCTGCCAAAATTCAGAAGAAACATAGAACGCTAAACATCATGTTTATTTCAATATACCATGAAACCATAAGGTGTAAAAGCATAGTCGTGTGATACTGAGGGGAGAACATGTCTGTATATATGGGAAGATTCATCTTTTGGTAAATAATGACTCCCAATTTAAGTATTGAGTGAAATGTGAAAGGATCTTTTCTTTCATTAAACAAAACGGTTAATCTGCAGAATCTAAGAAAATGCCACTGAATAGTGGGGGAAATTATTACGGTTTAGCCTTTCCAGCATATATAATCGTAATCCTAATTAAAAACAGTGGGAAATATAAGTAGCATGATATGATTCATATTGCACATGATTTTTTAATTTACCACCAATTTTTCTATATATATATATATAGTTTTTGCATTGTCATCCTTTGGTGGCCGATAAAATGGTCACCTTCACTTGATCCTGGATGAGTAGAATTAGCATTTTTTACAATAATAAATACCCAATCATTACTTATTGCCAGACTTTATGAAATTCCATCGCAATTAATGCTTTGTACAAACTTGTATAACATCATTTAGCTTAATAGCAGACAATTAAAGACTCGATAGAAGGCACTCATTTTTTACAGGATGCATTTGATTAGGGAAAGCCATTAGATCGTTTTGTTGAAACCATAATCAATGTAGACTGATTGGCTTGCTGGTGTGAAATTACATTCAAATCAGTCATCAGCAATACTTGGCATCAACGGAGAAGCAAAACTGCTGCCCACAACCCTTTAAAAACATTGAATGCCTGTTTTAAGACTTAATCCCATTCAAAATAACCACACTGACATGTGCAAAAACATTGACACGCAACTACACTTGGCAAGTGAAAGCTAAATTGCACTCATCCAACTAAATCGGATAGCAGAGTCACCCTAGAATGCTTATCATAAATGACCATGGACAACTTCAGTTCAAACACATAAGAAACAAGTGTTATGCAATAGTACTGCTACTTTACTTATGAATAATATCAAATGTTTTTTTGAAGGAGAAAATTTTTCGGTTTGATTTGGGTAGCAGATTATGGGAACAGCAACATACAATAACAGTTTTCTGGTACAAGAGAAGCGCAGGAATTTATTCACCCCCTTCATTTATATTATTATAATAGAGTTCATTCATATTTGCACTCACTAATTTTCAGAAAAAAATTCAACAAATGCTTAAAATAGCCAAAGCAACAGGAATAATAATTTGGGACATTTTAAAAATGGGGACATGTCAAAGAAAGACAAAAAACACAAAAGTTCAGAGAATAATAAAGTATGATTTAAAAAATAAAATCAGTTCGGACTCTAAAACTACTATGATAGTATGAGCAGGATTATGCGTAAAATCTCAATGGAAGCATGTTTAGATGAACCATTTGAATCAAGGGGCCGTTGCCTTACATTAAACTCATTCTAACATGTCAGAATCATAGGTTCAAGAGCTCAATAAGTCAATCAAATCCCAATAATCCGAAGAAATGGATTAGATTACTATAAAACTACAAAGTGAACACAGAAGAATAAGAATTGACCAAATGAAAAGGCATCAGTATGTTGCCCCTGAGTGCAGGTTTGGTTATTACATTTCCATCTAGTTTTCTGCTAACGTCCGGTCTTAGATGTAATATATCTTCCTGTCCAAAATAAAGATATATAAAAAAAATGAACAATGGCTTCTGTACACACACGACTTCAGACAGAAAATGAACATGACAAATAAATTTATGACCATGATCTTAAAAGACTGACTATTCTGGACAAAAATAAATAATTAAAATGAACAACCCTCTTGTAAAGGCCAAATCCTATTTCCTGCATACGTGAGAGGTAATGCACAGGCTCCTCTTTGATAATTACTGCTAATACTCGTTCAAAAAAATAATTAATTTTCCTTCAAGCAAAGTGTTTTAATCCAAAACCAGAGGATGATCAAAGAAAAAGCAAATATCTCTCACTTGAAATTGATACCTTCTCTCTAGTCTATCTTAAATACGTCAGATACTGCAGTGTGACATTACATCATGGGAAGAAGAAGAAGAAAAAAAAGCCTATTTTTTTCTTTTAAGACATACTTGCTGCTCTTCACTTGTGACAGGCACTTTTTTTTCCTTGTTTGTAAAAACCAATTAGCAGATGCACATGACGGCCAGGGACACAACAATGAAAAGTCCTTCTTGAGAGATAATTCATCTCATTTATAATAATATATAAACAAATATAAAACAATACTGAGTAATCAGCAAAAATATATTTCAAATTAAATACTTTGGCTGAGAAAAACCTAAAAAGTACTCGCGGGGTCATTTTCTTAACCAAAATCTAAAAAAGAAAAATATACAGTCTTCATCGTTTTTAGGTGAAGTCCAGATATTCCTTTTTTTTTTACACTGTGGAATGTCAGAAAAGTCTGTCAGGTGAATTAAAACTCCACCACTCCGCAAAATGAAGGATTCGGAAGTCATTTGGGGAAATCCGTGGACCTGCTGCCATTGAGTGAGGAGTCTGATGCAGGCTGGACGGGAGCCTGTGGAAGCATTTGCTCTGGTGTGGGCGAGGACAGAGGGCCGGTCTCTGAACAGGGAGCGGCGGGAACAGTGTGGGCGGATTTAGCCGGTTGCGGAGCCGCGGGCTGTGGCTCTCTGGGTGGCGTAGCGGGCCTCTGGAAAACCAGCTCGTCCGTTTTCGCCACCCCACCTTGTGCCGTGTCCGTTTGTAGATGGGCGCAGGAGGTGACTTTGGTGTCCGGGTGAACAGGGGGAGGACATGATGTGGAACACAGGTCCTTGGTCTTAACGTCCTTTGACTCCTCTTCCTCAGAGTGGTACTGCTTTAGACGGATGTGCCACGCCAGGCTGCACACGGCCGAGACTGTTTTAAACTGGTGGATCACGTTGCGGGGGATGAAGTAGATGTCGTCGTCGCAGAGCTGCACGCGAACGTAGCGGATGCCTTCCCGTCGTAACTGGTTGAGTTTGGCATCGTCCACCCACTGGACACACTGTAAAGAGAGGGGCATTGTGAGAATACTGACGTGTTTTAAACCTGCCTGTCCTTACGTCCTTTCCACACCCGTTAGGATTAGTGTTGCACGGTGCACCGATACTTCAAAAGTATCGCGATTCTTGGAAATTAAAAACGTCACGATACCTACATTTATATCGATACTTCTAAGAATGACCGCGTTCCAGATTTGTAAGGCCGGCGACACACTGGCTGCGTGGTGTGTCCGTTTTTATTTCAGCTCCCATGTTAAGAGCTAGCACACTGCCTGCGTGACGCGCGCCTGAGCCGCGCGGAAAACGCGTGTATGCTAGAATAGAACCGACGCCTATTTTTCACGCGACACGCAAGCGTGTTGGAATCGTTTCCAGGCAAAATAGAATAGGAAAAGATGTTTCTATGTCATTTTGACACGAATGCATATTAATAAATGACATTTTGATGTTTGAAAGTCTAGGTTTTAACATAAATGCAGATATAAATGTAATTAAATTTTTTTTTTTGATTTTCAAATACTGCACCTGTCAGTACAGAACGAAATATTCTGTAGCCTATTTTGCCGTCAACACTGCCGACGTTGTCTTTGCTGCTATATATTTATGTTTAACATGAAGTATAGGCCTTCCACAACTCTCTCCCCATATCTCAAATATATCACCAATGAGGCTTATCATATGTTACCAATATTAAACATTGTTTAATATAATCGCTGTTCATATTTTTATTGAAAGTTCATAATAAAGATAAAGTTATTACCGGTAACTCTTATGTTTCTTATGATAACTGAGATAATGCTGCTAAATTTATAATTTTTTTACCTTGAATGTCATTGCTCTAATTTCTTTTTTATATTTTGATATTTCATATTTTGTTCAAATGTTTAATATATCTGCTGTTCATACAGTACCAGTCAAAAGTTTGGAAACATTACTATTTTTAATGTTTTTGAAAGAAGTCTCTTATGCTCATCAAGCCTGCAGTTAAAAAAAAAAAAACAGTAATATTATGAAATATTATTACAATTTAAAATAATGGTTCTCTTTTTTAATATACTTTAAAATGTAATTTATTTTTGTGATGCAAAGCTGAATTTTCATCAGCAAGTACTCCAGTCTTTGGTGTCTTATGATCCTTCAGAAATCATTCTAATATGCTGATTTATGATCAATGTTGGAAACAGTTGTGCTGCTTAATATTTTTTTTATAACCTGAGATACTTTTTTCAGGATTATTTGATGAATAAAAAGTTAAAAAGAACTGGATTTATTTAGAATAGAAATCTTTTGTAACAATATACACTACCGTTCAAAAGTTTGGGAACGATAACTTTTTTTTTTTAAAGAAATTAGTACTTTAATTCAACAAGGATGCGTTAAATTGATAAAAGGTGATGGTAACGATTTATATTGTTAGAAATGTTTTTATTTTGAATAAATGCTGTTTTTATGAATAAATGCTGTTAACGTTTTACTCAATGAATCCTGAAAAAAGTATTCCAAAAAAATATATTAAACAGCACAACTGTTTCCATCATTGATAATAACTGAGTATCAAATCATCATATTAGAATGATTTCTGAAGGATCATAAGACACCAAAGACTGGAGTACTTGCTGATAAAAATTCAGCTTTGCATCACAAAAATTAATTACATTTTAAAATATATTAAAAAAGAGAACCATTATTTTAAATTGTAATAATATTTCATAATATTACTGTTTTTTGTTTGTTTTTAACTGCAGGCTTGATGAGCATAAGAGACTTCTTTCAAAAACATTAAACATAGTAATGTTTCCAAACTTTTGACTGGTACTGTATGTTCATTTATTAGTGTGTTATATGATTAGAATGTTGTCCCGGTTTTAAAATAAAGCACAGCAATGATATTTGAGAGTGTTTCTCCCTTTTCAGGAAAAGTATCGAAAAAGTATCGAAATCGCAATTCTTGACTTGGTATCGGTATCGAAACAATCATTTTGGTATCGTGACAACACTAGTTAGGATTCATGCAATAATTACTGCTCATCCAACACCACGTGCCATCAATAGATCAGATTGTGCTCTTAAAATAATTATAAATAATGGATTATCAAAACTTAACCCCTTTAGATGCCTTGAATTTAATTCAATTCAATTTCAACTCAAAATGTTGTTTATAAAAATATGACAAATTACCTAAAATTCAAATCATGCAATATTACATAAATATAACTGATTATTTTAGGCCGTTCTTAGACTAGTTTAGCTGACAAATGAGACTTTTTGATTGACATTAGCACCAAAATAGAATAACATATATTTTACTACTGTCATTCATCTTTAGAATTGAATATTTCACAATCAAACAAGCTTTCTGCACAGAACCTTGAAAAATATATGAAAGATGAAAATATAGTGGAGGCTACTGCTGTCATGATACTACGTTCAATACAAAAAGATTGTGGGGAGAAACTGCCACAACATTAGAGGCATAAATTGTGATAAGTATCGAAGTTGATTAACTAAATCTCAGGACATTCCTCAGGACTGATAGCTGATACGACTGATAGTGGGACCATATATTTTTATTATTAGGGCTGGGAAAAAAAAAAAAAAAAAAAAAAAAAAAAAAATCTAGATTTTAATTGATTCTCATTTTTATGAAGCGATATCGATTTTTAAATCCCAAGAATCAATCTTTTAGTCTATGCTGTTTTCAGTCGATGAACGAACAGAACATTGTAACGCCTCCCATCCAATAAATCGCAATAAGCTATGTGCTTTGTTACTTTTGATATGAAGTTCAAATTTCAAATTCTGTCCATTTTATTATGAAATATCATTTTGGCCCTCTTCAATGTGTCGTGAGCATGACCACCTCAGATCAAAGGAAACAGCAGCCTGAAGCACGAGAACGGATCATCTCTTCCGCTTTACTACAAGTTACAGCACGAAATAAACATCAGAAGGCATGTCGAAATATACTGTACAACTTACCGAAATCCGTAGCATGTCTCATGTAATCGCTCAATCAGTGTTTCAACCGCAGAACGACATCAGCTTAGTAAACAACGTCAAGTAATGTTACATTTACCTCAGAAGAGCCATTTCACAGTTCTTCCGACAGGTTTTTATGACAGCCACCATTTTAAAGGTGCTCTAAGTGATGTTGGGTGACGTCACTTCTTGTAGACGTTTAAAGTATTGTCAAACAAAACGGAGGCTAGCTAGACCCTCCCTCCTCCTCATCCGGCGCACTAACCCCCAAACCACACCTCAAATTTTTCTTGTCGGTTATTGGCTGGAACAGTTTGTTATGTTTCGTGGTGCGGGCTAGCCCACTTTGTTTTTGTTGCTGTTTGTGGAGCTTGGGCTGTCTACAGAGACCGTGGTTTTTTACAGTGTGTTCAGGGGACAGGCAGCTAGCGGATGGTGAGGAGATGTTTGCTGTATGTGACTAAAAATGTTTTGGCCTCAAAAACGCATGACATCGCTTAGAGCACCTTTAAGGTTTATATTTCAAAAAACAAATTGGAGTAGAAACATAATTATGTAATTATAAAGTTAGTATTATAACTTTATTATTATAAAAACGTTATTTACATTATGATAACTTTGTTATTATAAAATCTTGTGTGTAATTTAAGTGTTTGCATAAAAATGAAATACCAACTGACTTCCTGTATAGTTTACAGCATTAGTTGAGAGATTTTTTTCCTTGAGAAAATGTACATGTACTGTACCTGACATGTATCCAAATAAATCAATATCGAATTGGAATTGAACAGCAAGCTTGTGAATCGGAATCGAATCGTGAAATGTGTCTATTATTTATAATTAATTATATTATTTCTAAGACAGAAATGTATTACTATTGCAAAACAAATGCACTTTAAAATATTAATATTAAAATTTATATTTTATAAAAATATATTCATTATTTGACTTTAGTTGTAAATGTACCAGTCTTATGACTTAATGTGTTCACTTGCAAGAGTTAAACCCTCAAGCTTTTATTTTGGCAGAAAACTGCAGGGAGACCTTTAAGTGTCTGTGACAACAGGTTTACAAACACTTGTCATTACACATCTGTGTTAAATGATGTTATCACCCATCCACAAAAAAGTTGTAAATTAATCAAATATCCTGAAAAGGAATATAATAAATTTTATGCCCAAAACAAAGCATGTTAAAACATATTGCATTCCCAAATGCGCGTTTAACTCTCGTCACATGCAGAGATGGAGTTCACCGCGTGTACTATGAACTGAGCCGCTCTGAGAAGCTGAAAACACTGCATTATAAGCTGCAAGTGTGTAAATGACACACTTTGCTCTAAAACATGCAGCACAACGGACTATATACTTTCTTGATTAAAATACACACTGCTATACGGGTTAACTCGAAGTTGTAAAGAAGAGAGAGCAAGAAAGTGCTGCTGGTAACATTTAGGCTTGTTGCGATAGTCGAGTTGCCAGTGTTACCGGTGTTCTGCCGCAATACCGGTTACATCACTAGCTAACCCACCGTTGTTTACATTTTTTTAGAAAGCACTTGCTTGCTCTGTTCCGCGCCAGTGGACACACACCGCAAGCGATTTAAAAGCAAGGTGGAAAAGAGTGAAAAACTTGCATGTTCCCTCATAAATTGTGCTTACACAACCCGACTTGCCATGTTAGCCATGAACATGGCTAACATGGCAATATAACATGGCAATATAAACACACATAACTACAGTCTGTCCTGTTTAGCAGTTTAACAGCTCCTACCTGTGACACAGGTGGCTCAAACAGGTCTAGCTGAAGCCTCTGAACGACGTCATTGAAGTCCTCCGCGTGAAAACAGATCACGTCTTTGGTTATCCGTGGCCGGTCACTCCTATGAGAGAGGAGAACATCAAAGGTCATTTTATCTTTAGTTAATTACATACAGTTTTCTGCATGTACAAGCACATGAATATGTTTCTGCGTGGCAGATGGCTGCACTCACCATTCCCCAAACTGCACTGCTTTCAGGACACCCACAGCTGCTGTACTCTGCCAGTCGAAGCTCTGGCCAACGTGATCCGCGTGGGCTCGTGTCCGATCCTCGAACAGCACCTCGCGTGGTTCACTGGCTCTCGGGAGGTAATGCAAGTTCTTGACCTCATTCATTGATCTACAACCAAAAAGAAAGCGTTTGGTAAGGCGCTACCATGAAAGTCTTTTTTGAGGTTGAATATCAACAGCATCAAAACAGCGCATACCTTCGTCTCTTGAATGGAGACTTGGGCATATCAGCTGTGGGGACCATCTGCTCTCCAGGTCTCACCCACATGATGGGACCATCGTCGCTCTGGGACCTGCAGTCAAGCTTCAGGCTGGACAGGCTTCCCCATGGCAAAGTCATCTGCACAGACAAACAAAACATTCGTCGTGAAGTTAGAACCATGCCGTAGCCTTGCCCTGACCACCGTCTCAATGCATGAATGGCAAGAAACAACTAAACAAACACAGTTTTCTTTTCCATGTTAACATAGTTCCTATTGAAACAGGATGTTGAGGTGGAACATCTCAAAGCAGACTTATCTCAGCCATGACTTGCAGCTTACTATTTATACTTCGGGATGCATATATCAGTTAATGGCTAATATTAGAGTTTTTTTTTTAAATGTATGGATATTGCATATCTAATTTTACATCATGCTCATTTTCCTTTGTACATTTAGATATTTGCCTTTGCCATACTCAAGGTAATTTGTAAAAACACTTATTTGTTAACAAATGTTAAATGTAATTTAATAATTTTTCATACTCTACAATATAATGTTATAATGTCTAAATTCCCTTGTAGCATTTGAAATGATTGATTATGGTTTAATATCGACCATTTATTAGTCATTAGCTAATACGTTACTTTCTGCTCAACAGTTCCTATAGGACGTTTTCTTGGACGAAAACTACTGTTTGGGGTAAGTTTTTTCCCCAATAAATTAAACCTTTATTCATCAAGTATGCATTACGGTAAATTGATAAGTAAATTGACTACAAAGATATTAATACATTTATAATGTTACTTTTATCAATTGATTTATTGATAAGAAATGTTTCAATGATTTCAGAAGGATCATGTGACACTAAAAACTGAGGTAATGGCTGCTGAAATTTTAGCTTTGCCATCACAGGAATAAATTATATTTATAAAAAAAACTTTTTTTTTTGTGCAAAATTGTCTATTTCTGATTAAACAAACGCAGTTTTCTGAGCACAAGGCTTCTTTTAAAAAGAAAGAAGAAAAACTTTCAGACACCACATTTTTGAACAGTAGTGTATAGATCTCCAATTTTGATGTTTAGAGGTCTTTAAAAGTACAGGGATGCAACTAAAATCTTTACATAATTGTGCAAGAAGACAACACTATTTAGCTGGATCCAAAAACCTAAGAAACACCGCTGGCAAATAGAAAATTGAAACACACCGTTTGCACTACAGTACACCATCAGCACAAGGACTTTCAAACTCACTCTTCTATGAGAGATTATGTTCAAACCTTAAGAAACGGAGACTCCTCAAGCATGTCCAGGAACTCCGGGAAGAAATCGCCCACCTCCTCATCTACTGCACCGACCAGACTGATCTGCCTCATGGGACCAGCTCTATATGTCCCAGAGCAATATGTTCGGCTCACCTGCAACACAAAAGCACTTCAGAGCCAGGAAACAACATCCTAACACGCACTTTTTATCTTAGTGCTGCAATGGGTAAAGATGAACCTTAATGCAAAGTTCAGCGTGTGTGTCTTTTCAAAGCTTCATAATAAAAAAATAGTTTAAAGGACTGTTTACGTCAAGCATGATAACTATAACAATAACTATATTTATATTAGCATCCACACCAATGCATGATAACGTTCTGTTTATTATAAGGGTGCGCTGCAGTTATACCGTTAGCTGCTTTAAATGCTCAAGCTCTTTAAAAGTCAGGTGGATTTTGATCAGTTGTCAATGTTTTTATCGTTCATCGGCTGGAAAAATTGATTCCAATGATATGTCGTTATTGGTATAACTGTGGTGTGGACTTCCCTAATCTAATAAAGTTAGAAAGATTATTAAAACATTAGTTTTCATTCTTGGTGAGAACAAGCCATAGGGAAATATTTACAGTAATATGGTGTGTTTAAGACTACCAGAAAATGAACTTCAATATGTGATTCTCGTGCTTCTTGAAAGAATGAATTTGATAATGTCAGTTTATTTAGTCTCTGACACGCCAGAGAAACAGCCTAACAGTTTGGCCATGGGTAAATTTGCTCTGCTTCACTTACTCAAGACTGTTCATGTACTTTGAACTGACACCTTCTAGCCGCCTGACTTGTGTAAATAAAAATTGCAGCTGCTTTAACAGTCCTCTAGAAGTAAGAATGGTTAAATAGATTTGATAGATTTCATTGGCTAGTCACCCACGCAAGGCATCAATGCATTCCTGCTTTAAAAAACGGCACGGCATGCCAAAGCCAAGTCACCTTTATTTATATAGCGCTTTTTACAATACAGATTGTTTCAAAGCGTCACCTTACCTGGGAGTGGAAGCTAGCAATTGTGGTGGTCTCAATGTCCTTTTTACCAAGGATTTCCATCTTGACAGGCGTATTTGGGAAATTGAAGGCAAAGTAGTCCAAGAAATCGGGCAGGTAGGCAGCCGCTCCATGCACCACGGCGAGTGCATAGCGCGCAGCTCCTTTAGGGTGTTCAGCAAAGGCGAGTTCCAGGAACTCCTGAGTAAATCTTTCAGTGTCTTCAGGCTGCAGTAAGGACAGTTCATCTGCATAAGCATGTAGTACAGACGCCCCTCCATTGGGCTGCTTTTCCTCATGGATGAGTCTGCTGAAGGAGGAGTTGGTCTGAAGCCACGAGCTGCGGATGAAGTGGTCTTGGTGCGAGAGGAACAGCTTCTTCCCACCTTTGGGGGTGTGGTACTCATCTAAGCCCGGACACGGCTTTTCATCTTTGATGTACGCATGTAAGACAGGGTCTTCAGAAAGAGGTGGAGCATCTCCTGTCAATCCTGCACACACCGTCTGCACCTCTTTGTTGTGCACGCGTAACTTCTTGCCACGCTCATCTTCACGATGCCGCTTCTTCTTTTTCTTTTTCTTTAGGAGGTATTCCTCCAGGGTCTGGGTTTTGCCATTCTCACTGTGGGGCTCTGAAAAGATCAACAGAAATGACAAGAACATCAGATAAATATCAACTGTACATAGCTTCTAGGACTTTACCTTGCAAACATGAAAAGAAAAACAAAACCTCACATCAATGATTTTGTCTCTCCTTGAAAACCTTTTAGATCATTTCTGGGGTGATCAAAATTCAACACAATTCTGGGCATTTGGAGACCATAGCTTCAGGTACAATACCATAACAGTTGTTGTTATTAACCAACTAATATCAATTATTTTAAAAAGTACTTTGGCGGTAACATGGTACAATCATGACAACATACGGTAATACTATGGTACTGTAATGTAGTACAGAATGGTTACCATATACATACATGATACTGCAAAATGCTTCAAAGCATATCATTGTATGGTGTCCAAAAACTCTGGTATTATTATGGTATCGTGCTTATAAAAAAAAACTATAATAGTAACACGTTATTTATGCATTTAATATTACAGTTTAGTGTAGTAACAGCGAGTTTAGTAAACAAGACAGATGTAATGATAACGCCTCTTGTACTAAGCAGAGAAAATGATAATAAGTTATACGTTTCATTAAAATGTACTTTCACAGCAGTGAAAACTTTCTTCCTCGATAATATTTATGTGAATGGGGGCGTGCGCGCATGGGTTAGCAGCTGAGGCTAACGGCACTTTCTCCGCTCACTTCTCAAGTTGGAAGCCAGCCAGAAATGTAAAATCGTTTGGCTTACGTGCAAACGCTATTAAAGTTACCTTTCTTCTTCTTGCATTCCTCCACTTTAACGTTCGCCTCGGCGTTTTCCTTCTTGGGCTTAAGTTTCACGTCCTTCTCAATGTGTTTGGGCTTGTTGTTGGGGGGCTTGGCCTTCGCTACTTTGAGCGGCGTGAAAGTGAACAGCGGGGAAGGCGGCAGGACCGTCTTCTGCGGGACGTGGGCTGCTGGTGTCACTTTGCGCGGCGGCCAGCCCGGAGGTAACTCTTTCTTGGTGCTGTTGAGCTGATGATGGAGGGGATGGCGGTGTTGCACAGGTGCCTGCTCTTTGCTGAAGTTGCGCGCTTGGCTGTTCTGTTGTTGGTGCGGTGGATGCGCTCGTTGTTGGGCATGTTGGTGATTCTGTTGGTGGTGATGTAGCTTTATTTTCTTCGCTTCCTTCTCCGATCTCTCGCGCTTGTCATCGGACGGCGAACATTCTCGTTTTTTCTTCTTTTTCTTCTCTTTGGTGGCTTTGTCAAAGCTGTCCCTGCTCTTCTCCTCTACTTTGACGCGTAGCAGATCGACCTGTGCAGCCATTTTGCACGTAAATTTAAAAGGCTTTAAAAGGGACTTTTTGCGCATGTCTAATGGGAGCTGTAGTTCTTTTGTCAGTAGCCAATCGGAGCTAATGCGTTTGTAGTTTTCCCGCTCAGAACGCGCATGCGCTCAACCTATAGCTTTGTGGGTAGTGATGTTTCTGTACTGCTACGCTTGAAGGGATGCGTGCGCTTCTGCACGCGCCTCGTCCAGTGGTTGACGTAATGCTGTAGCAGGTTCAGGGGTTGGTTGGGCGGTTCCGTTTCGCTGAGATATTTATATTTCTAAGCGCTCTGTCTACGTTAAGCTCAAAACCAACTAAAGAACAACACACGACATCCAGGTCATAGTTGCGCGGTGTCGGATTTCTTCAGTGGGCGTCTACGTGGGACGCTTTCTTGCCTGTCATTTGCGCTATTTTTGGTTGATTATGTTTACAACAAGAGTGCGTCGCATCTGCCTGTCTGAGTGTAATCAAAAATGTCGATGAACGAATCGTTCTTGCGACTCGGATCTTTTCACGGAATCCGTTGAACCTCTGGTCTGAACGATTCGATTACGAATCGGTTTATGATGCTTTTGAGTCAACAATTCACTGACTCGTTAAAACGAGAAGCGATGGCAAGAGGGTTTTGAATAAATGCCATGGAGAATTTGCCTGGTGCAATCTTAAATAAATTTTCAAAAAATAATGGAAATGTTTGGTTTGATTGTAGGACTTGTTTTATCAACACATAATTGGTTTGAATAAATACAGCTTTAAAATCTATAAAGCTTTACATCTGTATATTTTAGCATTTAAATATAAAAGCAAAAATGGGTTCTAATGTTTTTTTTTTTGTAAGTTTAATCATGGCTGCAACAGACTGAATACAAACGGCAATAAACAAATGAAAACGAAAAAAATCATTTGAAATGTAACAGCATCAGTATGCTGGGATGGGACCACGTGATTACAAGAAAAATGAATCACTGAATCGATCTTGAATTGGTTCTTTGATATGAACTGTTCAAAAGAACCTGTTCATGGATGTTGAATTGGACTTTCCATCACTTTTGCGTTTGTGTGAACACCCCCTTAAATGCAATGAAATCAAATGCGCACTTTCACTCCACTTTCATAATGTAGGAAATCAGACACTTAATGGATCACAAGAGGCATAAAAAAAGAAATGTTTTCAGTAAATATTTATTCATCAGTGCATGAACAGAAGGTCATGACCAGATTAATTTCTTTGACCACTCTCTCTATTTATATGCTCATACTCTCAATTACTTAAAAAAATAATGGAGCGATTTATAGATTTTTTTTCCTTGTTTTCCCCTCACGAAGGCGAGTTTTATACAGGTGCTGTACATTGTATTTTTAAAAACATTTACAACTACCACAATGTAGAGACCACAAGGCTTTTTTGTGTAAGGTAAAGCAATGCAAGGCCACAGTATCATACATACAACCTCATGACATGAGATGCACTAGAGAAACAAGCTACAAAAGGGTTGAGATTAATGATCAAGAAGCAATCATAAACCATATTTAGAAAGTATTCACATTTTTCATCATGACAAAACATAGAAGCACTCAGTCACTGTAGCATATGTAATGTTTGACTGTTGTCTGTTCTGCCCATATAGAACAATCGATTTTTATGGTATTTCAAAAATACTGTTATGAAAAATGATATTGGACAGCATTAATGTTATATCTTGAGTACATTTGAATCTTTGTGCCAATTGTTTGAGGCTTTAAGAACTTGATGAATAACATCCACCATGTTTGATACATAATTCTGCGCTACATTTCCCTTGGATATAAGACAGCATCTTGACATTTAAAAGGACGATCTGAAAGATACAGATGCGCAAAGACACTTTAAATGAATAGGAAGTCCCAATATTGGGATAACAATGCAGTACAAATCATTTGATCGAGTGAAATGTGCAAAAAGTATAAGAAAAAATATATGTTAGATTGGATAGTATGCAAAAATATATCTGAATTTCCCAGTTCTGCTTCACCTTCTAATGATACACACCTTTCAAATGCTCAACCGAGATAAACTGTAAAAGCTATAGCACTGTGAAAAAATATGTTTGTTAGGAGGCCGAAAGTAGTTTCAGCAAGCTGGAACACTAATAAGTGACCTGGCTCAGAATGGATACAAATACCTATACCTCTATACATGTATAAGTGTACTGTATATCATCATATTCATTTCAATAAATTACATATGCATCTTCATGAACACACAGGTAGTAAACAATATACTTAACCACAAGTTTCTGGTCTTTTAAAGATGGATATGTCAAAAATTCACAGCAAAGCTGATTAATGCAAAGCCTACACAAAGTCACTTGGATCTTGAGGACAGTTGCATCATTGGAAGTCGTTGTAAGGACATGCGGCAAATCAAAGATGGAGAATGAATACATAACAATAGACACTTTGTTTTTTTTTTAAACCTTCACAGAAAAGCATCCTTCATGTTATCATCACAGGAGCAAGGAGACATGGACGAGTCTAGCTGCAGTCTGATTGGCACACAAAAATTGACGCTCTTATTATTGGTGGACACAAGTGAACGCTGCACGTTATCAGTGTAGATGGTGATAGTCATACAAAAAATAATAATAATAATACACAGTGATTCACATCGATAACTGCTCCCAAACGCATTAGACTCCATGCACCGGAGGCGGAATCCTTGCGGAGCTGGGGACCTTCCAGGGGCCTGGGGTTATAGGGGCTTTCTTGGTGGTAGGGTTCCCATCGTGGGGAGTCTCTAGAGGGGCACTCCTGTCTTCCTCTTCCCCTCGAGGCCTGTCTCGTCCTCTATGGTCCTTTCGGTTGAGGGTTCCGCTCTCGGGCTCTTTCTGAGCCTGTACGGGAGCCCGCTGAGGTTCTGCTGTCTTGTCTCTCTGGTGTTTGTCACTGCCACCTCTTGAGACACCAGGTCTGGTCTCTCCTGTTTCCCTGTCCTGCTTGTGCATAGCGTCTTCGTGTCTCCTTCCAGAGGTAGGCTTCAATCCATCAGTGGCCTTTTGAGGCACTTCCTGTCTGATCCCAACGCTCTCCATCTTGGTCTTCCTGGGGCTAGTGGATCGAGGTTCCCGTTCACTAGGTTCATTCCTGTTGTCCGTGTATAGAGTCTTTTTTGGGCTGCGTGAGCGCTCTTTTCCATCCAGTCTTCGGGGAATTGTAAAATTGTCATTGTTGTCATGAGGCATGCTTGGGTCACTCTTTCTAGTTTGCGGTTTGGCGTCTCTGTAATGTGGGTAAAGTTGCCCGTGAGAAGTGGCCATCGGGTCGAGGAGGAGGAGCTCCTCGGGATTGACCTCAGGGGAGCGAGAGATGAGGGATGGAGATGCTGGTGTCGATGCCTCACTGGATGCAGAATATCTTGGAGAGTTTGCAGATGGACCTGTCATCATATCCTTAATGTCTGAAACAAATACAAAACATGAAAATTACAATCTATTTTAAAGGTGCGCTTAGTCTGTAGTGTAACAGAAAAAAAGACTCCCCCTTTCCTCTCGCCTTACAGTCCACAGTTCCAGAGAAAGCGGTCAGTAAGATATTTTTTGAAAGAAATGCTGGATGCATTACGTTGATCAAAAGTGACAGTAAGGCATTAATAATGCTACAAAAGATTTATCTTTTAAACAAATACTGTTCTTTTAAACTTTCTATTGATCTAAGAATCCTGTAAATGTTTCAACATTGATAGTTTAGTTATAAGAAATGTTTTAATACCCAATCAGAAAATTAGACTCATTTCTGAAGGATCATGTGACACTGAAGACTGGGGTAATGGTGCTAAAAATTCAGCTTTGCCATCACAGGATAAATTCATTTTAAAATGTATTAAAATAGAAAACAATTTATATTGTAATAATATTTCACACTGTTTTTACTGTATTTTGCAGTGTTATAAAAGCATAGGAACTTCGTTAAAAAAACATATTTTGAACCTATGTATTTATTTTTTATCTTATTCTTTTGTCTGCAATTCCTGCTAAACCTTTTTTAAAATCAACCTCATATTCAGTTTCTTATTTGTTGTGTTGCGTTGCGTTGAAACCTAGTGGTGTGGGTGCAGCATTACGCAAAAACAAGTTTGCAGATTCTGATTCCCTTGCAGAAATTCCCTATTCTCAGTCAGCCATGATTCATTTAGTTCACAAAAGGAAGTGTCTAATAACAGGGATGATACACAGATAAAGTGATTCATATTTAGCTGGTCATGTGATCTCAATATGGCGGTCCTCAAATATAAAACAACTTATTAGGCTAGAGCTAATGTACAAGATTTTAAATGTATTTTTCAAAGGTTCTCTTCATTTCTTTTTGTAAAACTTTTTTAATGAGGGAAAAATGACAGAGCGCACTTTTAAACTTTGCGAATTGGATTTTGTACATCTGCAGAATACAACTGATAGACTGAACATAATTAACCTATCTTCTGAAATGCATTCCAGCAAAGACATTCTCAATTAAAGTGTCAACATTTCCAGTCTTCAGTGGCTTTTTGGCCTCCAGATACAGTGACACATATCAAGCAGTTGAAACCAGCTATGAGAACGAGTCAGTCATGGAAGACGTTGCAATTTTCTCTCAAGATAAAATGTCACGCCGTCAGACGTGATGTAACAAGAGCCAGAAATTAAACCAAGCTGGTGGCTCCTGACATGGGTTTCAAATTTCTTTGCCATTTAACTGTCTGGTCTCTAAAATTGACCCAGGATGCATCATTCCAGAGCAGTACTCATTGCTAAAGGCTTGCATAAGCTAGGGGGTTCTCGGAAAGACTTCAGTTTTGCTTAAATTATGACGTGTCAAGTGACACCTTACAAATAGAAGGGCTGTGACAGATTAATATAAAAAAGTTGTATTGTAAATCCTTGATTAACCATTCTTATGTAAATCTGCATTGAATAGAAAGCTAAATTGTTAAATGTTAAAATTAAAATTGTGAACAAAAATTCAAGAATAGAATTGTGATCACTGACAATTCCTTTTTTCATTTAGTGACTTTCAAAAGCAAAATGTTCATATCAAGGCAAAGGAAAGGAAAAGAAAAGTTGGAACTGCACATACACTGAATAGGCATAGAGGAGGAATGCAAAGTTTACCAAAGTTATAAGGGACAGACCAAGAAAAGCAGAGAAGCCTTTAGTGAAGCTCTGGTTTCATGTGGAAGCACAGTGTGGAGGAGGAAGAGTTCAGACCTAAACAAGGAACAGAGAGAGAGAGAAGGGTGCATAGAATAGTGCCCAGACAGAGAGAAAGAAATGAGCAAAAATAGAGACAGGAAGCAAGAGTGACAGCATTTGAGAGATGCAATGCGTGAAGATAGGAAGATCTGGCATAACATGCATATGACCCCCAAATCACTCAATGGGCCTCATTCATTGATTATGGAGTACAAATTGTGTACTTAAAGCTGCAGTCCATAGTTTTTCCTCTTTGTCGCCATCTCTGTTCGAAATCTGCAATTGCAGTTATCCGCGGAATTATCAACTTTACGTGGGTTGTGCCTCGGCACGGCACGGCACAGCGCGGATAGGGTGACCACCCGTCCCGCGTAGCGCGTGCGCGCACAGCGTTTGAAGCCCAATTCATGCGTCCCGCAAATTGAGACCGTGTCACGCATAATCTATATGCTTGCTCAAAAAAAAAAGTTGGTCGCTCTATATCCTCGAGCCCCAGGCAGCCAAACGAACATTACTTGACATTTCAGCACGCTACTGTTGCCACACCCACCCCTTAGTTGAACGGCTGACTAGGTTGTTGTCAACTTTTTCGTTGTTGTCATGACAGCGCGCGCACGCGCATACCAGACACAGTGGGAAGCAACTTTAAGATGCGCGCGCTTTCCAATTAGAAAAATGGAGAAAGAAGGTGTTTCTCAATGTCAAGGATTGTCGCTACTCGATCCGTACCGGTAACACGATCTGTACTGCGCATGTGCGAGAACGAAGTTTTTCTGCCACTTCCTGTCATCGTGAATGTTTTTACGACAACGTCAGTCACTACTCGATCCGTACTTTACTGTCACGATTTGTACTGTACTGTCCTGCATGTGCGAAATAAACATGGATTCTTTTGCATTTTATGTGAAAGTTCAACAATTTCTCTTAAAAGGAGAAATGCCTGACAATCACGAAGAGCGTCGGAAAGTGAGACGGTCGTCTGCGAATTTTATCATCAAAGGTAACTATGACAAGGCAAGACTTATCCAGGATTTGGCCTTAGTTCAGTTGTGTTGTGTAACAATATATCGTGCCACAATATATCGTAATACAAAAATGCAACAATACGTATCGTGGATAGTGAATATGTATCGTGGATAGTTCACCCAAAATAAAAATTACTGTGTGAGGAAAAAATTTGATGTTTTCAGAGTTTTTGTGTAAGTACTACATTAAACTACTATATATAATGTTGATTATAATGTATAATAATGCAATGGGGAATATTTGTGGGTCCTGATAATGCCAAACGCCTTATGTTACCAGAATGTTAAAAATATTCGTCTAAAATAATTCAGTATTTTCAGCTTCAGAATCATGAATATTTGTATTCTGGTGGCACAATTGTCCTTGGGTTACAAGCAAGTCCAAGCCTATTCATTTAAACCCACAATGTAATATCAAAGTTAGCATTTTAATCAACAGTGCATTTTGTGTTAACCTTTTATAATATTTCTTGGGAGTATCGCAATAATATCGTATCGTGAGTTCAGTATCGTGATATGTATCGAATCGTGAAATGAGGGTATCGTTACACCCAGCTTTTATAAACATGCCTTAGAAAAATAAACATTACTGGTGTGTATCTTGAGACAAAAAATGGCACTGACATATTTTAAGATGTATCAGTCACGGTGTTGCTTTCAGTTAAAACAGCTCAAATATGCATTTTACTCTCTGGGCCTTGTCTGTGTGAAACCGGGGGTATAAGAACCGGAAGATTGTATAATGAAAAATAGAAGAGAACTGACTGACTGGTACAACCTCATGTGCTAAATGGACAAAATTGTTTAAAATATCAAGTTATTTTAACTGTACTTGTTCAGCTCCCTTATCTGGGTATTAATATGTGACTTTAATGTAGTTAAACCTGTCAGATATCAGATAGTAATATGATATTTTTCTATTTACTTTGAACTTCAACTCTTTCAGACGTTTTCTTTTTTCCTTTTAAAACAGACGACAGACTCTTCTACATCGGCCCCAGTATGCAGTATATGCGGCTAGTTGTCCTGTCAGAGGAAAAGAAGAGATCTGTTCTCACAGAGTGCCACAATAACCCTGGGACTGGCAATCAAAGTGGTGTCAGAGGCACTCAAAACCGGGTTATTGCTGGCTACTATTGGTCTACAATTATCCGGGATGTGAAAGAATGGGTAATTTTACATACTTAATGGGTATCTTATATCTATTCTTAAGAATGTGTCTACTTTTGCCACCTTTGATTGTTAGATACCTCCTTGATTTAAAAGTTATATTTGAAGTGGATCAAAAAGGTTAATCAAAGTTGTCCTAAGACAAGAACGGGTATTGTTCAAACGTCATATATAACTTTAATGAAAGGTCTTTATCCACTTAAAATGTTGACTACTGTATTATCACCTGCAGTAGCATATGGACTAAACCTATTAAAGCCACAGATGCCATGTCACTTAATGTTAATACCGCCATCTCATCAACTGGATATTTTTCTGGGTCCTGGAGGAATTTCCTGATGCAAAGGATGACTTTTTGTTTTTATTCCAGTGTCTAGATGACATGGAAACATTTTTATCATCCTGTGCTGATGAACAAGGCCTGAAGGTCAATGCCATGTTTGTTTGTTCATGAGTGTGCAAGAGCATGTGTGAGAGCGTGTAAGAGCGTGTGAGTGTGTGAGAGTGTAAGAGCGTGTGGGAGTGAGAGCGTGTAAGAGCGTGTGAGAGTGTAAGAGCATGTGGGAGTGAGAGCGTGTAAGAGCGTGGGAGTGAGAGCGTGTGAGTGTGTGAGAGTGTAAGAGCGTGTGAGAGTGTAAGAGCATGTGGGAGTGAGAGCGTGTAAGAGCGTGGGAGTGAGAGCGTGTGAGTGTGTGAGAGTGTAAGAGCGTGTGGGAGTGAGAGCGTGTAAGAGCGTGGGAGTGAGAGCGTGTGAGTGTGTGAGAGTGTAAGAGCGTGTGAGAGTGTAAGAGCATGTGGGAGTGAGAGCGTGTAAGAGCGTGTGAGTGTGTGAGAGTGTAAGAGCGTGTGAGAGTGTAAGAGCATGTGGGAGTGAGAGCGTGTAAGAGCGTGTGAGTGTGTGAGAGTGTAAGAGCGTGTGAGAGTGTAAGAGCATGTGGGAGTGAGAGCGTGTAAGAGCGTGGGAGTGTAAGAGCGTGTGGGAGTGAGAGCGTGTGAGTGTGTGAGAGTGTAAGAGCGAGTGTGTGAGAGCGAGTGAGAATGTGAGAACGAGTGTGAGAGAGCGTGTGTGAGTGTAAGAGTGAGCGTGCGAGAGCAGAGTGAGTGAGTGTGAGAGAGAGCGTGTGACAGTAAGAGTGTCTGTGTGAGGGAGGGATGGAGAGCGTGTGTATGTGTGAGATCGAGCGAGTGAGAACGTGTGATGGATTGAGGGAGGGAGAGAGTGTGTGTGTGTGAGTGTGTGAGAGCGAGCGAGCTAGAGCGTGTGTGTGTGTGAGAGCGAGCAAGTGAGAGCGTGTGTGTGTGTGTCAGGGAGGGAGGAGAGGGAGGAGGGAGGAGGAGAGATGGAGGAGAGGGAGGAGGAGAGATGGAGGAGAGGGAGGGGGAGGAGAGATGGAGAGATGGAGGAGAGGGAGGGGGTGGAGAGATGGATGGAGGGAGGGGGGAGGAGAGATGGAGGGAGGGATGAGGGAGAGATGGAGGGAGGGATGAGGGAGAGATGGAGGGAGGGATGAGGGAGAGAGGGAGGGAGGAGAGAGGGAGGGAGGAGGGATGGAGGAGGGAGGGAGGAGAGAGGGAGAGAGGGAGGAGGGAGGGATGGAGGAGGAAGGAAGAAGGAAGGGATGGATGGATATAGATGGAGGGGTAGATGGATGGAGGGAGAGATAGATGGATAGATAGATAGATAGATAGAGGGAGGGAGGAGAGAGGGAGAGAGAGAGGGAGAGAGAGAGGGAGGGAGGGATGGAGGAGGAAGGAAGAAGGGAGGGATGGATGGATATAGATGGAGGGGTAGATGGATGGAGGGAGAGATAGATGGAGAGGTAGATAGATGGAGGGAGAGATAGATGGAGGGGGTAGATGGATGGAGGGAGAGATAGATAGATGGAGGGATAGATAGATGGAGGGAGAGATAGATGGATGGAGGGATGGATGATAGATGGATGGAGGTAGGTATGGATGAATTAATTTATTAATAAATAAATAAATAATTTTATCCTGTGTGTTTCTGTGTTTTCTTGAGTGCAGACATTTGTTAAAGTATGCTGAAATAAGTAGAACAAACCTTTACCAAATGAAATATTACATGTAGTAATATTGTAAATATTACAATATATTACAATATTACTTCTGCAGAGGAGGCTGATCGCACACTACAACCGTCATAATGCCCACACTTAATGCACATCTGTATTTCCCATACACAAACTATTTAATTCTCCATTTAATTAATTGAATCAATTTAATGTAACCTTGATATATATATATATATATATATATATAATCACTAGTAAATAACTATTTACGATACGGATCGTTTTTGTTTTGTTTTTTTGATGTAAAATGTACAACAATAACTGGCTTATACAGAATTGACAAAAATATGAGTGTTAACAGGAAACGGAGCTCGTAGAATAACACACAATTTTAGGGAGAAGAAAACTAAATAAAGTTAAAATAAAATAAATAAACAAACAATAAATAACATGACAAAGGATAAATAAAAGAAATAAAAGTCAATTGGGGGCTTCAGTTACGATACGGATCGTGTAGTGTCGAACAACAACTGCCGTAAATGGTTTCGACATCAGACAGGAAGGAGACGCGTTCTCGCACATGCGCAGTACAGATCGTGTTTCCGGTACGGATCGAGTAGCGACAAGGATACTTCCTTGGCAGGACTCATGGGCAGGACTGGTCCTTCCAAGTCACTTCCTTCAGAGGCTAGGCGAGGCTCCTCTTTAGCATTCGGAAAACACGTAAATGGAACAGGCTAGCAAGTGCACGTCAGTGCGTCATTACGTCAGTGAAAATGAAAAACAGAGCGTTGCTATGGACGCAGTTCTGTTCACTCAGGCAATATAATCGTTTTTAAATCAATAAACTCCTTTTTAATCATATTGATTATTTGACTGTCAAGTGTGTTTAAACAGTGTGGGTCAATTTGACTCATAACATAATGGATGTAATTATTTTGTAAAACAAATGTTTGGTAACGTAAATATATTTACATTTGAAAGCATATTGACCCGTTAATGCTCCGACTCCGTTAACGTCCAACATTTTGAATTTTTTGAACAAGATAGCAAAGCTGCGCGCATAGGATTGTGGGTGATTTGAGAGCGCGAAGAGCGCGAAGGCTACACATATGCATCCTTTCCTGTATATGGGATATTTTTCGAACGAAGGACTCAGTCCTTGGTGGAAATTCCGAGGATCCTCGACATTGGAACAGTCCTTTGACGGATGTCGATGACGTAGCATCCTCGAAATTCTGGCTTCCCAGGATCCTTCCTTGACATTGAGAAACGCCTAGAGACTGAGTCTGAGAAGGTGTGGGTACAAGAAAGACTGGGAAAATGAATATTTGTGGCTGAAAGGTGTTGAGGGGGATACCGAGAGGGCTTTTTGTGACCTTTGCAAAACGTCCTTCTCAATCGGACATGGAGGGGAATACGATGTCAATATTTTTTTTTGAATACTTTTTTTTTTTTTTACTGTTCCTGTGGTGTTGAGCAACTACAATTCCTGTTAATCCTATAATTTTATATTATAATTTATTTAAAGTGAATAAATTGTAATGAAAAATAAATAAAATTAAATAGTAAATCGTAAGTGGAAGTGCATCTGTCAATTCATTGAATGTTCAAAATATTATGAATCTTTATTTAGAAAAAAATACACATTGGTTGGCCTATTCATGAGCATACATGAGCAATTACACATGTTTAGGGGAATAGGGCATTATTAATATCATGTAAGGTGGTATGTGCTTAGGTAAACCAGTGAGTCTGCCCGTGGGGTGGGGGCACCGCCGCGCCAGGCAGTGTCCCACATTGTCCCTCAGAAACATACCCCTTGTCCCCCCTTGGGCTTATTAGCAGGTGGTCACCCTAAGCGCGGATGAATCCAATGTTTTGAGGAGAATGTGCGGCTGTCAGTCACCGTGCCGGTGTGGAGACTGTCATTCGGAATCACAGATTCTACTTTTTGGAAGTATGACCAACATGTAAGTAAGTAACATCCACTTTTGTTCTGACCAACTAAGGGGAAAAAAGCATTGCAGTAAATCGCACTGATTAAATCTAACGATCGCTTATCATATCACATCAAACCGTGCAAATTATACTTTGTTCTCAAATTGTTAATGTTAAGAACATCAGCATTGCGTGACTACATTTAATGCCCTTCCGATATTATCCTTGTTTTCGCATGGGCCCGGTTGCAGTCTCTCTTTTTTTCTGTAGCCACTCCGAAGTCCGAACGAAGTCTTTTGCATTTTACAACAGGTGGATCTCCAGTTGTCACTGGTGATTGTCGTTTGAACCTTTCTGGATCCGCCATCAAATTAATAAGTTTAATTATATCAAGTGCTGTGAGAAAAGGCAATAAATCTCCACCTCCAACATCCTCACACGCAATATAGCCTACTAGCCGAGACACCTTCTTTATGTCTACAGATGTGACGTAATGACGCAAAGACATGCTCGAATTTCCCGCGGAAATCCACCAGTACCACTGGAATTAAAAACATTATTATAAGCCTACCGTTTAGAATCGAGCTAAGGCAAGCAGATCGTTTTGAACACTGGCTGGTTATGTACTTGCTCAAAAATTTATTTTGGATCATTTTTAACCCAAAAAAGTTACGGAATGCAGCTTTAATTCTGTTGTTGATCAATATGCATGCAATGTTTAGACAATATAAAGGTAAGTGTGATGATGATTTTAATATTTCAATAAATCCACTTTTGTTTTACTCTATATGAGTCCATTTTCATGATAATGTTTTGAACAAGAGTACTGATGTAGAATGAAGTAGCTTTAGAAAACACTATGTTGAGAAAAGGTAACCGTCAAAATACATTTTCAATGGCTTTTGAAACAGCAGCAGAAAACAAACCCATCTTCAGAAATGATTTGTTTCTCAGAGGCGAAGGCAGGCTTCAGAGAACTGATTTTTCTCGGTTCATGAAGCGGATGGAATTCAAATTAGCGCTTCTGCACTTCTGAACAAACTTAAAGAGGCGGTTTGTTACGGAGAACATCTCTCAGCTATGTCGGTGTTTTTTTTTCTTTTCTTTGGCTGTAAGACCTGTATTGTTTGAGTGATTATCTGTGAAAGGTCAGGTATTAAATAGACTCACTATGATCAGGCACCAGGCCCAGTCCGGGCCTCAAAAGCAGCAGCACTTTATTGCCCCCGGCCTGGATGAGCTCGATGGCCCGTGTGTGTGTAATGCCCTGCGTGGGTTCACCGTTGATCTCCACGATCTGATCTCCCACCTGTGAGGTCACACACACAGAGTGTTCTGTCATTTCAACAACCACCACAGATTTTCTTAGATGTAACAATATATAATATAATATAATATAATTGTATTATGTTGAAATAATAATTATAATAAAAAAAAGTTATATATATTGTTATATTTTGTTTTATATAAAATATACACTACCGTTTAAAAGTGTCAGTAAGATTTTTTTTAAAGAAATTTAAACTTTTATTACATACATTTAATTTTTTATTACATTTATTATAATGTTGTATTAAAAACATTTCTATTTCAAATAAATACGGTTGATCTGACCTTTTTATTCATCACAGAATCCTAAAGAAAAATACATCATGGTTTCCACAACTAACTGTTTTCAACATTGATTGTAATAATAAATGTTTCTTGAGCACCAAATCAGCATATTCAAATAATTTTTCAAAGGATCATGTGACACTGAAGACTGAAAATTCAGCTTGGACATCACAGGAATAAATTAAAATAAATTAAAAGAATAAGTTAATTTTAAAATGGATTACAATTGGAAACAATTATTTTAAATTGAAATAATATTTCACAATATTACAGTTTTTACTGTGGTGTAAAATAAATAAATATGATTTATTTATATGCATAAATAAATGCAACCTTAGTGAGTATCATATTCACAAACATTTAAAACGTTTAAATGACACCAAACTTTTGAACAGTAGTGTATTATTCTATTTGATATTCTATTTGTGCAATCACTGTAGGATTTGTCATGTATTAATCATCATCTGATATGGTTGTTAGAACTCACGTGTATCCTGCTATCTTTCAGTGCAGGACCGTCCTCAGCTAGTCTGAGGATGAAGAGGCCCATGTTATATTCCTTCCCTCCTCGCAGACTAAAGCCAAAACCTCTCTGTCCTCTCTCTAACTCCACGGGATAACAGCCCTGAAAAGCAATGTTTTGGCATATCAAAATAAGCAATCTAAATTTAACTTCAAGACTGTTACATACATTACATATAACTGCAGTGTAAAGTCACTAAACTATGCAAATATAATATCACACATTTCTTGCTTTCATCAAAAACATTCTGTTCTCTTCCACACCTGTCAGCGCTAATGAGAAATTACACTTGATTTGCATATCTCAGCTCAGTCTTTATCATTATATATGACTTATTTTGCAAACATTTCCTCCATTTCATTGCTCATAAAGTTACTGTAGCCTATAGTGAGAAAGCTTAAGGTGACAAATGCTTCCATCTCAAAGTTTTAAATGTAATTTAATCTTCATAAAACATGGGCTGCATAAAAATTAAGTGCTTACATCAGTTGCATTATAATCGTTAAACTCTATTACTGCGAGCCTAACAGGAATTATTACTCCGAGCACTGCAGCCGTCTCGTTTAAATCTCACCTGCTTTGGTCCTGAGGTGATGACAGTACCCGTCTCACCCCGTGGCAGGGATTTGTACTCCGCTCGGGCCATGGTGTCTTTCCTCTCCTCCGTCTCGATGCCATTCCTATATATGACACACGATTAAAGGCTGCTTTAGGCCATTACATGAACTGGTGAGCAAAATAAAAGCATCTCCGTTCATCCAGCATCATGTTATTCACAGCTAATAGAGTTTTTGTTCATGAGAATGTGCAGCCAAATTGTAATTCCTACAAAGAGGCTGAGGGTCTCTGTTCCAGACGTCAATGGTCTGCCGAGCTCATTACATTCTTTTGTCGGTCTTAAGTGTGGGTAAAAGCTTCAACAGTGGCTGCCCAATTTATCTGAGCCTTGACTGTGGAGCGAGTTCACAACAAGACTACTCAATTTTTTGCTGAAAAGAATGACCTGGACCATGTGCTTGGGCTTGAAATGAAAAGAGAGGTAGTGAGCATTCTTGACAGAAGAGAAATGGAAAGAGGTCATTGCAAATGGAAGGATGTAAATGGGGTGGGTAGGAACTTTAAAATCGAACTGTAGACTAAAAGGTTTGTGTGTTGACTGTAATGATTGTGTTATGAGTGAACTGTCCGTCGGGATGGAGCTTGTACCTGTCATCTCGGTTGGCAGGCTGCTGTCCCACGGCTCTGTGCTGAGAGGCTGGGCTCTGCTTGGCTGAACTAGTGCCTGACGGAGGTCCGCTGTGTTCTGAAAAATAAATAGGATTATCAGTGTGGCAGAAAAACACACATACACACACAACTCCATCCCAAGTTTCAGTTTCAAACTTCAAAGTCAAATGCTTCAACAACTTTCTGTTACAGAAAAAAATAAATATGCAATCTATAGTTTCCTTCTACTAGCTCACTGTTTTCAAAAAGAAATACATTTCCGCAAAAGCTCACCCTCCTCAGGCACGACGGTGAGGGCAACAGTGTTTCCAGCTTCTTTGATGAGCTGCACAATGTCATTGTGTGACAGCTCAACAATGGACTGGCCATTCACAGCAGAGATGCGGTCGCCCACTTTTAGCCGACCGCAGCGGTCTGTGGGACTGCCGTCTATGATGCGCCCAATCTTATGAGGGATAACTGGGGACGGAGGGATCAATGGTTATTTCATTTCTACATCTTAGACATACTGACAGACTACAAGTACAACAAGATCTGAGATGGTTATAAACCACTGAGAAGTGCTTTCAATAACTCCAGAAACAGCAGTCTGATTATGCTGTGTCACATGATCAGGAGAAATACTATGAATATAGAATAGAATATAGATATACTATGAAATGACCATGCCAGTGTGTATATATATATATATAATGCAATTTTTCAATGTTAAATACTTTCTCAAACTAAAGTAAAATATTTTTGTAATCACTACCATTTAAAAGTTTGGGGTCAGTACGATCTTTATTGCAAATAATCACTACTTTTATTCAGCAAGTGACAGGGCATTTAAAATGTTACAAAAGATTTCTAGTTCAAATAAATGCGGTTCTTTTGAACTTTCTATTCAAAGAATCCTGAAAAGAAATGTACCGCGATTTCCACAAAAATCGACCGTATTCAGCGTTGATAATAATAATAATAAAGAATGTCACTTGAGCAGCAAATCAGATCATATTAGAATGATTTCTGAAGGATCATGTGACACAGAAGACTGGAGTAATGATGCTGAAAATTCAGCTTTGACATCACAGAAAAAAAATCACATTTTAAAACATATTACAATAGAAAAGATTTATTTCAAATTGTACTAATATTTCACCCATCATTTTCAACCTTGCAGCATAATTTCATCCTACAAATGTTCACAGCGTTTTCCCTTATTCAGAGCTAATAGTAATAGCCATTAGATCTGAATAAGCTCTGGGTTTATTACTGTTATGCTTCATAGATAAGCTAGCTTTGATTTTATTACTGTAATTGCATTGTACAGCATATCACACCTTCAAGCGACTGGATGAAAGACATAATGTAGATTTCAGCCACATTTTCAACAATGTTATGAGTCTGTAGTTGCACATCTAAAGCTGACAGCAAAGAAGCAAAAGGCTCACGAAATGGGGTGGGGTGAGAAGGAGAGACTAATAGAGAACAGCTTCGAAAGTCATTTCTAACCTCCAGGCGGAGGCTTGTTTTTAGAGGTGAGGATGACAAATCCGAAGCCCTCGTTGTCCTTGCGCTGAAGAGTGACTTCGTAGGGCTGAGGGTGGCCGTGGCCGGACACCTCAATGTGGGGGGGTTTGGGTGAGCCGTTGACCAGCGCTGGAGCTTGTGGAGCCTGAGGTTGTCCTCCATCATCATCCTCTCTGTCTGCTCAAGCACATACAATATTCAGTGTTTAAATGTACAAAGATTTGATTTCAGACACATTTCAAGTAATTTTTGTATTGCTTTATTTAACAATAACATGTATAAATTTAGCCAACAATGATGTTGTACTAATCATTTTTACAGTTATATAAAGTAAATGGTTGCTGGTGAGTAATTCTCTTTTAAATACTCGCCAAAGCCAGATTAAGCTTTTCTAATGATAATTACTGGTGTTTGTCTTCAACCTCTTGAATTGTTTATAAAATGATTTTGGGTAATTTGATTAATTCTCTAAGGCTAAGCAACTAATAACATTGAACACTTAGTCCTGCTTAACACAATTTGTAATTTACATCCATTCTGCAAAACTGAGTTGATGCCATCTGGCCTCGATGATTTGTGAAGGAACTATAGGCACACACAAAAAAATGCTCAACATGAAGTAAAACAAACGAACAAAATCCCTGTGTGATTTAACAAACCTGAAAAAGAACATTTATGAAAGTGTTGGAAAAAACTGCCATGAGGCACAAAGCCAAATTTCATAATGACTTCATAATTGACGTTTTTTCCCCCCCAAATTACCCAGTGTGTGTTGTTCTTTTATGGTTACTCAGTGCTTCTGAGTATTGTTCTGTTTGCAGCACATAAAGAGTCCTCTGCTTTGACTGAAAACACTGGTCAATACATTTTGATTTTGTGGTTATTATTTTATAGCCCAACTCGGCCTTTCACTCAGAACTAATGGAGCGAAACGCTAATTCCTCACAGGGAGTGGATCGTGTTCCAGACATGAGTGCTGGGTATCACTGAAACCTCTGGAGGACGTCTACAACAGTCAGGAAATAAACGCAGGCATGCACTGATCATATAGGGGGGTACAAACCTGGATGGGTGAGCTTTCTGCGCACGGTCAACATAACCTGCCCGTTGCGGGCAGCGTTGGTCATGAGCTCCAGAACTTGTTTGTGAGATTTGCCTTTGACGGGAACGCCGTCAATACAGATGAGCTCATCTCCAGCCCGCAGACGCCCATCCTTCTCTGCGGCACCCAGAGGAACGATGGCACCAATGTACACCTAAAGAGAGATGGTGTGGTTAAAGGTCACATCATTTTCTGTTGTGACAATATGGTGACGAATCACTGTGAAGCATGTCAGTGCTCACTGGCTGTTCCGGTCCTTCTCCACCCAGCACTCTGAACCCGAATCCAGTCTCCTGGTTCCTCTTGATAAACACGTCCAGCTCTTTAGTGTTGGAGGCTGAAAAAAAAAAAAACAGCAAAATTAGCTGTCAGACATAAATATTGTGGTGTAAACAACAATTCTGTCTCACATGACCACAACCAGATCACAAATGTCAAGGTAGAACTCACGTTTGCTGTCCAGCATGGCTTTAGACTTGAGGTAGAGCTCAGATGGGTCCAGTTTTGGGGAGCTGGAGCGGATGGCATGTGGAGGGAAGGGGAGAGTCTGGGGCGCAGGCTCAGCCGGACTGGGAGTTTCAGTACTGACGGAGCTGGTGGAAATGTCCTGCTTCTGGGTAATGGGAATAGCTGAGGTGAGCTAAATGAACAGATGGACAAACATTACCCAAGCATTCATCAACGTTCCAGCACTTCAGTGAATAACACTCTTAAGTACTATCCTAAACCCTGGCATTTCTAATTAATATTATTGGGCTATTATGTAAAATGCTTCAAAGGATAAAAAAAAAACAGCCTATTTATTGAAAATGTGATGTATTGATCAGAATATCTGCACGATTATGTACCAAACAAGCCTGAATCTTCATTATTTGTCATGGAGTCACTCAAACGTGCCTTATGACTCACACGGTTTATATCCGTGTTGAATACAATGCTATACAAACAGCACTGAAATTAATAATCAACATTTGAGCCTGCGTGAGAAACACTTGTGAGAGAAGCCCACTAGGAAGCGCTCCTGAGGGGCCTGTTGACTCAGCAGAGATGTTCGCTGCAGAAACTGTTGTTTGCCTCGAAGTGATTCGCCATATCCTGCTCTTAAAATAACATTATAGCGTTTGGCACTTGCTCTGTGAATAATGTACGACCGCAAGGAACTCGCTTTGCTGAAAAACCGAGAACAAGGCCGATAAATAATTCATCCTGCTTCATCTTCATTTCATCAAAATTCCCCAGTGTGTCTGAATTAAATCCCCAAAATTGAGTAATTAAAAGACATTTAGCTGAACTTACAGGTTTCAGAGACTTCACGGGAGATGTCTGACCTGCAGGCACAAACAGATATAAAGAGGAAAATGAGAATGAGCAAGTACAGTTGGAAAAGAACGTTCCGAGACTAAATAATTAGTCAGGGCCGTTTATTGCTGGAAAAAACGCAATTCATCAGTTTATTTATTACATTTAATACCTTTAAATGTGGATTGTGTCATTTTTGTCTGTCACTGATCTGATAAACAGATAGTTTGTGTAAGAAACAGATAGATGTTGCTGTCGGGATGCTCAAACAAACAGAGCATGTTTTCAATAGAAATCAGCCTACAAATGGCTTACTTACTGCAAAAACTGTATACTAAGTATTTTAACATAAAACATTTTTTTGCACACTTTACCATTAATACCAAAATTAAGAGGTTTGCAAAATATTAATCATGTCCATGTGAACAACAAATCATACACTACGGTTCAAACATTTGGGGTTAGTGTGTGAAGGAAAATAATACTTTTATTCATCATTAAATTGATCAAAAGTGACAGTAAAGACATTTATAAATTAAAAAAGACTTCTATTTCAAATGCTGTTCTTTTGAAATTTCTGTTTATCAACAAATCCGGAACAAATCCTTAAGCAGCTTAATTGTTTTCAACATTGATAAGAAGAAATGTTTCTTGAGCAGTAAATCAGCATATTAGAATGATTTCTGAAGGATCATGTGACACTGACAAGACTGGAGTAATGATGCTGAAAATTCAGCTTTGCCATCATAGGTATAAATTACATTTTAAAAATATATTAAAATAGCATTAAAAAAAATCTTTCCGACCCCAAACTTTATAATGGCAGTGTAGAGGAATATATATAAAAAAATATTAACATCCAAAACTTTTTATTCCAGAAGCTGGATATCAATCTGGTTTATATACAATGGGAAAAAATAAATAAAAACAATAAATAAACGTTGGCCACTAAGGGGCAGTGTAATCCACATTGCATTTATGTATACTGGAAAAGTAAATTAGATGACATAATATACACAATGTGGGGTATGATGACCTGTGACAGGCATGTTTATGTACTGTATTGTGTGTGTGTGTGTGTGTGTGTGTGTGTGTGTGTGTGTGTGTGTGTGTGTGTGATATGATAAAGCCCTGTATGTTACCTTTCAATACTAACAAGGTATAGCAGTCTTTATTAAAAAACTGACAATGTAGTACATCCACACCAGCTATATGCAGTGCTTTGTGAAGATTTGAGCATATGACGGTGTTTGTATAAGTCAGAGAAGAAAAGCTTTCTTATGAATACGCTTGACCTTTTGTAGCCACAACCCGATAGCAGCACTGTGACAGCCGAATCTTGGAAGTGAGCAAATGAACACAGAACCTGATATTTTCACTCGGGCTCCAGACAAACCACAGACTAGATGCAATATAGATCTGTGTGTATAGTCGCCATGCGCCCGCTGCTGTGCATGCAAATACAGGCTTCAGTTCAATTAAAACGCTGTTGGGGGGTTTCTCTGCAAGTTCAGATGGTAGAACTGGTGTTAAACTGTTTTAATGAGATTCATCTACTGTATATAAACTATTGATAGAGTGTCCACAACTGGAGAAGCACAAACTGAAGTTGTAATCAGAGACTTTGTACACGAATGAAGAATAGTTAAAAATGACATCACTTTATCTCGATTACTTCACAAATGAACATTATTCACAACAGTAACCTGATGTACCAAGATGGTGCGATCTAGTATTTTCAGTGTCACGGTGCATAAGTGCGAACACTCTTTCCTTTAGGCTTTAACAGACTCATAATGATATATGATGTTCAGTCTCGCTAAAATGTGAAGATCTCTCACTCAAACACAACCGTCTGTCTGTTTCAGCTCTCACCCTACCTGCTATGTCTCTCGCCCTATTCTTCTTCACACATCTTCAGTTTACACTTTTTCTTAAACTTTGTCTCTCTGAGTTTATGGTTATCTAAGGGTACGTTTACACGAGAATAAAAACTTTGTGTTTTTCGTGTGCAGACGACAACGTTGTCAGACCAGTAGTTGGCGATGTTACTTTCTAAAGAAAAGCTACGTACCCATAGAATGAACATGTGATACACATGCATTGCAATGCGCATGATGTCACAAATTAAGTTTTTTGTATTTTACACAGAGAAGATAATCGTATCATTTTCAAAAACTTGCAGTTTGAAGCCCGTTTTTTAAAAGTTTGCATTTTCAGGTCCCCAAATTTTTGCATTGTCGTGTAAATTAACAGCCAAAATGCATAAAAAGTTTTAAGTTAAAAAATGTGTCCCCTAAAACAATGAAAATCCTTTTTGTTAATTGCAATAAAATATAAATATTATGCCCATTCCACACAAACTCTGCTGTGCAGGAGCAGCACGCGCTAAAGTGCTTTCACATATGATGCGTTTGCAGTGCGTAACTGATCCGCGGCCGTACCACAAACACATTTACTCTAGCCTGACTTCGTCATACTCATATTCTAGGCAGAATGTGAGTCTGATACTGCTCCATAGGACTTTGATTATGAGGCGTGTCTTAACCGAACTGAACTCTGCACTCAATTGGATAGACCTACAACCAATCAGAGCAACGCAGTAAGTGACATATGTTGAGCGATGCATAGTTGTCAACAGAGCTCAACTGCATGCACGCTGGAAGTAATGAGTAAAGTAATAATAAAGCACTCTATGAGTGTGACCAAAGGAGAAACCACAATGACCACAGGGTTTTCATTGCGTTCCATTTTCTTAGCGACCATCGGAGCCAGCTGATAAATTAAACTTTTGCTGAATCCCGTAGGAAGGACGGCAAACACATCTTTCCGATCGACAAATGCCTTGATTGCGGTTCTCTGTTCGTCTTTTAAAATTAATGCGCTGTCGATTTATTTTATAACAGACGCGATAGCGGAATCTAAACATCTCAATCCTCCAGCTGCAGTCATCTTTGTTGAAAAATTCAACCCAAGCGCTCTTTGGTGACGTGGGTGATTACGTAACCGCAGATAATCTGTCCATCATCGATTAAAGCCCGCCCTGGCAATTTGATTGGCTCGGCCTTCTGGGAGCCGAGCATAATTACTCCTCAACGGATCGAGTCCAGACCGAACTTCCCGACCAAAAAATGTTGTGGGCGGGGTTCGGGCTGGCACCCAGGCTACATTTACTCACTATTTTAATTTCAAATCCAGAAGTTATCAGCAACTTTTAAAAAACTTAAAAAAAAAAAGTTTTGTCAGCATTGCGATTCTCTTTGTACACATACAATAATAGACGTATTCACGTTTAAACAAAATGTAAACATCGTATTATTCAATGCATATTGCAATCTATATAGATTATTAAGTTCCTCAAGCAAGTGGTAAAATATTTAACCATGTACTTAAAAATCCCATACATTTTAAATTAAAACTTAAAATTGACAAAAATAGCAGATTCATACCTTTTCTTTTGCTTAGTTTAAATGCTTTATACAATAAATCTTGCATGTCACAAATAACTTGTTTTTCCACCTCCACGAATGAGACGAGTGTTGTTCATTATGTCGCCTTGTTGCAGTAAATTGTAGTTTTCCTTGCTTTACCCCAGTCTTAAAGTAGAAAGATGACTTTGAAAAATAGTAGTATTTAATTAAATGCATTTATGATGAAATTACTACATTGTCATGTCAATCTGTGTTCATTTTGACCACGAAACATGCGCTGTCACTTTAATTCAGCGCGTGCAGCACAGCAAAAATAGACTCGGCGCGGAAACGATCGCTGCACTGCTGTATACGCACCGCATCTGGAACAGATCGACGGACTGCAACCGTGTGCAGTATGAAAGCTCTTATCTGTTAACATGGGTACATCGCATACGCACTGCAAACGGAGTATGTGTGAAACGGGCGTTAGATGAAAAACTTGAATACAATTTTTTCAAAATTCTGCCATTGCACCTAATAGTTTTAACTTTTTTAAATGACTAAAATGTATTTTATTTCAGATTTTAAGTTTAGGATCCTCTATAATTTATATACTGTAACATTATTACTAAAACTTACCCAAAAATTAAAAATAATAATAATAAATTAAATATATTAATAAATACTACAATAGTATATAAACAATACTAAAATAACTATAAATGATGACATAACTAATAACTGATAAATGATGACAGAATATACATTTTTGGGTGAACTATCCCTTTAACTGTCACTAGGGCCAGATCTGGCATGCAATGGGGGTGTAGTCAATCATTGTTGGGTGTAATTGGTCACACTCTCTCCATCACTCACCTCCTCTGAGCACCAGCACGTTGACCTCGCTGCCCACGGGCAGGTCTTTGAGGATGTCCACCACCTGGGAGTGGGAGAGGGTCTGTACGTTCTGCCTGTTAATGTCCTTTATCACATCCCCCTTCAGCAGACCTCGGCACCACTGCGCGTCCAGAATCATCTTCACCTTCTGGCCCAGCGGACAGTCTGCGATAGCAAAGCCGAATCCACTCGGCCCCTTTACCAAAGGCACGCTGACCAGCTCGGGCTGCAGCAGGGTGCTCTCCCCCGCCTCTGGGTAGCGTCCATTGGGCATTGCTGCAGCTGCAGCTGGGTGTCTGCTGTCGGTGCTCATGTAATGGAGGTCCTGCAGGGAGGGGGTGCCTTCTGAATGGATGGGCTGCCCGTCCATCCCCGGCATGGCAGTCATTATGTCACCTGTGCCCTCTTCGCTGGAATTGGTGTCCTCTGGGAGTGGGTATCCACGGCACAAGACCATATCCACATACTGATTCACAGGAATGGACTGGAACATCTGCACCACATCTGCATGGGTCTTTCCTAGCACACATGCACCGTTTATGTCCACTATAACATCACCTACACAAGAGAGGAAGATGAAGCAGACGTCAGATCTGTTCCAAACCCTACCTAGACAGCATGATTAAGCACCAGAACTGCAATCCTGATGCAAAAGCTGTTCTAAACAGGATGGAGAAAAGTTTTTATGCCTTGTAAAATACATTGTTTTGGCCTACATGTAAGGCATCACATGACAAGCCCAGACAATTTGTTCCATGTAATTAAAATTCACTATTTACCCCAATATTTCTGTGTAATATGTGCTTTTAGTATTATTGATATTATACTATTATAGTATTTATTAACATTTTGAATTAGCTTTCATTTTTCATATTTTAACTTTAGGTTTACTTTGTTATATGCTTTTGTAATTTTTATCATTTCAAATTTTCATTTAAGTTTTCAAGTTCAAGATTTTCATGTTTTTCATCAATAATTTCATTAGAGCTTTATTTCAATGAATGTAGTTTTAGTTAACAATAACAATCCAGTTTTAGTGCTTATTCGAATATTTCGTTTTAGCTTATCAACATGCTAACACTAGATACATTTTTCTGTTCATTCCTAAAGCGTTCCTAAAGTGTTTCAAAGTGTGTATAAAATACATATTTTGGGATTTAGTCTAAGGTAGCATGAATGCAGCACTTCCAAAATGCATTGCACCAATTTTAGTGAATATATATATATATATATATATATATATATATATATAAAACAGAAAAAAGTACTGAAAAGTACCAACAAAAACTGTTCATAATAAGTTCTTATTAAAACACAATTTCACCCTATGTCTGTGCGTGCTATGCAATTTGCTTTAGCTTAGCAACATTAGACTCATGCACTCCATATGTGTGTGGGATGTGACCGTTAAAGTTGTCTATTTGTATTTAAGTCTATATTAGAGCCTTTTAAATCAGTCACAAATAAGATATAATTTTACCCAGCATAGTGACTTTGAAGGTAGCTGTAGACAACAGACAGCAACTCACTAGGATCTGGAACATGACTAGGGTGTAAATTTCAGCTCAAACTTCAGCACAAACAAATCCTGCCAGTGTGTTTAAACTGTTCATTTTGATTCCAGCAATGAGAGCTGTCTTGGCTCCTTCTGTTCTGTTCATGGGGGAATGTGTATGGAGTATGATACGCAGTGATAAAGAGGGCAGTGCCCACATAACCATTAGTCGAGCTAAAGTCAATGATCCGCTCAGTTGGTGCAGTCTATCTAATGGTAAGTGTGTCTATTGATCAATGCCGAGAACGTTGGGGGATTCCAGCATTCTTTTCTATTCCGGACCACTCAATGGCTTCCTTCCAGGCTCGCTTCACTTCTTTAAAGTGATTGTTCTACCCGAGTCATCCTGCTGCTTATACAGTAATATTGGCATGGAAAACACTGTCAAAGCACCACAAGCATCAATGTTTCTTTCAGATCACCAGGAACTCGCATTTAACTGGGCCAGGTCTACAACTAGCCATGATGGTAATAGTTTTAAGACCATGGTGAGTTTAGATGTTACGGTATGTTAACAAAAATGTAAATTATTTCTTACTGACCGGCCCGATGAATATTGCATATCTGTTAACTAATCAGTTTGGCTGACTTTTATTCAAATAATTGTTCTTTTGAACTTTCTATTCATTAAAGGGGTCATATAATGCCATTTTTGTACAAGCTAATATGATTCTTTAGGGTCTAAATTAAAAGTTTGTAATATACTTTAATTAAAAATTCTCATTAGTATTGTAAGAAAACACTCATTTTACCTGGTCAAAAACAGCTCTCTTTTCAGCACGCCGTTTAAGTGCATGTGTCTTTAAATGATAATGAGCTTTGCTCACCCCGCCCCTCTGTTCTGTGCGTACACCGTTTGTAACACAATAACCATAACGCGTTGTTCATTATAAACATGGGATTATGAATTATATTGAGAACATCATACATAGAAAACATGCCGTAATGTACCCTGAGTGTAAACAGCCGCATTCATCATGAAGCGTGCAGCAAGCGATTTGCAAAGATTAATATAAATATTAATATAAAGGTTAATAAAACGTTACACTCACTTCAGTTATTCTGGAGGTGCAGCAGGAACACGAATAGTTGGTACCGATCCTTTTTTCAGGAGCAGCTTTAAACTGACCCTCGTTTGTAAAGCAGTCTGGTGTGTGAAATGATTCGCGCAAACATGAAACCATTGACGTTGATCGTGGGGAATATTCCCTTCGAAAACAAACTCAGCCACTGCGTCTTCAGCGGTTCGGATTTAGGAACATCAAAATGACTGCTGTGTTCCTTATTACACCCAAGAACAGAACACCACAATCGCTTAGACGCCATTCTGCTCATAGACAGTGCTCCAGCGTATCAACAATGACCGGGCCGGTCCGCGCGGACTATGATTGACGTCACACGGTCGAACGGCTTGATTTGAGATGGGGGAAAACATATAAGAAGATTTAAAAAAAAACATTGGATGGATTTTTATCATTTTATTATGTTTGTGTACAGGCACTGCCAACACATTTCAGTACAATCAACTTGTAAAAGTGCATGCACCATTATATGACCCCTTTAAAGAATCCTGAAAAATAAATGTATCACCGTTTCCTCAAAAATATTAAGCAGCACAACGATTTTCAACATTGATAATCAGAAATGTTACTTGAGCAGCAAGATTATAATGGTTTCTGAAGGATCATGTGACACTGAATACTTGAGTAATGGCTGCAGAAAATGCAGCTTTACCATCACAGGAAAACATTGCATTTAAAAATATATTAAAATAGAAAGCAATTTGAAATTGTAATAATATTTCACAATATTACTGTAGAAGGCATGGCTTTGCATGGCGATTTGCAGGGAGGGTGGGATTGTATGCTTTTGATGCTAGCAGGCTAAAGTTAACATTTCCCAGATTGCACCTTTAAGGGCCAGATTTACTAACAGCTTGCGCAAACCCTCTTTTGGCGTTAAAAAAACTACTGTCAGGATTTACAAAAAACAGGCAGTGAAAAATAAGCTTTGAAAAGGCCTTATTTGCATATGCATTAGTAGGAGTTTATGGGAGGGGAGTATTTAAATGAATCTTACAAGGTGATTTACTACGGTTTGCGCTAGTCAATTTACTGGTATTTGCACCATTATTTACCGCCCAAAAAAGCATGCCTTAAACCAGACGCTAATTTGTGCTGCTATGGAATATGGAAATGATCCGGCTGCGCACGTGCAGAACTTTCCACTGCCATCAGCACTTTTTTGGAATTGCACTCTCATGCTAAATTCTCACCCTCATTACCCTGTTTAGTCAATCTGGCCCTAAATGAGTTGGGACCAGACTCTGGCAGAGCAAGACAAATACCAACATAAGTAAACAGTGAGAATCTACAATTAAAATATTTGTAATGGATTAATGTTTTGCCGGGTCAGAGAGAGGCTCATAAACCGCCCTCTATGGCTTTTTTGATAGCCTTGACAAAATGTACGAATTTGCATAAAGAAATTGGATGCAGATGAATTTACCCCTCAGCAAGCCTCTTTGAACCAGATGAAGCATGTTTATTGCGCCACACTCAAACCCAGAATTAAATGTATATCTCGGTTAAACTGTTTTACAATTCTGTGTACAGATTGATGTCTCCAGAGAGCCAGTATACTGGCAGTTGTTTCCTCACATTGTAATGGAGGGTAGTGAGTGTTGGTGTAAGCGCTGCAATTATCGCCAAACGCGACTCTGCAGGAAAGCCAGTTCCCCTGATGCTCACCCACTGATTCTGATTTATTCTATCGCTATCTACGTAATCCCGCTGTGGGCACTTTCACAGGATTATTTACTTGGAATCAGGTAACCCAGCAAATGTGCCAAGAAATGGATGTGGCATCCGACAATGTGATTGAATGAGCCAGGGTGTTAATGTGTTTAACTATACTTAGATCCAATTAATTACCTGATGGCTTATCAATATTCATAAAATAAGCAACATGTTGCCTCAGAGCTAAATGAACAGGAGCCAAGCGGATTTACCCGAAGCGATTTTGTTATCGTGTGCGGCGGGTCCATCTCTCAGGACGTTTTTCACTTGAAGGAATTCATCTGGTCGGTCTCCACCGATGATGGTGAAACCGAAGCCGTGAGGACTCTTCTTCAGAGTTGTGCGCAGGATAGCACCCTGCAACTGAGATGGGTCCCGTGTGAATCCCCTCAAACCAGCTTCATCTAAAAAGACAGAGAGTGAGTATGTGAGACTAACAATTCAAAACTTGTTTACTGGGCAAGACAAGGTGTGTGAACTAGAGCAAGATGTTGGTAGAGAAATCTCAAATGTCTGTCAAAATGAATGAAGTTCCCTTTTAATCTAATCTGTTCCTGCAGTGTTTATTACGGCACAACTGAAACCATCAGGAAAAAAGGCTCAGAAAGAAACAGAGTACAGAGAGAACAGAGGGGAATATAACACAGAGAGAACTACAGAAAAAGAGGGAAGTCTGGATTCCATTAGTCATTCGTATTGAATAATGCAACAGAGAGAGAAATAGAGAGAGTAAAAGATACTTTACTAAATGAGTGAATGATAGTGGGATTGTTCTGTAAATATCCACATACACTTCAATTAATCATCGCAGTCCATTCATTACACTTTACCTCAATTACTCCTCACCATTTACCCTAAGAGCAGCTGGTTAAGAACTTTTCATTAATAAATCACTAATTCTATACTCAAACTACATTTGCCGATGTTTTCATCTGATAAAACGGTTTCTGATGAGCTGATAATGATTTCCTTCTTTTTTTATTAAACCAATCAGTGAGCACATGCAAATTGCACATTGCCAGCTGTATAAATGATATTGCTATAGCGAGGACATTTGAACTACTATAAATTAAAAAATATTATTACAATTTAAATGAACTGTTTTCTTATTTAATATGTTTTAAAATGTAATTTTTATTCCCGTGATGGCAAAGCTGAATTTTCAGCATCATTACTCCAGTCTTCAGTGTCACATGATCCTTCAGAAATCAATGTAATATGCTGATTTGGTGCTCTATAAACATTTCTTACTATTATCAATGTTGAAAACCGCTGTGCTGCTTAATATTTTTGTGGAAACCATGTTTTCAGGATGAATAGAAAGTTCAAATGAACAGCAATAATTTGAAATAGAAATGTTCTGACGCAATATAAAAGTCTTTACTGTCAATTTTGATCAAGTTAATTCATCCTTGCTAAATCGAAGTATTCATTTATTCAAAAAAACAACAACTTACTAACCCCAAACTTTTGATCGGTGGTATATAAAAGAATAACTTACAACAAAAACAACAACAAAAAGACTAGTCAAATATTGCACAATAGTTTAGGGTATCATTCTCTACTTCACCAATAATGATGCTTTCCAATTCTTATGGGGAATATTACACATTTCCAAATTCCATTCTATAATTATTGGATTTCACAAAAAAAACCCTGAGGACTGTGTAAATGATGTGTTGAAAGTATCCATTAAATAAAAGAGCCTGTTTCTTGCTGCTCAACAAGTTATGTGAAGCACAACAGCACTGAGCACTTACATCAGATAACCACACAGAGTTATGAAACAATATAGACTGAAACTAGCAATTTAATTATATAAAAATAATGTAGAGACTGAAAATGCAGTTGGTCCCTAAGTGTATTTTTATTTATTTTTGATCACATGGTTTGAGTGTCTGAACATAATTCCACTGGTAAGTTCCATAAGTTCACTGTGGTTCCATGTTGGTTTTCATTTTTGGGTGAACTATCCCTTTGAGATGGTGTTCAACACTGACTCTGAATCAGCTGTAAATGGCGGATTGTACACTAATTACTGTCATTTATAACACAGCGGTTTAATTTTTTTTATTGTCTCATTTGAGAGTGCCAGCAGCATCAGATGAGGCCACATCAATCTCATTAGGAGAGCAGGAATGGATATCTCACCATGTGCGGTGGGAATTGGATTTGCATAATAGCCACATTGATGAGTCGGACTGGCCCTATGAAAAGGATTATGTTGATTGTAATAACCATGGCACACATTTGAACTATGCGCCACAAGTACGTGCGAGTTGGTTGTTGGTCACAGGTACACACAAACCCATAGTTGCATACTAGATTTATCCCTCTCTCTCTGCCTGTAGTGCTGTTTTCACATTCGGCCAGTGAGGGAATTGTGGGAAAAGGAGGGTTGATGTTTATGTTCACTATATTATGCTTCTCATGCATAAAGGGCTGCTGAGTCAGATTATGAAATGTCGGAGTATAATTAAAGGTGTAGTATGAGCGATGTGTGTGTGTGTGTGTGTGTGTGTGTGTGTGTGTGTGTGTGTGTGTGTCTCCACAAGGATAGTAATACCACAAATTTTGAAGAAATTCTCCCCATGAAGAAAACAGATTATAAATCACACTAAATATTTTTTAATGTAAAAATGCAGAATGTTTTCTGAGGGTTGTGTTTAGGGGAGAGAATATTCTGTACAGTTAACAATCATTATGTCTATAGAAAGTCCCCATAAAACATGGAATTCCAACACGTGTGTGTGTGTGTGTGTGTGTGTGTGTGTGTGTGTGTGTTGTCGGAAATGACCCGAAGGCACAAGCGGAGTGGCAAGAGCTATAATTGTTTTATAATTGCTTGAGTATATGAATAAAATAAATGAAATGCATGAATTTTGTCTTTACTCTTATAATGGTGGGTAGAATTGTATAGTTATGGCTATAATATCTGATTATTCTCTGAAAACACTGCATGATTGCATTATATTTTTTGCTTATATTTGTGCACACTCATCCCTGTCCTCTTCTCCACTAGGCAGTAACCATCCACTCATTAAAGTGTCTTGGCCAGCTAACAGAGCATAGCGTAGGGGGGGCAGCGTCTGCTTTCACTAATGAGACAGAACAGACGTCCACTGCCAGCCCTCCAGAGGGGATAGGAGAACAAAATCAGTGCTCAGAGGACACAGGAACACACAGGAGACAGCAAAGCTCAGGGAGTCCAAACAACTAACAGCCAAAGTCTGGTTTAACCTTGAACAAGCTGAAACTGAACTGAAGTCATGTGTTGGCCGGTCAAAATATAAAATATATCATTCAGATAAAACAGGACATCAGTTCAAAGTCATTTGGTAGTGGCCTCGGTAAGAATAGTTTTTTAAAAGAAATTTTACAGTATTTTTGATCAAACAAATGCAGCCTTGTTTAGCATCTTGATAACACAGACTTGTTGAGAAGTGATTGGCTGCATCCAAGGTAGGAACACATCAAGGCACATCCGAATTTAATGTTAGCTTTACTTTCTGTCTCCTTAGATACCTTCATCTGATCGATTTTTGAAGGCAGAATAGATGTATGTACGTTTTCAGACACAGCCATTGTGTTTACATGTTAACATTAGCTCTATTTAATGCATGTTAGCATTAGCAGTATTAGACTTTTCAGTGGACTCTTATTTTGCATCCTATTTAAAACGGACAGTATGCAAATTGGGACATGGAACGAGTGCGTGTTTAAACTGATGCTTTAAAACCTGATAGATGAGCAAACACCTCTTGTGAACAAGAAAAAAATTTAAAATGAAAGAGTCAGAGCGACTGCTTAGTGGCACATAATAGAGGACAGAACAAGGATGTTAAATTAACAGTGAAACACCAGCAACAAAGTGGAACATTAACATAAACATACAAAAGCTGGTGCAGGTGAGCGTAAGCAAGTACACGGTCAAACATAAATACACACACAGATGGTAAAACACACATGCTAGCTTACAGAATTCAACCACAGATCATATCAACCCCAGACGCTGATTGAGCTCTTCTGATGGAAATGTTCTGCCCCAACTTAAATCAACACCTGACCTTCTCATGAATTTCTTATTAGTTCACTGGTATATATTAAATGGTATATAAATCAAATGGTATATATTAGTATCTTTTGAACAGGTACCGCCCCAGTGACCTTAGTGTGTGACATGATAAAACATCAAGAAATAAATGATTTTTGTTCCATGCTAATCTGTGTTTTGTCCTAACAAGCAATGACCTTGACACAAGCAACGCGTGACTAGATAATTTGATGGTCGCTTGGTTTCTATTTTTGCCACATCACACCGACTGGCTCTGAAGTCTCAAATCCTGCGACACCATCTTCGTATTAAGCATAAAATATGTTCAGCTGGCATGTTGTTGCTTCACACAATATTCAGTTTCAGTGAGGACAGTTTGCATGTGACTTTTGTCACTTCCTGATCTGATTCCTATTGAATTGTTTCCTGTCTCCACATAACTAAACACCAGCTTGGACTAGTTTAAACCGGTTTAGACCAGAAAACCACCTTAGGCTGGTTTTAGAAACTGAAAAATAGATATTATGGATTCCACAAAAATAGCAGCAAAAGTGTTTTCAACATTGACAATAATAAGAAATGTTTCTCGAGCAACAAACCAGCATTTTTAAACGATTTCTAAAACGATCATGTGACACTAAAGACTGGAGTATTGGCTGCTGAAAATTCAGCTTGGCCATCACAGGAATACAATTTTTTATTAAAGTAGATAAATAAAGTGGCAAAAATTTTTAACAAAACCAGAAGTAGTAGGAAATGGAGGAATAATGCATAAGAAAGTTAGAGTTTTACTTAAGGGTGTTGGTGCTGCTCCTGCGGTCGCTGCTGTTGGCTGACTGGTTGGAGACGAATCCTGGCTGATTTTCTTCTTGGCTTCCTGCACTGGATTCTCAAACTGAGTCTTCTGATTGATGTGGCTGAAGGAAAGAGTAAGACAGTCAGTGCAAACGGCCAGAGGTAGCAGATACAATGACATCCACGCTTGCACAAACCTTAGGGTAAAGAGAACGGTAGCGATGCTTATCTGTTCATGCAAACAGTCTTTTAAAGATATGAATAAAGGAAGGAACAAAACAATATCAGAGCCAAAGGTAATTCATTGTGCTCATGCATCTCTTCCTGTTTGTCATCTGCTAACCAGGTTACCATAGACATTTAGTAAAATAACAGAATAATAAACATACTGGGACAGAAACTTGGATAACCGGCATGAACTGATCTGACTCAGAAAGCAAGCAACCCTCTCAACTACACAATTATGAGAAGACGCAATCTGTCATAAAATCTTTAACTAAACACTGCAAAAAAGTATTTTATCAATCAACACTTCAGTATTATTTTACCTTACCTGGGAAACAAAAAGATTTAAGATAATAATAATAATAATGTTTTCAGAGAACAGCTCTTAAAGTAAAATTTTTTGTTTGTTTTACCATAAACCTCACAAAATTTTCTTAGAAAACAGAAAAGAAACTGCCAATGAGGTACTATAAATTTAATGTAGTATATATTTTCTGAAAACATATTTTTAACTTAATGTGGATTGTTCTTCCAAAATGTGACAATTCAATAAAACAGTAAATTGGAAACATTGGAAATTGATTGGATGGCGAAAAGAGGGAGTTACATATTAGAATGGAGGCAGAACAAAGTGAGTTTGTTAAAACAATGCCTACAGCAGCTATTTAGCTAGTGGTTAAAATGATCCAGTAGTCCGTATGCCCTAAATGACTGACTTTAGAATTGATCTTGTTTTAATAAGGATGTTTTTACAACACAAGAACATTGATAAAGAAAATACATATATATATATTTTTTTTTTACAGTGAACCTTTTCAGGACCTTCTGAAATGATCATTAAAAACATTGCAAAAGCATCCTTGATTAAAAACCCCACAGAACAGCCATTTTCAAACCCATCTGTAATTGCTGTTCACTCTCCTCTACAAACGCCACATTTGTTTTCTTGTTTGTTAGCTGCCGAAATGAATCAATATTACCTTGGCAAGCCTTTCCAGAGACACAAGCATTTCCTCTGCAGAGGTTCTGGCTCAGAGCTGGAGTGTTTGCTGTTTTATCTCCCCACCCCACAGGTTGCATGTAAAGTGAAATAAGCAGCTCGACTGCATTGTGTGACTCTGCTTTAACTGTTGTACCTGCCAGTCGTGACTGCACCTAGGGAAGGCTTTTAACAGTCCCGGATTCCTTGCAAAACCAGTCGGTGTGCTGCGAATTTGTAGAAGAAAGGTACTGTTTGTGCTTTTGCTGTGTGTGACTCATGCTGAGACTTATCCACCCAATCCACAGAGAGTGAGAGACTGCGTGCTCTCATCTGACTGCTGAAGTTCCCTGTTTGTGATAATTCAGGCACAGCGTAATGAGGCCCTGTGCCAAACCACATTCAAATCAAAAATAAAACAGCGTTTTGCTGACCTCCTTGCATAAATATCCTGGCACAGCAGAGATTGACCTCACACAAAATAAATGGCATTAAAATCAAATAATGTATTCACTCCCGAAAGCCCTTGGCTGTTCTGCCAACAACCTCAATATCCCACATTGCTTCAAGAGTAGAAAATTAGCAAATCCAGCCAATAACATTGATCAGTCTGCCATTTCAGAAACATACTAATTTACACCCAAACTATTTTTTTTTTTTTCAATAATCAGGGGTTTAGAAAAATGAGTATTTTTTAAAATGATATAATGTTGTTAAATATTTATGATAATAAACTGTATATTTAATTATTAGCATAGCAAGGTGAGTGAGTGAATCTCAAAACCTTTAGTTTATGATCAGTATTCTTAATTCATTATATATTATTATATAATATATATCAATACTATAATATTGATATTTTTATGATGAATAACTTAATGTAATTCAAATATTAGTATAATATAATAACAACTGCATCTTTTTAATAATTAAGAATCCAAAAATCTGATCTCTTTTGTGCATATTTTATTTAATTTTATCATCTAATTAGCATAGAAATGTAAGTGAAATTTAAGAAAACAATTTCTAAATATCTTTGTGTCCATTTTTTTTTAAACTTAATTATTCTTCATTCTTTTATTTTTTCATTTCACAATTTTATGTTTTACAAAAACTCAAAGTTATAAATAATTGTTATAAATTTAAAGGTAATGCGTCACTTTATTTGTAACTTGAAAAAAGTAATCTGATTGCGTTACCCCTAACACTGTTAAGTTCTTAAGTAAGTAGCATTACTTTCATTACTTGTGTAATTGGTTTGTGTTTCCTTTGGTTGGGGGTGAGGGTTACAATCCCTTTATGCCTTTATTGTTGTTTTTTACTCTCAAAAGCTGGATTTAAAAATAAATGATATGGGGGGAAAAAGACAAAGCCAAATGAGCAACGGAAAACTTCAGCAAACCAAGATGTTGTGGACAAAAATGTGCCATCCATCATTCTTATTGGACCATAAATGATATGAGCGTACTCACTCCACATAATAAGTCCCATACTGCGGGTCCTCAATCTTCTCCCAGCCATATGGAAGCTCTGCGGAGAAACAGACAGGCATATCAGAGACAGCTTGAACAGATGCAAATCACCCATGTGCTTGACACCAGGGGGTCTGATTTTCTGGCTGTGGTTTTCTGAGAAGCCTAATACCAGGTAGGTCAAGAAGTCTGGGTGCATTTGATGCGTGTTTGGGCAGAGAAAAGATCAGAAGGCTGAGCGCAGAGAAAACGAGGGGGTGCAGGTATTAGTAAGCTGTATGGAAAATGACTTGTGATCTTTCCCTGTGATGTGAGAGTTGTGGGGAGCCACCATCCTGACATGGACGCACGTGTCCATTGCAAAATGCGGTGCTGGGATTGCTTGTGTGAGATGACACACTGATGGGCTCTCAGCATGTCTCCTGCGAGCCATTAGTCAGGCGGGCCAGAGAGAGAGAGGCTAATGTCTCACGGCTCAGCTAGGGTCTATTTACTCTTCTGTGTGATTCATGAACGAACTCAGTCTTACCTCCATCTTCACATTTTTCAGGAGGCTTAGCTTTCTTTGCCAGTCGTGGGTCGAGCCAGGTCGTGGTCTTGGTATTATGACTACACAGAGAGGGAAAGAAGCATTAGCAGACAAACACTTCATAGTCCTCCTAAGCTTTCTCCTTAACTACACAATTGGAGTGCATCTGTAGCTTAGCCAAGCAGTGTAACACTCATAAAACAACAGCAATATGACTATACCTCACTGTAACAATGTAAAAATGACACAAACAACAAAAAACACTCAATGTTTAGCTCAATGATTGCTAACAACAGATGGCAAGATGTTTTTTTTTCTTTTTTTCATATTTTCAAAGCAGTGATTTCCAACCATGTGTACACTTGGCGGTACACAGAAATAATCTGATTTAGATTTTTTAAAACTGTTCAAATTGAGATTGTGACCAAAAATTAGCATTGTCAAAAGTATTTAAATTTACACTTATAAATGTATAGAATCACATACACATTCAGAATATACGTGCTACCATACCTTTTTTCTACTAATTACGGTATAGATTTTTTTTAAATGACTAATAACTATATTATAATAATATATTATAAAAAAATTTATTTTATTATTACTTAATAATTATTGTATAATTTGATGCAGAGCTTACTATAATATAATATAATATAATATAATATACGGTAATATAATATAATATAATACATATAATATTATATAAATAATATGATTAAATATGAGTTAAACATTTCTGGTTTGGAGTTGTTGAAGGGGCACTTGAACCTTACTAATGGGGCAAAAAAACACTATTTTATATATATTTTTAAAATGCACATAAAAACATCAGCAAGTCCTTTTCAAAAAGCACTTTAGTTGTCTCTGCTGCGGAGGAGTGAGGAGTCTACTCGAAAAGCAAATGTGTTTAAAATCTGAAATATTCATGGCAAGGTGCAGCTCATCCTCCGAGACTCGTGCAGACAGACACGCGTGTGGAAGCAGGGCCCGCTGGGAAGGCTCCATTTAGCCGATTGTTTGCATTGTTTCAGCGAATGAAGTATTGATTCTCTGGCTCTCTCTTCCTCTGTGTGGATAGCAGAGAAGCTTGGTCGAGGGCTGCGGCCACACAGACACAGGTAATGGACACTGAAAGGAAGAGGCTGTGAAAAATATCAGCATCAGCATGCCAGAGAAGAGCCGTTTCAATTCCCAGCGCTCTCTCATGCTTGATGTGTCTGCAGGAGTTCCGGAGTTCCTGTTTACTGAGCGAGCCCTTAGCTGGAGAGCTGCTGTCTACATCTGGGCTCGGTTACAGTAAATCAGAGGCGAAATTTGAAAAGATGGACGCACAAATCATTCTTTGCATCCCTGTTTAAAAAGACACCACAGTGGGTTCCTCACTGTACAGCAACTTGTACATTGTCTACAAACTTAATACAAAACACTCCCGTTCTATACAGTAAGCTAAAAGCATCATGTCAAATGATAGTAATCCCATATATTTATGAATCAGTAAGTACAAAATACCCAGATGACATTCTGCTATGGCGAGATTCAGTAGTATCAGATTGACACTTTCCTGTCCATGAGGCCAAGAACAGTGTACGGCTGACAATGCTAACATGGCGGATGTAGTATGTTCAGACTGTATTCACACTACACACTTATAGAACTATAGAATTTTCTAGGTTGGTAAGATTTCTAAATGTTTTTGAAAGAAGTATCTTATGGTCACCTGTGTTTTCTATTTTAACATATTTTAAAAAGTAATTAATTAATGTGATGGCAAAGCTGAATTTTCAGCATCATTACTCCAGTCTTTAATGTCACATGATCCTTCAGAAATTATTTTAATTGGCTGATTTTGTGAGCAAGTAACATTTCTTATTATTATCAGTGTTGAAAACAGTTGTTCTGCTCAATATTTTTGTGGAAGCTAATATTTTTTTCAGAATTTTAGTTGAATGGAAAGTGTAATCAAATCGTTTTGATCAAATGTAAGTATCCTTGCCAAATAAAGGTATTCATTTCTTTAAAAAAAATAAAAATAATTACTGACCACAGAAAATAATTTTGAATCAATAATTTTGAATTGTTCCTAATCTTGGCAACAAACAAAAATGCACTGAAAGTTCATAAGTGAATTTCTGTCAATACATTTTGTATTGGACTTATTTAAAGTTATATTAAGCTCAGAACATTTATAAAAAAATATATATATAAATAAATAAATAAATATATTTTATTTAATATAAATAAATAAATAAATATATTTTATTTAAAATAAATAAATAAATATATATATTTTATATATATATATGCAATAAATCTTTTCTACCTGATACACAAAATGTACACAATCAAGCAAATCACACAATTGCACTGAAATCAAAAATCATTTTCTATTCAGCGCCTCATTTCTGAATTAGTACAGTATTTAATCTGCATTCAACAGGCACACAAGAGCAGAATATTGCTTAATTATGCTTATTTATCATTTGCAAAAGTGAAATTAAATAATCAAAAATGTGCAACATAAAAAAAAAAAAAAAAAAAACAAACAAGTAAACACATTTAACGAATTCCTGGAGCTACATTGTTGTCAAACAGACATAGCCCGAATCCCAAACCCTAAGGAATGTTGGTCCAGGAATGTGTCCTACTTGGCAAACAGGACTTACTCTATAAAGTAGACCATGCCTGTCTCCGTATAGGCCATCTCCCAGCTCTTGGGCAGAGGGTCCTGACCCTCGTCACGTGGCAGCGTGCTCCAGTTGCGGAAGTCCATGCTGCTGCTGGACTGTGTGTAGCTGGGCACAGCCTTCCTCCACTCCGGTCCCTCCTTGTGTTCTGTGAGTGGAGAGAGCAAAAAGACAGACAGTGAGAAAGAGGTGGGGAAAAAACACAGAAATGGGGAGTAATACATACTTTAACTCTCTCTAGCACTGCAGAACAAACTTTCCAACCTTCTCAAGAGACGGAGAGAAACAGAGAGAGAGAAAGAGAGAGAGCAGAAAACAAGAGCCACTAGATTTGCATGCCAGGACTGATGTTCAGGGGCAGGGCCAGAGCTGGTTAACACTTCCGTGAAGCCGATATCTGTCGCATACACAAATGTGCGTCTGTTTGTCTTTGTGTGAGTGAGACAGACAGTCTGCTTGCACATGAGAACACAGGCAGAGACAGTATAAGAGGGAGAAAACATAACATTTAAAAGTCCCATCCTTCAGTTAAAAGAGCCAGCAGTCTTTTTGTTTATTCTAGAGCGCGCGTTCCTGAAGCTCGACTCTTATGGTGAAACATGATGCAACTGAAGCTAGGCCAGGGTCATGGGTTTGATTCTCAGGAAACAATACATAGTGATAAAATGTATAAATAAAAGATAAACATAAATATCATTTTATATAAACACAACCATTCAAAAGTTTAGGGTTTGTAAGTTTTTTGAAAAAATACTTTTATTCAGCAAGGATGCATTAATTTGATCAAAAGGGACAGTAAATACATTTATATCGTTCTATTTAAGCATATTAGAATGATTTCTGAAGGACCATGTGACACTGAGGACTGGAGTAATGATGCTGAAAATTCAGCGTTGCCGTCGCTGAAATAAATTTTAAAATAAAAACATTTAAAAATATATTGACACAGAAAACAGTGAATTTATACTGCAATATTATTTCACAATATTCACTATTTTTACTGTATTTCTGATCAAATAAATGCCGCCTCAGTGAGCATAGAGACTTCTTATAAAAAATCTAACCAAACCCACATTTTTGAATGGTGGTGTACATATATAATTTATATATGTATATATAAAATGTATTTATAACAATATCTGCCAAATGAATAAATGTAAAATGCAAATGTAAAGGAGCCAACAGCCTTTTAAACGGGTATGTTTACTCTAGAACTAAATGCATTGTGAATAATAGCCTAAAAATACACTCTTTAGCATGATTTGAGCTAAAGCAACTAAATTTAGGATCCCATTGCAGTGAGACTTAAAATAAATTATTAAAACTTAATCTTGACACAGTTTTGGATATTTGCTCTCTCTGCAATCAAATAGATAGCAGCTATTACTTGTATACTTGTTAAACACAGAAAACAGTTACACGGGGTGTTACCAATATGGACTGATTGTCTTAATGGGACATCGACAGAGGAAAACATGCCTGCGTGTGTATTGTTCTGGATATGGATATAGTAGTTGTACACGGGTTGAAGAGGTGAGGTGATGGAAAAAGTGTATTGTTATAAAAAGACTTGATATGATTTTGCTGACATAGTCATGATTAAAGCCTGTTCATCAAAATGATTCTAGCCTGACACTGGGACGCCAGCATGTGCGGCAGACGAATCAGCACTAGTTGTTCCTGTGCCGTAACCATGGCGGCACCATTCATGACACAGGCAGAAACATAAGCACTGGCATTCAATAGCAAATATCATAAGAAGCCTTTTATGCTTGTGGTCGAGTGTACGAGTGGAGAAAGAAGCTGAACTCCATGAAAAATAGAGGGTAGACTAGAGTGTGGTAAATATAAAAACTTTTTAAAAAAGAAATCATACTTTTGTGTTCACAGAAAACAGCGTAACGGTAACAGATGATGACAACGTGTTGCAGAATGATTGAATGTTGAAAGAAAGAAGAGATGTTGCCTTGGTTTGCTATGGTAAAACCTAATGGTGAATGTTTGCTTCTACATGGAGGCTATGGAAAAACATTCATTCAGGCATTACAATTGGTTGCTTCCCACAATCATTGCATTGCATTTAAGTAGACAAAGGCTGTATCTATCAGAACTGGCCATGAGCATGAATACACAAACATAATAACTTGGAGTAAAACAATATATCGTGTCACAATACATCGCAATACAAAAAAGCAACAATCTGTATTGTGTACAGTATAGTTCACCCAAAATGAAAATTACAATGTGAGAGTTTACAGATTTTGTCAGTACTACATTAAAATAACATATATGATATAATGTATAATGTATAATAATGCAATGGAGGAATATCTGTGGGTCCTGATATTGGCACACGTCTTATGTTACCAGTAAAAAGTGACTACATTATTTGAAATATATCTAGTCGTCTAAATAATTCTGTATTTTCAGCTTCAGAATCATGAGATTTTTTATTCTGGTGTCACCATTGTCCTGTGCATTGGGTTACCAGGACCAAGTCCAATCCTATTCATTTACACCCCCAATGTAATACCAAATTTGGAATTTTAATCAACAGTACATTTTTTGTTAACCTTTTACCATATGTCTTGGAGTATCGCAATAATATTATATATAGTGTGTTTAGTATTGTGTTGTGTATTGAATCGTGACATGAGGATATTGTTACACCCCTAATAAAAACCCATAAGGCTCGCTGCAAAGACATAGCTAGCCATTTTTAGTAAAGCAAATTTAATCGATTAAAACCACAAACATGCTTCTGGATCTCAGTTTGCACTTGGCAAAGTCCAGTTAGATACTATTGCCATTTGCATCTTGTCCTTGCAGTGGTGCCAGAGGGTTTACAAAGCTCTGTCCAATCATAATGGAGGACAGCTGTGAGGCATCTTGTCCAATTGGATTTGCTAAGAAAAACACAGCCAACAAAGCCTCCCTCAGTGCATCCAGAAACCTCTCCAGGTCCTAGTCGTGAAACAATTCAGATTTCCTCCAGTGACCCTCTGAAAAATAGCGCATGTTTATTGAGGTTTTCATGAGGTCTCAGTTACATAGACTTTCATTGCAATGAATTTAAAACTTAAAGCCTAAATAAACTCTTTTCATGTTATTAATCCTAGGTAAAAGTCGGTCAGTAGAAAACCTGTTTAAAACTCATTCTATTCTGAAGGCTTAGAAGCAAAGGGAAGCCAATATTATGGGATAGGATATCAGTTCCCATGGTGATCAATCATACCAACACAAACAGAACAGCAGTAGGAACTGCAGTGGGTTAATGCGCTGTGAATATAAAAAGTTTTGGGTACTTTCTTCCCCACGCTCACCATCGCTGCATGCGAATCATCTGAAGGTGTTCACTGTTCTGTATCCCATTGATTTATGGGAATGAATACTTGCTGTGCAGGGAGCATCAGTAAATCCTACCTACTTTCAGCATGATGTAGCAGAACTCCAACCGAGCTCCCCAGAAGTCTTCCCACAAACCAAAACTTGGCAGAAGAAATACTATTCTAGGAAGTAGGTTATGCTTTAAAATCAAGAGCTGGAGATCTCTGAAAAAGGACATGTATTTTTTAATATTGATCTTATTTACTGTAGCTATTTCTCAGGCAATATTGTGGATTTCCGGTACACTGGAGCGATAGGAGGGCTGGGATATGCATTGCCCACTCTTCGCTCCAATGAAATCACAAAATGAAATTCAAAATTAGCTTTTCATATATATATATATATATATATATATATATATATATATATATATATATATATATACACACACACATACACACATTACAATTCAAAAGTCCTGCAAAAGTTCTACAACGTAGCCACGATTTACTAAATCGAGAAAATTAAATTAGAAACACTAGTAGAGCTAAATAAAATAAATACAAAAATCTATTTATACAGCTACAGTGACATCATCCCACCCTTGGTGGCTGGTGGCAGGAGTGCACATTGGTGTGGCAGTGGGTTGGCTCAAACTTAATCATTAATGCAAAAATGACTGTAAAAGACTAATAATAAGCCTGAGGTATCTTTTTAATGAGAAGGTAGAAGACAGAGTGCCGGGGCTGGTACACAAGTCAGAAATAGATATCGTGGCACAGCAGTTACTCTGTGGAAAGAGTGCAGAGACACTTTTATGCATCACAAACAGCAGTCCCTTTAACATGCTCATTACTTGAAGTGATACCAACCATAAGCGCATTCATTCTGAACTCAACACGGTCTATTTATGCCACTGGATAATCACTGAAAAAACTCACTGTGCATTTAGCCTATAAAAGCTCAACTACTGTTCAGGGCATGTATTCTTAAAGCTTCTAAGAATCCTCTCAGAAAACTCCTAATTTAGCTTAAAAACTTCTACGTAGCAGTCTTAGCTTAAGAGCGATTCGGGACCGATCTGAGAGCAACTCTGAGCAAGGAAAAGACAAAAACTTTCATCTTAGTGAGGAGGCGGGGCTGACCCCGTTGCTACGTATGACACAATCTTTTGAAGAATGTGATTGGTTGGTTGTCCAAGAAGGAAAATAAAGAGCAATTTTAAGTATAGGGTCTATTCTAAGCCTTCACTTTGAAATTACATGCGTAATTTTTCCTATTTTACCGTTCTCATACACACACAAAGTTGATTTATTTCAAGAATTCAACTTAACAGGAGAAACTAATATATTATATAGACTCATTACATGCAAAGTGAGATATTTCAAGCCTTTATTTGTTATAATTTTGATGATTATGGCTTACAGCTTATGAAACCCACGAAATCAAAATCCCAGAAAATTAGAATATTACATGAAATCACACAGTAATTACACAGTAATACCATGGTCATTGAACCAGGTTTTGGTTATTTTGGCAGTGTGGGCAGGTGCAAATCCTGCTGGAAAATGAAGTCAGCATCTCCATAAAGCTTGTCTGCTGAAGGAAGCATGAAGTGCTCTGAAAATGTCCTGGTAGACGGCTGCGTTGAGTGGACAGCACAGTGGACCAACACCAGCCGATGACCAACACAGACTGTGGAAACTTCACACTGGACTTCAAGCATCTTGGATTGTGTGCCTCTCCATTCTTCCTCCAGACTCTGGGACCTTGGTTTCCAAATGAGATGCAAAATTTGCTCTCATCAGAAAAGAGGACTTTGGTCCACTGTGCTTTATTAAATCCAGAGTCAACGCAGCCGTCTACCAGGACATTTTCAGAGCACTTCATGCTTCCTTCATTTTCCAGCAGGATTTGCACCTGCCCACACTGCTAAAAGAACCAAAACCTGGTTCAATGACCATGGTATCACTGTGTAATTACTGTGTGATTTCATGTAATATTCTAATTTTCGGGGATTTTGATTTCGTTGGTTTCATAACCTGTAAGCCATAATCATCAAAATTATAACAAATAAAGGCTTGAAATATCTCACTTTGCATGTAATGAGTCTATATAATATATTAGTTTCACCTGTTAAGTTGAATTCTTGAAATAAATCAACTTTTTGATGATATTCTAATTTTATGACCAGCACCTGTATGTATGTATGTATTTTTTATTTTTTATTTTATTTACCATGCTGTTAATTTCCTATAAGGTATTTGATTGGCTTAGAATGATCAAAATTGTTCCACTCTTTCCAATTACACTGATTGCTGCCATGTCTATTTAAGTGGTGGTTTGAATGTTGGTTTTAATGTAGCAAACATGGAATCAAAAACAAGAAGGACGAGAAAGCCCAACTGGACAGAGGAACAGTGTTTACTGTTAGCCCAGTTAGTGGATGAGCACAAGGCCATCCTTAAAGGAAAATTCGGGCTGGGTGTCACAGCACGGGGCAAGAAGCAGACGTGGGAGCTTATAGCACAAATTATTAGCGGTTCATTCCCCCTGCTTGTGCGCACCAGTGAAGACTGCAATATTCATAAATGCAGTTTTTTGAGCCTGCAGGGTGGGAATGTCCAGTGGAAACGAAATGAACTGCGACACAATAAGAGGTTCTGAAAGTGCTGTAATGGTTTGTGTGATCACTCTGCTTACAGAAGGTTGTGACAGACCCAAATCATCACTGCTGTATTGTTGCATTTTCTCAGTTGCCAAATATCTTAATGTAGTGATTACTTTAATTTCTGGCGCTACGGCATCTGTGTCAGAGATGTTAGCGTCTCTCTAATAAGATCGGTCACAAACATGATCCCTGCATGATCTAATCTATAGCGTCTTATTAACTTCACTGTCATCCACTGTCTGCAATGCATTTCTTCCCCCTCTTCGTCTTTCTGCCATTTTCTCCTCTGCTAAAGAAACTCTTAAGCCTCTTAAAAGTCCTCGTCCGTACTCCTAACAATTTTGACCTAAAGACCTCTTTTAAGGGGTAAGATGCTTTCTGAATTACTTTTTTCTTTACTAGGATTTTTATTTAATTTTAAGAGTAAACGGCCACATTTCTAAGATTTTTCTCTTAGAATTTTGTCACTAGGAGCTACTCTTTGCATTAAGATTTTTTATGAATATGGGCCCAGGTCTCTAAAACAGCTTAGATAGTCCTGATTCCTGCAGAGCATCAGCGGTTAGAAAGGTCGGCTTTAAGGTCACAAAACTCTGGACTTTTAGTAGTACCTAGGATATCTAAGTCCACTTAAGAAGGTAGAGTGTTTTAACATTTATTTGGCTCTTAAACTCTGGAATAGCCTTCCTGATAATGTTCAGGGCTCAGACACAACTCAACACAACAGCCACAATTTCTATATATTATAATTATTATGATCACAACTCATAATGACTGCTTTAATGAGACAATTGTTTCTGCCTAAATTTATACATGATATTAACTGCATTATTTGTGTTATCTTAGAACTGTATATTTCTGACATATGGCCATTACTTCGACACAGTCACTCACATCTGATAACAAATTACTCTAAATCGTAATGTAGAAACGTGTAAAGCTGCTTGAAACTGTATGTATTGTGAAAAACGCTAGAAACTAACCAGCTGAAAGAAAGAAACAAGGCTCTAGCAACAAGGTAACAGGTTTGATTCCGAGGTAATATGTATACTGGTTAAAAATACATATAAATGAAAGAACAAAGAATATAATACATAAAAAATATAGGCATATACATTGAATGCACAGTACTAAACCTAAAGTACATATCACAGTAAGCGTTCTCTGTTCAGAAGTCTGAAGTCTTTAAATTACATGATAGCTTATTAAGGTCATGATTAACAGAGGATAACCAACTTACTGAATGACAGGAAGGAGATGTGTGGAAAACGTACTTGGTTACTTACGTAACCTCGGTTCCCTTAGAGATAAGGGAACGAGTACTGTGTTGTAAACGCTGTGGGAAAACTCCTTTTCTCGAGAATATTGAAGCCTTTATTTTAAAACGCATTGCAGCTGCACAGCGAGAACATCATAGCTCGCGCGAGTGAGCTGATTGGCTGTGCTGCGGCAACTGCACAAACCTATGGCGAATGAGCAGAAGTGCGCGATCCAATAGGAGCGCTTGGCGCCCTGCCAGACTCAAGCGCGCCAATTTAAACGTGACAGGAGAGTATAAATTGAGAGAAAATTCACCATATGACAGGTCTATATCGACTGAAGTGAAACACCTGATATGAGCGAAATAGCACGGCAAGGCAATGCAGTACTCGTTCCCTTATCTCTAAGGGAACCGAGGTTACGTAAGTAACCAAGTACGTTCCCTTACGAGAATGTTCTCTCGTACTGCGTTGTAAACGCTGTGGGAACCCATTTTAAAACGCTGTGCTATTCGCTTGTGACTACTCTGAGAATCCAGGGAGCCCCAGGACTATAACAGTAGTCTGAATATCACAGACCGGAGCGTCGGGTCTAAAATGATATGCAAGTATAAAGTGAAGCACAAGTCACTCAGAAATCAGTATAGGGCTGGGTCGACAGAGCCAGGGACCTAGAATATTATTCCCACATATAAATGAAGTCACAACAGTGTGTCTGAGTTCCACACCGGCCTGGGTCCATAGAGCCAGGGCCTAGATGGAGAGAACTCGTTCTTTGAGAAGATTGGGCAGTGACAGTTTTCTTCTGAGGCGAAGAGGTCCACCTCTGCCTTCCCGAAGACCTCCCATAGCAGGAGAACCGTCTGGGGGTGGAGTGACCATTCTTCTGGGGGAACATTGCCCCGAGAAAGCATGTCTGCTCCTGTGTTCATCGTGCCCGGCACGTGAGCTGCCCTGAGTGAGCGCAGGTTGGTTTGAGCCCATAGCAGTAGCTGTGTGGCTATAGCGAACAGGTTGCGGGACCTGAGGCCGCCCTGGCGATTTATATAGGAGACCACTGACATGTTGTCCGTGCGGACCAAGACGTGGTGTCCCGCCAGATATGGGAGGAAGGTTTTTAGGGCTAGAAAAACCGCTCTCATCTCGAGGCAGTTGATGTGTAGGCGTTTCTCCGAGCTCGACCAGAGGCCGGAGGCAGGCCTGCCCTCGTACAGGGCTCCCCAACCGAGGTTGGAAGCGTCTGTCGAAATGACCCTCCTCTTTGAGACCAAACCCATGCTCACAACGGCTTTTTGGGCTCATTGTCGAGCGCGAGCTTCGGCCGAGGGCCCTGGCGCTTAGGGAACGGGTACCGTTTCGCTGGCTTCAGATGCTGGCTGGTTTCAGCCGCTGGGCGGGGCTGATGGACCTGCGTTGCTGTCTTTTGTGGCTGCGGCGTGCTCTTGGGGCGCCGTGAAGCCGAACTGGAGCGCTTCGGGAGGAAGTGCTTCATAGCACTGGAAGCCTTTTGGGCCTCGGTGAAGCGCTCAGCGAAGCCGCTGACAGATGGGCCGAAGAGACCAGTTGTGGAGACCGGTGAGTCGAGGAAGGTGGTCTTTGTCTTCGTTGCCCGTAGCGCCAAGTCTGTAGCACTTCTGAGGTCTCTGAAGGTGTCCGGGTCAGGGCCTGACTCGTCCATAGCGCGGAAGAGCTTAGCCTGGAACACCTGAAGGGTCGCCATGGCGTGTAGTGCAGAGGCGGCTTGACCGGCGGCAGAATAAGCACGGCTGGCCATAGCCGAAGTAGTCCTGCACGGCTTGGACGGGTGCGCCGCTTTTGACCTCCAACTTCCTGCAGTGGGAGGGCACAAATGCGCGGCGACCGCTTCCTCAAGTGGCGGGAGTGTCACATAGCCCTTTTCCTCAGCGCCGTCAACAGTGGAGAGCATGGTAGAGGAAGAAGAGCGCAAACGCGCTGAAAAGGGCGCGCGCCAGCTCTTTGTGAGCTCTTCGTGGACCTCAGGGAGAAATGGAGCGGCGCGCTGGCGAGGGGCCGTCTGGCGCCCCGGCAGGTACCATTCGTCAAGACGGCTTCTGGCAGGTTCAGCTGGTGAAAGCCAGTCGAGACCCAGTTCGTCGACAGCGCGAGACATGACACGGAAGAGTTTGGCGTCAATGCTCGCTCTGGTGTCGAGACGATCGCTCTGAGAGGGAGGGGCGGGGTCCGCGGAGCCGCCACTGAAAGTGCGTCATCCAGTTCCTCAGCAGATCCGCCAAAGGAAACGAGTCCTGCCGCTGCAACAGAGGGGTGTTGGTCGCTTCTGACGAACCGAACTGGAGAGGGAGGTGTAGGCGATGCACGCGGGGAAGGACCTGGCGTGCACGCGCTGAAATCACCGCGTTCAGGGATCCTCTGATCGCTACGCTTCTTCCTACGGGGCTCGCGGGGCACCGAAGACGGAAGGTGGGCGGGCTCACTCTCTGAAGTAGCGAGAGTGAGTCTGGATCGGAGGACAGACACAGGCATACTGTCACAGAGATGACAGCCGCCTTTAGTGAGCGCTGCATCGACGTGCTCAGGGCCCAGACAGATAGCGCACTGGGTGTGTCGGTCTGACACGTGCAGGGGAACCCCGCAGGAATCGCAGATGGGAAGCGGCATTTGAAACAACGCGCATCGAGAGAACGTTCTCGTAAGGGAACTATAAACTACACTCTGAAATTTTTTTTTACTGGGCGGCACTCTTTCAAAAGGTACGCCTTTGTACCTTATTTACCCTTAATGGGTGCATATTAGTACCTAAATAGTACATATTTGAAACTTTGGTAACACTTAGTTTAGGGTGCAATTCTCACTATTAACTAGTCGTTTATTAGAATGCATATTACTATGACATTGGCTGTTATTAGTACTTATAAAGCACATATTAATGCCTTATTCTACCCATGCCTAAACTTAACAACTACCTCACTAACTATTAATAAACAGTTATTATCAGTTTATTGAGGCAAAAGTTGTTAATAGTAAGTTAATAGTGAGAATTGGACCCTAATCTAAAGTGACCAAACCTTTTTAAAGGGTATCATCCTAGTGACCGCTTTTGTGTAGTCACACCATCCCTCAGTACCAGAGCTCTACACTCTTTATACAACTGACTGCACATCCAAGTACCCCTCTGTAAAGCTCTTCATATTGCTCTCACAGGGAACACAATCAAATCTACCCAATAACAACTTAAGCTCTATTGACAGCATCTGTGTCCTCTTGTCGATTACCACAGAAAGTGAAGTCGCTCAGCTTGCAAAAATGAAGTAAAAACACATTTACAGTAATACACTTACAATGAAAGCCAAGCAGATAAGCTGCCAACACAGTGTATCACATGGTTTTGAAAATATAAACCATACCCTAATGCTTAAACATTACATGTGCAGTGTTGGGGAAGGTACTTCGAAACTAAAAACTAGTCATCATTTTAAGTATACTACTTTTAGGAAAAGTAGTTTGCTACACTTATAAAAATATATACAATCTTATTGTATAAATATATAAACATAAATACATAAACTTGTATTAATATATACATTTTATTTAATTAATATATAAAATACACATTAAAAACATTTAATCACTTTAAATGAATTAATTAGACAACACTTATATACAGAATACTCTGTAATTTATAATTAAAAATATATATATTTAACAAAATATTTTGCAACAAAAATGAGACCTAAAATGCAGTGCAGGCTCTTGAATCTGTGAATTAAATTTTTACTTTCCAAGTGAGGCAATTACAAATACAGTGAATCAGTCTTTCCAACACCTCATTTGGGAGAGAAAACAGTTTAGAAGTTTAGTTGCATCAGATTAGCGCCTTCGCTCACTGAGTATGCAATACAAAGAAACGTTTAAAAAGCACTGTTTTGTTGTGCTATACTGCTAACCATTGGAAATATTAGCTTGGTAATGGAAATGCTAAGTTGTTTAGCTAGTATGACACAATTGAACAAATGTAGCATATTTAGCCTGGCTTTTTTAATTAGAAAAACACTCCCCAACACTATACATGTTGTGATAAAATCCCTTACTGACAATGTCTTTGCAAATTTATCTCCAATCTTTCAACTCTGCTGAATTGCATTTGTACCCATTTGTACAGTATTGATTTTCTAATTCTCTTCCAATGAATATGCAGTACATTACAATTCTGCACCGCCATACAAATTCAGAATCTATATGAACTCACTCAATCTTGTTGAACACACACATTCCCAGTCTCACCAGTGAGCCCATTGACAATGGGTGGCCTCTCATCCTCCTCCTCTTCCTCAGGAGCTGCGCTGTCCTTTCTATCCATTTTGCTGACCGACGTGGTGCGTTTGCGCTGAACCTCCGCGTCAAACTCCTCGTCAAACAGAACCTGGTCTACCAGGTCAGGCTGCACTGGGCTGGGCTCTGCAGGGGGTTTTGGGGTGCCATAATAATTACCTGCAAATGAACAAAGATAAAAGACATCAACATTTGTCACATTCTGCACTGATTTTGCAACTACTGACACAGTAACTACAGCTGCCGGTTTTTTGTTACGTGTAGAGTTTAAAAATTTAATATTACTCTGCATATTAAATTTTAATGCATTTGCAATTTTAAACAACAAATTTAACTGCAAAACAAGCCTTTATTTTTAGACACTTTTATTGATAATAATGGATGAGAGATGACAAATTATGGGAATTCTAAGACATTTTGGGATGTTTGTCCTAGTGGGCTCTGGCTCCCTACTTGAGAGCTACTGCGCTTAGCTATGGCTTGAAGCAGTTCTGCCATCATTTTCCCAAAGATATTTAGTATTTAATTTGTAGGAGTAAAAATCAAGCTGATCAAACCCCATTCGGATTGAAGGGTGCTTCTGAAGCATTGCGTCTTCAAGGCATGGGCTGGTCTCTGAACTGTAACAGCATCGAGCCCACTATATATATCCTGCTTCGTGTCACTCTTCAGTAAAGCTTTAAGTCTTGTTTGTTAACACTGCAGCTCGGCTCCTCTGGACCCCGACGCAGCACTCTGCCACTTTATTATTGTTTATTGGCAACAGTCCACCACTGAAGATTAAGAGTGTATGGTTTCTTCTACTTCCCAGAGAGGCAGGAGGTCTATCTTACAAGCTTTACTGTCCTGTGTCATCTGGATAAACTTCCTGGGGTGAGAATGGTATCAGTACAACGTATGGGAAACTATGCAGCACTTCATGCTGACCTACTTTCCCAACTATTCACAAAAGCATTGACTACTTGACAACTAGAAGGGAGGACAGCACGATAAAAAAAAACATATTGATTCATTTTTCACCCTTAAGATTTGAGAAGTAAGCCATCACAATCTATTCAATCTTACAAGTGCGGTCACATTATAGATGTTTAGGACATTGAATTGATGAGGAGAGTTATAGCTTTAACCTAGCACAGACCCCTTTTGTTGCTTTAAAGATGGCAAATAAGAACTGTGATAGGCTCTCTTTCCTTTGAAATATTAAAATGACACCCCATCCATAAAATCACTAACTGACTGCAACCTTCAGCGCAGCTTAATTCACACTCTCATTTGACAAGTTGCATCATTTGCATCATTAGCCTTTACATGATGTGGAACACACAAAATAAATATGGGTTTAAAAATCTCACAACATGGAGTTCGTTTTAATGTATTCCTGAAAAAAAAAGTGTTAATTTGAATTTATTACATCTTTATTGTGCTAATAATTCACTTACAGTGGTGTTTGTTTGATGTTAGAGAGATAGAGATGTTATATACACACACACACACACACACACACACACACACACACACACACACACACACACACACACACACACACACACATATATATATATATATATATATATATATATATATATATATATATATATATATATATATATATATATATATATATATACAGTGCAATGCATAAGTGAATACACCCATGCTAAAGTTGACTAAAAAGAGGAATAAAAAATCATATTTTGGAAATTGAACTTAATGCCTTAATTTAAAAAATTAGGAAAAATCCAACCTTTAAGGACACCAATTTTCTTTGTGAATGAATAATGTATCGTAAATAAATAAATGTTCTTCCTTAAAATACATGGTGCATAAGTGAGTACACCCCTATGTTAAATTCCCATAGAGGCAGGCAGATTTTTTTTTTTAAGTTTTTTTTTTTTTTTTTTTTTTAAGGATACTATGCATCCTGATAAAGTTCCCTTGGCCTTTGGAATTAAAATAGCCCCACATCATCACATAGCCTTCACCATACCTAGAGATTGGCATGATTTTATTTCAGTTAGCCTAAAAGCTAGTTTGATTTGCATTGAGAGATGATCTTATGGAAAGTACCCCATGCCAATCTCTAGGTATGGTGAAGGCTATGTGATGATGTGGGGCTATTTTAATTCCAAAGGCCAAGGGAACTTTATCAGGATGCATAGTATCCTACATTTTTTTTTTTTTTTAAATACTTAAAAATAAAAATCTGCCTGCCTCTATGGGAATTTAACATAGGGGTGTACTCACTTATGCACCATGTATTTTAAGGAAGAACATTTATTTATTTACGATACATTATTCATTCACAAAGAAAATTGGTGTCCTTAAAGGTTGGATTTTTCCTAATTTTTTTAATTAAGGCATTAAGTTCAATTTCCAAAATATGATTTTTTTATTCCTCTTTTTAGTCAACTTTAGCATGGGTGTATTCACTTGTGCAATACATACATACACACACACACACACACACACACACACACACACACACACACACACACACACACACACACACACACACATATTCAAATATATTCAAAATCCTAAAGCTCCCTGTTTATTTCAGGTTTAAATTCGATTCTGAATCCCGATCTCGATATGGCATCAGACTTTTGGAGCCCTCTGTATCTAATGGAAATACATTATCACTGCAACATAATAATTTTCCTCCGTGCAATCTGTACTTGGTGTGGACTTCACGTGGCTGCACAGCAGATGGACAGTGCTTTAACAGAAGTGTGCACTGTCAACAGCCGTTATCATCTCCATCAACAGGCGGTAGGCCATGCATGAAATAAACCTGCTTACTCAAAGCAGTTCTGCTGAGTGTCCTCTCCAGATTTCATAAACGCATAGAAGCCTGCGTGACTGGAATAACTGAAGTATCCAAAACGGCAAAGTTCAAAGTAAGGGCTTTAAAGAACACAGCTATGCAGTGGGACGTAAAAATAAAAGGATCTATTATCCAACATATCATGCACTGTAGACACCCTCTACAGTGGTATCCCATCACTCAATAGGATGAGTATCAACACAGTCAGCACTGTAGGCAGAGACTCCCTCTGCAGTTTTATAATTTCGGAGTGTTGTCACGAGTCGCTCTCTCACTGATATACCTGATGATTTTGGAGTTATATGTAAAATGAAATTGCAGATTGTTTTATATATGAGATGAGGACATGGACAGCCATTTGAAGGATATTGTTTTAATTATTCCCTATTTGAGCTTAACTGAAACTTGAGTGTTTGTAGACGTTTTAAGAGGCTGTGTCGACCTTGAGGTTTTCAGTTTTATTTCGATTTTAGAAAATAAACACGTGATTGCTCTCCTCACGAATCAACGGTTTCTTGTTTTTCACTGGCATGTCTCTTAGGTGTTGAGGACTAGTGCATCTTTGAACCTACATTCAATACGAGTAAAATACTTAAGTACTGTTAAAATCAGATACCCTAAAACAACTCAAGTCGTATTAGAATTGGTGACTTGTAACGTGTCATTTTTGATGTAGGGTCTGTACTTTTTTACTCAAGTATGGTTTTCAGGTACGTTTTACACCTCTGCCCTGCGATTACCCTTAATTCATGCCTGTAAGACATGTTTATCATAAAATGTCTTGATTATACATGAGCATTCAGCACAGTAGAAAAGTGTGATCAAATCATGGCCATAATCATGCCATGTCACAGCCTCTGGGGTCACCTGTCAAACAGTGGGCACAGCATGATGGATCGCTCATAAACTGCGCGCTGCGTCATCCTTGATTAACGGGCAAACACAGCGAGGGAAGGGTCGTCCGCTGGGGTCTGTGATGATTTTTGTTAGCATTAATCTGTGGGAGATGGCTGGGCGCTGTCAGAGGAATGGCGATGATTTGAAACCATCTTCCTTTCACCACTGTGCACTAAATGGCATAGAGGAGGAAAGATAGACAGGCTGATAGCAGTAGTTGTTTAACATTTGAGTGTTTTATGTCAAATAAATATCATGCCTGCTCCAGCGTCCCCGATGAACTGATGGAGGACGACAATTCACCCATGACGATCAACGAGCACAACAAATACAGACCTGCCACGGAAATTTTCCCTGAATGATGTTTACTCTCTCACACACAATCACCCACACAAGCACATACAGCCTCACACCCTTAAAAGGAAATTAAATGCGAGTTGACTCATCTATAACCTTTACCCACACGGGCCAAGTTGCTGTGCAATTTAAACATCATTGCACTAAAAATACAAATCAAAACATGCAGTTTAGACAGAATTATGTTGCACATGAGCATCTATTAAGCCTGTGTGCATCTTAACAGCATCTTTCCTTTGACTATAACTGTTCTCAGTGTGCACTAAGGCAGGGTTTTTTCAATGTCAAGGACCCCAAAATTTGGGGCACAAAGCTTGATGCCTCAGTATGCAGTCAACATTTAATTTCACAATGTAATAAGCCGAAGGAAAAGTTTGTCTCAGTCATTTGGGAAAATAACTTCAAAGCACTGAGTTTCTTTGTGTGGGGCACTGAGAGGACTGTGGATGTATGGACAGATGGAAAACAATATCGCCCAAAGCCTTTTGGATTCTATTGTGGGATGTTGGGGATATTGCTGTGGGCGGTGGGATGCTGTTGTTCAATCCTCTTGATTCTGCATCTACACAAACAGAAGAGAGTTCTTGCACTCGTTCAGAGATGAAAGGGATTCTCAAATAGTTTTTAGGACACCATCAATGATAAAGCTCATCCTGAGGAGAGTCATCCTGGTTCTTAAACAAGGGCCCGGGGCCTATTACTGTACGTTCACACCGCCGCCGACTTGAGCTGCAAAGAAGCTCTGGCCGCCCTGTCAAGGACGCTTGTCAAAAAGTACGGAGAAGCTTGTTGACGCTTTGGCCGCTCTGAAGTCTGTCACACCATGAAATGTAAACAGGAAAAAAAACCAAGCAATACATTGACACTGGAAACCTTTTATAATGACAGCATTTTTATAACCGTTTTGGTCACATTTGGTCGGGAAAAAATTATTTTGATTAATATGCGCGAGGGAGAGCGAGCAAGACGTGTTGTTTGAAGACGGTTAAGGTGAGTGAGTGCGCGCGCGCGGCCGGGGCTCTCTCTCTTTTGTAACTGGTCCCTATATGAAAATAACGTCATCAATTTTATATAATAACGTCATAAATTTCATCATAAATGATAGGAAACCCAGCAACAGCGATTATCAGTTTCTCCTCCATTTTTTCGGAACTAATGTTTTGGTTGGAACGAAAGTTTACATCGTATGTTTCTCCGGAATCAGCCAGCGCGAAGGACGTCTATATTCTGATTGGTTGCTGGCGTTTTGCCGCTGCTTGCCGCTGAACCGCGTCATAGCTCATTACCATAAAGTTGAGCTTCTCTCAACTTTCAGATTGACGCTCAAAACGCTCAAAACGCCCAAAACGCGACGCCGATGGATTTGACGCTCCTTGCAGCTGAGAGAAGCCAGCTTCCATTGAAAATGAATGACTTCCGGTAACTTTGGAAGCTCAAGTCGGCGGCGGTGTGAACACACAGTTAGGCAATCTCAGGAAACTTTCAAGGGTGCCTCAAGATGACTTGACATTATTTAAAATAACTCAAAACAAACATTGAGAAATATTTAGATTTTTAGTTGTTTTGGCTTATTTTACTTTAATTCACCCCCTGAACAATTTTTTTTGTTTTGTTTTTTGTTTACCAAGGCTGTATTTATTTGATAAAAATACACAAAAACAGTAATATTGTGAAATATTTTTACAATGTAAAATAACTGTTTTCTATTTTAATTTAACACTGAATTTTCAGCATCATTACTCTAGTCTTCAGTGTCACATTATCCTTCAGAAATCATTCTAATATGAGGATTTTATGCTCAAGAAACAATTCTTATTATTATCAATGTTAAAAAGATTGCGGCTTAATGTTTTTGTTGAAACTGTGATGCACTTTTTTTCAGGATGAATAGAAAGCTCAAAACAACAGAATTTATTTATCTTTTATAACATTATAAATGTCTTTACTGCCACTTTTGATTAATTTAATGTGTCCTTGCTGAATAAAAACATTAGTTTAATAAAAAAAACAAAAAAAAAAACACATTGTTTATTTTCCTGTCCCGATGAAGCCCCTCCTTCTGAGATGTGCTATGATTGGTTAGCTGGGCAAGTGTGTTGTGATTGGAACAGCTTAGTTTGGGAGATGTTCGGGAAATGTCATGCCCCTTACCAATACCTTGAGTTTCATCTACTCAGATGTAAATATTAAGGATGGCGTCAATTTCAAACCAATTCACGCCTGATTCAGACTTAATGTTAACAAACAAGAGGATCATGCAGGACGGGTTTCATGCACTGACATAGCGAGCACGGATTTCACAGGACGTTTCAGAGTGGTATGTTTTTTTTGTGTGTAATTTCTTATACATTTTAGATACGAAGTTATACACCATTTTATCATGATACTTGTCAGAAAACTATGGTAATACAAACAGCAATCGATCTCAAAACCATGGTTAATTTTCCTAAGGGTTGATGAACAGCCTTACAACAGCGAGAGCTTACAAAAGTTAAACACATGCTGGCTAGCAGGCGAGCAGAGGCAAAGCTTTGCCTTTTGTTTACATCGTAGCAACAACATAAAACTAATAATTGGAACTGTTAATAGAAAATGCAACTACAAATAATAAGACATCCATACAAGTTATGCTCCACAAACAACAGATTGTCCTGATAAAGTGGGAACTGCTCCATTTCAGCTTTTGTGCGTAGCCTGCATTGTACTCTCTTTGATTCTGGAAGCTGTTCTCCGTAAAATGTGCAGCACACAGATAAACATTGGGATTATAATGTTCAGGATCAGTGTTTAAAATAAATTTTAACCCCTCAGAGTTCGTCAGCCTTAGGAAGGTCAAACAAATGAGTTTTGGAAACGGGATGGAAAAAAACAGTCTCTTTGACATATTCTTCTCTAATGTAGCTCAGCCAGGCCTCGCCCCCCTTTCGCCTATTCTGTGGGTGGAGATTATTTAAATGAATAACATTGTGACTTCATAAGATTCGGAAAAAAAAACCCCACATTGTAGTACAAACAAGTCGTTTGTTGTAGTTCTCGGAAAGTGGATTCTCTTAAATAAAATATCTTCCTTTGGAGTGGGCTTAGAGCTTTGTAACCTTGATCTTTTTTATGCTCAAACAGCAACATTACACACTAACTAAAGTTGAAAAAGTGATAAATAGTGAAAAATATTTGATTGGGCCGAAATTGTGAGGATTTTTTAATATTTTTTTTATCCTCATCCAGTAAATCATGAACAACTGGAAAAGTCATGGGGCCTTTGAACATTGTTGTGGACAATGAGGGGCCTTGGAGTAAAAAAGGTGGAGAATCACTGATCTAGAAGATCCTTCCTGGCACATGGCAGAGAGAAATGGAGAGAGGGTGTGATTGCCGTATCTGTCGTCATTGCTCACTTCTCATGGAATTGTGGGTGGAAGTGGACTGGTTTATAAACATTGTCTACCTGCGTCACTCTGAGGTGGCTGTCCTTCAGTATTCGACATTGAAACAATCATTAGAAAAGCAAGGGAATTTGCAGGAGATTTCCCTCAAGCGATTCAAATACAAGATCTCATTATTTTTAAATCGCCGTTGTAACATTTGAACAGGACACAGAGTTAATGCCATAAAACTTGGGCATAACCAGTTACCATTGATTACATCATGCTCCAGGCATGTTGAAAAACTGCTCAATTATGTTCTTAGTCTTAAAAAAGCTAAACTCAACTCTGGAGAACACATAAAATCGCTCTCTATTGCATACACACAACATCATCTCTAGCTTAGAGTTTGCTCTTGAGCATACAGTTGCTGAATTTATACAAGTGCACAAAACTTGCGAATGGTGATGAATGTCATTGGAAAATTCCTAAAGGGCATCTAAGAAGCCTGAACATTGTCTTCCTGTTTCACACACTCTGTATAACCAAGACAGATTGTCTTCCCCTGCTTGTAAAGAGATGGAACTGAACATAATCTTGTCTGTTCATCTAAATCAACAGTTAACAATAACTGAAAACAGGATGGGCCATAAAATGTGTTTTCACTGAAGAAGATCACAAACAAAACCATATTATATTTATGGGAACCAAAGTCAAGTTACTCAGGCTAAGAGGTGTTTCTTTTTTGGGGTGTTTCTTTCTGAGACCCCAAAGTGAAATAGCATAGATTAAAAACGATATAATATAATATAATATAATATAATATAATATAATATAATATAATATAATATAATATAATATAATATAATATAATATAATATAATATAATATAATCCTGTGAATTTTCAGCATCATTACTCTAACATGATCCTTCAGAAATCCTTCAAATTTGCTGATTTGGTGCTTAAGAAATATTTTGTATTATCAGTGTTGAAAATGTTGTGCTGCTTAATATTTTTGTGAAAACATGCAATTTTTTTTCAGGATGAACAGACAGCTCAAAATAACAGCATTTATAAAAAATAAATATATTTTAAAACATTATAAATGTTTTTACTGTCACTTTTGACCAATTTAATGCATCCTTGCTAAATGAAAGTAATAATTTTAGTAATATATATTTGATAAAATATGTACTGTAATAAATTATTTTCAAATACGTAAAATATCAACAAATCAAATTTTAGTAGTGTATATTTAATTAAAAATATACTGTAATAAAATTATTTTCAAATACGTAAAAGATCAACAAATCAATAAATTGCCCCCTATTTATGGGAAAGGCATTCTGAAGAAAGTCCACTATTCTAAATACATTTATAGGCTCAATAAATCATGCTGGTTTCAGGATCCTGGTTTCAATCCTAGAGCAGCATGTACCGGCTTTCTTGCCAGATGTCATGGGAAGACAAGAAATCACTAACCAGAATTGGTGAGTGTGAAATTATCCTTCAGGCTAAAATCCCAAGAGTCAAGATATTTCATGTAGATGGAAAGGCCCCAGTTAAAGTCACCCACTGTGACATCCACATTGGACAGATTTACTTCACCCTGGAAACTACAACAAGTCCTTCCCATAAAACAAGAGCACTTAGTGACTCATTGAGGGATCATTAACCAAACCTACCACTGGCCAAAAGCTAGGGACTTGCCAAGCATTTTGGGGGTTTATCAGTGAGGAACTCAACAGCTCTGAGGCAATGACATTAATAAATCAGACCTTGAGACCGTTTAGGCATGTTACAGAGACGGCATGAAGGTGAAAACCCTCTGCTCTGAGCTATTTCAAGTCAGCAGAGGAGGTATACGAAATATAAAAGGGTGTGCAATACAAACATTCAGCACACTTGTCTCCCTTAATTACCATAAAAACATGGTGAGTCAGCAACCAATGCTGAAATTGCACAGTAAGTAATGTAGCACACATTACTTTTTGCTATGGTAATCTACAGAATTTGAAAGCACTACTTCAAGAGTGAAGGAAACCAATGTTCAACTAAGATCAACTAAGATGACCTAGTTACAGAGCTTGAATTGAAATTCCACTTTCTTCTTTTTCATATGCAAATAATTCAGCTTGAAATACATAGACTCCATCAAACTTGTTTTTTTTGTAATTGTAATTTTTAGCCTTAAAAGGATAGTTCACCAAAAAATGAATGTTCTGTCATTACTTATTTACTCTAATTTCAGTCCAAGCCTGCAAAACTTTCTTTCCTCTATGAAATACAAAAGAAGATCCTTTTAAACTGTTTTTGTCCATATAGCGAAGATCAGTGGACCCCATTGACTTTCAGACTTTCATTGTATGGACAAAAAAAAAATCTTATCAGAATATCTAAGATTTTCAGGATATTTTCTTTTCTGTTCTGCAGAAGAAAAAGTAATACAGGTTTAGAACGCCATGAGGGTGAGTAAATGATGAATTGTACTGAATTGTGATTGGTCGTATATGTCATATATCCTTATATAATATAATTTACACTCGTGTTATGTTTCTTCTCATGCACAGCTGATAGAAAACAAGATGCGTGCTGCTAGTAGCAGAATGCATTACCCTTTCTCTGATCAATGCATCTTGCAAACACTAGTAGTTTCTTCTGCAAATACATCTAGTTTAGATTGTGCTCTCAACAAGTATCTGTATAACAAGCCCACAAGAAATGACCCTTGACTCTCAGTGCTCCTACACACGGTTTCTTACCATCATAGGTTCCACTCTCCAGTAGCAGCCCGCTCTCCTCCAGCACACGAAACTCCCCCACGCTGATGAAGTTATAGTCCACTCCTGGAACCTCCCCTTCGCGAGGCTGCCTCGTGGTACCTGACAAAGGCACACAGCACGATTAGTAACAAATTATTACAGAAAAATGCTCTTTTTGTGTAAAGCAACAGAACTAACTAGCTAACTAACTAACTAACTAGCTAGCTAACTAACTAACACCATTTGAAGTGGATCAAAAAAATTCATCAAAGTTGTCCTAAGACAAGAATGGATTGTTCAAAACTCATGCATAACTTTGATGAAAGGTTTTCATCTTCAAATGTTGACTACTGTATGTATGTATGTATGTATGTATGTATGTATGTATGCATGTATATATATGTATATGTGTGTGTGTGTGTGTGTGTATGTATGTATGTATGTATATGTGTATGTATGTGTGTATGTATGTATGCATGCATGTATGTATGTATGTAACACGAGTCTGTTTTCTTAATTAAAATATATTATATCTAAATACATAAAATCTTTGTCTAATTCCAAACATAAAAAAATTATATAATAAAATAATATCTACAATAGTAATCTGAGTTTCACCTTACAATACAAAAACATTTGGAAGTTAATTAATTCCCATAATTTAAACATCACTCTGCAAACATGACTAAAATCTACATTATATTACTTTAGTAATTTAGATTTTAAAGAAAATAAACAGACATTATAATTCTTTCAATTCATTTTGAGTGTTGATCTCCAACCTCATTCTCTCTGCTGTAGGAGGAACTGCAAACAGAAACTCTGAAAACATTCTCTCCTTGAACAGAATAACAACAAGGCTTGCTTTTGTTATTAGCCTTTATTGTAGTCCTCCGTGCAAGACAGAACACAATGAAAAATCTGCATCTAGATATTCTGCTGTAGTGTATCTTTTTCGATCATAAGTATAGTTTACACTCTGCTTGCTTCATCACTAAAGTTTCTCAAACCTGACAGTCACACAGCTGCTATTGTGAGGCGAGAGCCCAGATGCTGGTTTCTGTGGTGGAGGAGGATAAACAAACAATTATCTCTGCAGTTTGCACAAGCCACATGAAACACCGCCAGCTGCTTAAGCACCTTTGCATCCAACCCAGCACGCTGCCACACAACCCAGCACACGTCAGAACATCATAAACGCCTACAAAGAAAAGACTGACCCTGCCTGGCCATCTCTTCAAAGACTGCTTTGAGGCATTTTAATGCCACTTTTCACATTATACATTTGAATTCTGAATGCAAACTTTTTTTTTAAATCATACAGAAGATTGATATTGGCAATCCTGAATGAGGTGTTTATTTTGTGACATCAAAAGTGGGATGAATTATATTCACACCTCATTATGGGCTCATGGTCATCTGTGAGATCCCTTAACAAGCTCTGGAAAAGTCTTAAATCTGCACAAGCGTAAAAAAGCAATCCTTTGAGATTGACCACCTAGGGCTCTTTTTATTTCAGCATTCATTTTTTTTAATATATATATCTGCGGATGAGGCAGAGAAGGGTTACCGTCGAGCCATAACGGATATTAATGCCAGCAGGAGGAAGGAGGGAGAGAGATGGAGGCTTCAGCCGAGCTTCAAGGATTATGTGGCAATTTGGACTCCGGGCGTTCTTCTTTCCCTGCATTTTTTTTAAGGACATGGCTTTAATGACTTTTCTGTCCCCGTGTCCAGTGAGACATGCGCAACAGTTCCATTCCAGAGGTTTTCAGATGAGCAAACGGTATGACGGCCAGTGCAGTCAGTGCTTCATGAAGGAAATCGATTTATGAATCTTCATGCTGCTCTTTTAGCACATATCGTAGTGACCACATCTGTTAAGCAAGAACCGAAGTCTTATGATAGATTGATCACTGATAATCTTCTTCAAAGTAAGAACTGAAGTGACCAGGGGTCTCATTTATAAAACTGTGCGTAGGAACCTTACTAAAAGTGGCCAAAAGCCAAAAATGTCGTACGCCAAAAAATATTCAGACTTATAAAAGCGTTCGTACGCCAGAACCTGCGCAGAATTCACTTTATAAATCCCAGTCAGCGGAAGATTGTGCGCACATGCGTCTCCACCCCGAAATAACCATATATGGAGCTTACAACGCCTAGTTTTACTATGCAGATCCTCATCTGCATATCATTTGCATATGATTATTCATCCACGTGATAACGTTTATTAACGGTACAAGACACATTACATTAATAAAAATCAAGTAGTTGCCTATCCTTGCCTTGTTTTTGAATACATAAATCAAATAGTGTAAAATACATTTCAGAGAAAGTTTTTCTCAATCTTTTCCACTGGCCGAATTGTATTTTTAATTGATTTATATTTTTTAATGGAAACAGATAGGCCTTGGGCATTATTTGCACGAAACTATTTTCTCAGACAGTCTGGAATTATCATGATAAGCAATTATCTCTGTGGTTAAACTTAAAACATTAAAACACAGCACGCCACAGGAAGTGTTCAAAAACATCGCATCCACAACAAATATTTCTATTGATTGAATTTGAATATAAAAAAATGTTGTAACTTCTCAGTAATGATTTCATGTTTAAGTGTTTAACTCCATAATCTGAATGGCATATTTAATCTAAATGTTTATATCAGGAGTAAAACATAGTTTAAATCATTATTTTATTTATTTTAACTTTTATTTGCGTCAGTTTAACTAAACGGCCCAACGCGCTCGCTGGCGCGGACATTTAAGAAGGGATGGATATTTGCTTCAAGTGACAGGCTTGGTGAGTGAAATTATATTTGAATTATCTTTCTGTATGTGTTTAATTTTCTTTCGATTTTCTGTCTAAAAGTGACCAAAAAGACACTTAACTCCAGCTCACCATCGGTGTCGCCAAACTGCTCCATCTCCAAAACGTTCGTACGCATGGGTCAGAGTTTTTTCCCGTCAAGTTTGTTTTTATAAATAACAACTTATGCGTCGGAAGTGGCGTACGCACATTTTCAGCCCCGTTTTGTGCGTACGCCACGTTTATAAATGAGACTCCAGGGGCCTCATGTATAAAACTTTGCGTAGATTTCATCCTTAAAGTGTGCGTACGCACATAAGGCAGAATTTGCGTACGCACAAAAGTTTTCAGATTTATAAAACCGTTCGTACGCCAGAACCTGCGCTGAATTCACTTTATAAATCCCAGTCAGCGGAAGATTGTGCGCACATGCTCTCCACCCTGAAATAACCATATATGGAGCTTACAACGCCTAGTTTTACTATGCAGATCCTCATCTGCATATCATTTGCATATGATTATTCATCCACGTGATAACGTTTAACGGTACAAGACACATTACATTAATAAAAATCATGTATTTGCCTATCCTTGTCTTGTTTTTGAATACATAAATCAAATAGTGTAAAATACATTTAATCTTTTCCACTGGCCGAATAGTATTTTTAATTGATTTATATTTTTAATGGAAACAGATAGGCCTTGGGCATTATTTGCACGAAACTATTTTCTCAGACAATCTGGTATTATTATCATGATAACAAGCAATTATCTCTGTGGTTAAAACATTAAAACACAGCACGCCACAGGAAGTGTTCAAAAACATCGCAATATTTCTATTGATTGAATTTGAATATAAAAAAATGTTGTAACTTCTCAGTAATGATTTCATGTTTAAGTGTTCTCCATTAATTTGAATGGCATATTTAATCTAATCTGTTTATATCAGAAGTAAAACATAGTTTAAATCATTATTTTATTTATTTAAACTGTTATATGCGTCAGTTTCACTAAACGGCCCAACGCGCTCGCTGGCGCGGACATTTAAGAAGGGATGGATATTTGCTTCAAGTGATAGGCTTGGTGAGTGAAATTATATTTGTATTATCTTGTATTTCTTTAGATTTTCTGTCTAAAAGTGATCTTCTGCAAGACAGCAGTGCAGAGCTATAATGAAATAGAGTCCAAATTTTATTAAAATCAATGAATCCATCAAACTCCATCATAATCATATCATAATGATAATTCAGGTTGATGCAATTTGATTTATTGGGTGATGTAATAGGATAATTTAGAAGTTTTTCATTTTAAATAGTTATTGCTATTTGGGCCAGTTGGTGTCGCCAAAACACATACTCTTCTAAAAGAGTGCGTACGCACGGTCAAGAGCATCCTTACGGTGCGCACTTATTTACGCCAAGTTTATTTTTTATAAATCCCGATATGTGCGTGGAAAAATGCGTACGCATATTTCTATGCCCATTTTGTGCGTACGCAACGTTTATACATCAGGCCCCTGGTCTTCGAGTCAGTGAAAGAACCGGAATAGTGAACGAATCTTTCTTTTGAACTGTTTTTTTCTCTCATTGAAACAGTTGATCCATTCATAAATCTGACTGAATGATTTATTCAGGCTAATTCGGTTCTTACTGATTCAATAATACGTATTCTTCTAAATATATACAAATTTTATCATACAGAATAAAAATTAAAAGGGGTTTAAAATGACACAAAGGCGAGTTAATTATGCCAGAATTTTTATATTTAGGGGAAATGTCTAGGGCTAGGCACAGGAATTATGGGTAATGTGCCACTGATTTAAAGGGATAGTTCACCCAAAAATAAAAATGCTGTCATCTTCTACTCACCCTTATGTTGTGACAAACCTGTATGACTTTCTTTCTTCTGTAGAACACAAGATAATATATTTTGAAGAACACTGGGAAACAAACAACATTGGAGCCCATTGACTTTGAGAGCAATTTTTCACAATATCTTATTTTGTGTTCCCTAAGAAATAAAGTCATACAGGTTTGGAACAACATATAGTGAGTAAATGATTTTCAAATAAAATCTCTTTAAAAATCTAGCAATATATTATTAAACATTGACTGCAATTAAATGGCAATACTGATCCTCACTGTCCTTCACCTTTACTGTGATTAATAACTTACAATTAAATCATAATTTAATTATTTTACTTGACTGAAGCCTGGAAGATGAACTACGTCAGTTCATTCTGACATTACTGCTATTACCGGCGCTATTAAATATAATTAGACCAGACCTGTGTCCATCATCTGGCTCTCATCCCTGATGCTCGTGATTATACTGGATGGAAAAGTGTGAATGGAGGATTGTGTGTTGAGTCATGGGTCTGAACACCCAGTAACAAGGACAGTGGATGAGAATGACATTAGAGATTCCAGGTCGGCCCTCACACTGAGCTTGTGTCTCGTGCAATGTTGAGCCAAAGCAAACGAAACATCTGCTCAGGCCTGGTGTCCATTAAAATCCCAAATCACAGAGAGCCACACGCCAGCATGCAGGACTCATTTAATGAAAACAGTGGGAACTACATCACATCTCTAAATCAACAGACAGAGACCAAATTACAGTAGGTTGGTTTATTACATTTACTGAAAATACTGTGAATAGTGTTTGCTAGTACATACTCAATGACACTAAGGTGGGTTGTTGCTATGCGGCTTATAGGTGATTGACCCTGTAAAGCTTGACATATGAAATAGTCCATTTTCCTTTGAAATGGAACCGTTTATTGAACCTTTAAAAGTATGGTAGGCCATTATTTTCATAAACACTTTTTGTAAATGAAATGATGTATGGATAATCAAATAAACCAATGTTTCTTCAGTCCAGTAAGTGTTCATCTTGAAATATTACCAACAATATAAAAGTTATTCTTATGTTAACTTTATAAAAATCATTATAAATTTCACAGCAAACACTTTGGCATGACCTGAAGGTGGATGTTTTTAAAATTATACAACAGGCCTTTTAAAAATGCAATGAATCAAACTATCAATCAGATGACAGAGGGATTGAGTTTTTCAGCAAAGTTATGCTGATAATTTAGAGGGATAATGTGTATCAAATATGATACAACGTCTTTAGTGTTTCACAAAAGAAAAAAGTCAAGCAGGTGATTAAATGACAAATGACAGAATTATAAATTTTGGCTCTATTCCTTTAATACTTCGCATTAAGTGTTTTTTGAAATATCTAACCCTAAGTATGAGCAACATTAATAGTGATAAGTACCTTAACCAACAGCACTAATTAAAAGATTACACCACAGCCCAAGAGAAAAAAAAAAAGCCCTAATTAATTAAAGATAAAGTAATTAAGGCATATGTTTCACTAATTCACTGATTTGTGGCCAGACCACATATTCTGTACAAGAGAAGATCAAAACACATTTCGCGATTAAGTACTGGTTCGTTGGCATTGATGTCTTTAAGAAAAAAAATCATTGTTCTGTTCCAGACAGTCTGTATCTGAAAAACGTTGCCAAGAAATTCCTGAGCCAATACTGGCAAGTAATTCTGCATTACCTAACAGGTTTAATCGATCATGGTTATGTGACATTAGCTCAAACAGTACAGACATTGGAAGTATGGAAACTAAAATTGGCACAAGAGAAATGGGAGGGAAGGAATAAATCGTCATCAAGCAGGCATCAGTGGCCTCCGGCATCTGCTTGTTATAGCAGGAAAGTGGCAGGAATCAGGATTAAATACCCGTTCACACCAAGAAAGATAACTATAAAGATAACTATAACGATATTAGCATCCACACCAACAGACGACAGCCTTCTGTTATTATGACCGCGAGCTGCAGTTATATAGACTGCGAGCTTTAAATAATCGAGCTCTTTAAAGTCAGATGGATTTTGATTGGCTGTCAATGTTTTTATCATTCATCAGCTGGAAACAATCGTTCTGAAAGTGATTCCAACAATATCATTCCTCTGTGTCGTTATCGACTCAAGACCCTCAGCTGCAGTTTATGTGCACCAGGGCTGGGTGAAGTGTCTATTCTAGCAGATATAAAGATAACTGTAGAAAACACATGCTGAGTCTATTTACTCTTTCAATATTCCCTTTAGATGAAATTACTGCGTACAAACAAGCACTTGGCAGAAGCACTTCTAAAGAGCTGTTTTAGATTAGACCTCAATTTATTAAGCTGAAAATGACTAAAAAGTGCTGTGTGTTGGTTGAAACACCCCGTTTCCAACTTTGTTTGGTGGATCAGGACAAATATAGGATTGCACACAGATAATGATCATTCAGATTCCAGGCATCAGATTCACTTCTGCTCTAATAAAACTAATAAAATGACTGATTTCACCCAGGGTTAATATATTTAACTAAAACAAAAACTATAAAAAAATTAAATAAAGTGTTGGTTACATTAAATGAAATAAAATCAAACTTAACGTATCTAGTTGCCAAGACAAGATTTATAGTTTTCATTTAGTTCACTTAATGTACTAAAATAACTAAAATTAAAAATGAAATAAACATAAATAAAACTATATAAACATATTTTAAAAAACAAAAGCTAATAAAAACGTACAACGCAAAATTTAAATGAAGGAAATATAAAATAAATTATAATATTAATTTCACCTTTTAAAGCAATAACATGGTGACAAATATCAGGGCAAATTTATACAACACCATTACTGGTGTGTACTGGCTCTTTTGCAAATAAATAAATAAAAAAAACATAAAAAAATATCGAAAAGAATATCTTTGAAATAAATATTGTGGTGAAATGTGCATTTAAGCAATGACGATGCATATTGCATGTCTTCTGGAACCTTTATTTTGATCTATTTATTTTAAAATTTTGTTGTACATCAATTATCATTTTATTATGAATGAACGAACGAACAATGCATTATATGATGCTTTACAGATCATTAGAACTGCAGCACTGCACAATGTCATAATTAAATGCTGCATGAAGAACCTGGAAGATAGATTGCCTGTAATATTTAATCCAATGTATACATAGTGTATTCCACAGCGCGCACTAAACATGGAGCAATTTCATACACAGCTAAAGTGCTGACTGTAATACAACCAGCCTAAAGCGCTCACAGTACCCATCATACCCATGAAACGTTGGACTGACGTGTCACTGACACCATAATTATTATCTGAGTAGCTGGTGTCATGGCAGAGTCATCTCAGTGTGACCAGCACTAACACATTTAATGTGATTCGAGGATCAGAGGGGGATACTCACAGGGAATAGTGCGCAGGTACAGGTTATCTCTGATCACCTGCTGGAGCTTGTGGTCCAAAGAGCCTTTCTGGAACTGCAGGCTGAGGTAGTGACGCAGATCTGTGTTCAACACCTTACCTGTAGAGAGAGAGATTTCATCTGGGTAAACTTTGGGTAGTTTGAGTACACGAGTACATGCATGTGCAAGCCATTTTATATCCGTATTATGACATACTGTATTCCAATTGAAACAGGACGTTCATTTATTATTCCACAAAATGTAGGTTTTTCCATCATGTCTTAATTTTATTCTTTAGGAACTTATTGGAAGCAAAAGTGCTCTCCATATGACAGATCAGCTGTGTGGGTGCTAAACAAAAGTGTCAAATTGTCAGTTGCAAATGAGGTGAATATGACTAAATCATGCTAAACTCTGGAAACTGTCCCAGGCTTCCTCATCATTAAATGATATCCTTGATATGTGCAGCAGGAGGTCCAACTGTTTCTAGCAGTACAAAAAACTTCCGCTCCACGAGCATCCAGATGTGTGAGTGCATGATGAGCGTTAACAAAACAATGCAGGTTCTATTGCTTTGCTCTTGCCAGAAGTTCAGGCGGAGTTCAAGGAAGTGTGGAGGAGGTGCAAGCCATCCTGGAGGAAGGAGGGGAGGAGACGACCCTCCAAATTCGAGAATGAGAGAGTCGAAGCCAAGTTTCCCTTGGCGACTAAAATATGGGAGGGAGGGCAAGAAAGCGACGCCTTTTTGAGCAGCTCCAGTCTCCAGCTGTTGGTATTATGCAGCTAATGATCTCTGGGTGGGGAGGATGTGCTTTGAAACTGTGCCAGTCACATGGCTCCTGCATTAATAAGCATTGTTTTGGACCCCATAGCTGCTGAAACCGCCTGGCTGAGATCATGGATCCTGACACACTCTGGCATATCAGAACAGGTAAGAGAGCCCTTCACGCTACTTCAAAAGGGGTCAAGTCTTTCTTTTCTTTTAGCTTTTACAGTCTAAAAGTTTGAAGGGCTCAACAATGACACCTTTATTCTTCAGTAGTTCAACACTTTCTCTGTCTGGTCCCACAACAAAATAATGATTTTTTTAGCATATTTTATATCTGGCACAAAAAAAAAAAAAAAAGAGTTAATTTTTCTTTACAAAAATATACAACAAGCTGGAGATATAGCCTATAGCTATAATTATATTATATAACTTATACTGAATGCTTGAGTCTGATTGGTTTACAAACATTCTAAGGTGTGCAATTATTTTCAGGGTAGTTCCAGGCAGGTCTTGACCGCATTACAGTTTCAAACCACTTCGCCAAATGACTTCAGTAATTTCAACAGTCCTTACAGCCTACAACAGCAAAAAAACTAAAACCCACAACGACACTGACCAAGCAAATAAATATAGTAAACAATAGGATAAAAAGGACAAATTATTTCCATGTTTTTTGCCATTACTCTCTTCCACTCAAACTCACACACAGAGTACAGACACACACTCGCACAGAAACATGTTGTTAGCGCTGCTCTGACGATTTTATCAGTAAAATAGTTTAACAACTTAAAAGCTGTACATGACATTTCTCACTAGTGAGGTAATAACAGCGCTGTTCTTGAAGCAGATAAACTACAGTTTCACTATAAGCAGAGACACTGCTGCCAAACACTGTTGAGATGCACACAGACTCAGGTAATTCACACATGCTCGCTCTCTCTCTCGGAATTAAATACGTACCATATTAGTCCTAAACACAAGAGCGTTTTAAGGACAAAAACCTGACAAACGATGATTCATTGAAAGCAGCATTCAAACTGCATGAACTCCACAAGTTAGGGTATCATCAGGATAAAACCTGATAATCAAACCATGATCATCAGGTTTTACCCTGATGATACCCTAACTTGTGGAGTTCATGCAGTTTGAATGCTGTTTTCAATGAAGCACAAAGAGGGAAATAAACACTGTAAATTCAATGTTCCAATCAAACTGCACTGACAAATACTTCATGTGGCCTTGAGAGAAACGCCATTTGTGCCTCGAGACAGAATAAATACAAACATGTTGTGATATCTCTAGCTAATTTCGAATGCAAGGTAATCAAAACAAGTCTCTCCCCAAGCAATTCTCTCTCACTGGGAATGAAATGGATGGCCCACTGTGATTGCAGATTAGCCTCGTTTCATTGGTCGACTTCGACGCATACTAATTTTCTCCAATCTAAATGTGCTCAAGAGGCCCATCATTCTCATTTAGAGTTCTGGTATCAATTCCACCTCTATGGCTGTTTAGCAAGACATTAGTGTGTCTGTCTTTTTCGTTCTGCACTCACTTCACACAGTTCTCATTTCCAATAGTGTAAAACATGATTTACTGTTGCCGTTCATTAGGGAGCATCTTGGTCCAGCATGGGTGCGTACTGAGCTGTGCTATGAGCTCTGTGAGTCATACTGTGAGACCTCAAAGGAGAGGCAGGAAGAGTGGAGAGAAGTCCTCTTACACTGACATCACTGGCTCTAGCCACCCACACCTGGAAATAATCAGCAGCTACAGAGCATGAAACGCATTGGGAATGTGGTCAGTATCACACAAGAGGTTGTAAATCACAAGGCGGCGAAGCAAATGAATCATAATATGAACTGTAGAAATAAATAGTATTTTAGAATGCTTGATCAAAACCTTTTGACTAAAAGGCCCCACTTTGTCCAGGGCAATATTTAAAGGTCCTCCTTTCTAAGCTAATATGTAACTCAAAAATATTACGATTTCAGTTTATCTGTAACACGTTACAGTAAGGTTTCATTAGTTAGCCTAACATTATTTAACTACTTCTACATTAGTTAACTACATTTCAGTCCGTGAGATTGTCCTGTTTTGCTGTTGCAGAAGCATAAGCTCTTGAAGCTCCGCCCTCTTCTTGAAGGTGGGCCAGAGCACCAGCTCTATTTGCATTTAAAGGGACACACACAAAACAGCAAATTTTTGCTCACCCACAAAAAGTGGCAATTTTAACATACTATAAAAATGATCTGTGGGGTATTTTGAGCTAAAACTTCACATTTTTTACTTCATGGTTATATTACTGCAACATACTTTTATATATTTTTTTTAAAGGCACACTGTGTAGAAATTGTGTTTTTGTCAAACAGCGACCCCTAGAGTCGCTGTGGAATACTTGCACTGTCGTAAATACTCCCCCCAAATATACTTGAGCGATCGGATTCAAATCCGTCTTGAATGCGTTTCGGAGGGCATTTACACCTGGTCTTTTCACAATCGGATAGCTATCCGATCTGAGAAAACGCATGAAGTGGCCAGGTGTAAACAGCCCCCATGACAAAAACATACGCACGAAAGCCGAAAACAAACGCTGGTTGGCCTCTCACGTCCAGATTTGAGGAAGTGGTGGGGGAAGTGACGTATGCAATAAAGCAGTCGAATTTTGTAGTTCTTCTTGTGCTCGGGTTACTACCCGAACCCCGAAGTTACATAGTGCCAGTAAAAGCGATACAGACCACGTCAGGCTATGGCAGACGTGTCATTCAACCTATTGTAAGTCGATGTACCATCACAAGGGTCTTGGAAATATATTATGAAGGTTGAAAAGTTACACGGTGTGCCTTTAATATTTTGAAATATTTATTTGTGATATTAACTGATACATTATTGTTAATTAAATAAAGAAAAATATCAAGAATATTGAGAAATATTTGACGGAAAAAAATCGTTTAACATTTTTTTTTTTCAAAACTTTTTGTATTTACATGAACATTTCACTCGCTTCACCCATAGTCTGGAGTTGTTTTCATCACAATGCATTATGGAAATGCTTTCTCTACAAAGGATGCTTTAGCCAAAACATTAACCAAAAAGATGTAGTATGATAAAGTAGCCTCTCTTTTTAAGCAGCCTTCGTGTCACAAGTGCGCATATCTATGTAGGCAACTGCATAGATTTTGGAATAGCGCAGAAATGTTATAGATACTAAAAGCAATGTTAGCAAACTTGTTAACTTCTAGCCTGAATTAGACCAATCCAGCCTTTTTCAAAAAAGACTTATCCTCCAAAGATGTGTCAGAAAACCTGAACACCAAAATGATTGATGGCAAAAAAGTTGCCTCAGATTCTGACTAGCTTCATTTACATGCTGTTGTTAACTTTCTAAGCTACAGGAACGCACACAATCTTTACTGAAATCTGTGAGGGACATTTTAAATATAGTATTCTAAAGGCATTTGTTGTATAAACTATTACTGAGCACAAAAATAATAAATTGCGTTCCCTCATAAATAAAAAAATATGCGAAACAAGGGCTCTTTATGTGGGGAAGGCTTTCAAAGCTACCAATGGTTTTCAAATTAAGTTGTACGACAAGGTCCAAGAGCTACACTGTGTAATTCTTTGGACATTGTAAAACGAGAGGAATTTAGGTCAGGCCACAATAGCTTTGCTTCATCCTTCATCAAGTATTGTACAGTAGCACGCAGGAATGTACTCCATGTTCCCTAGCAAAATTCTGCATGCCTGCAATTCATTCAAACCCAGCTATACAAACACGGTGTGCCAAAAGCCTATACCCCAGATACGGCTGCCCGCAGTTCCTCATGGGAACACTGTTGTGTGTCCTCATACATGGATGTGGCCATTGTTGTTTTAGTGACACTCTCACACATTAACACTCATTCTATATCAGCCTTGGTCTTTGTTTACAGAACAAGGCGCTCTTTGTGGCTACGCTGTCAGGTAGCGTTAGCGAGCTGTGTCATATCTCTGGGGTGCCACCCTCTGTCTCCCACTAGACCGCACCAAGTTCCAGTCGCTGTACCAGCCAGGCTGCCCATGGGAGCCACGGGATACAATAGCTCCTTTTGTGCCTCATCATCAAGACATTAGAGCCATTCTCATCAAGGTGGAGGGGGTCAGGCATGGGCGCAGAAAGAATCCATGACGCAATACCATAGCACCTCGAAGATACCCCTGATTTTCACTGCACCTATCCTTTTATTATTGAACTAACTCTTTTTATGTGACTTACAATAGTTCAGCTCTCATCCTCGTGACTAAATTACACTAGTCATGGAGGAAGGTAGTCTCTCCCCAGACAAGCTAAAATGTCAGGCAGTGGGAGTGTGGAATGGAGGTATACAGACTTCAGTCGGAGTAGACGCCATATTTATTCTGACCAGGGGCGTAGGAGCAATCTGAAAAGTGAGAGGGGTACACTGAAAACCTTATTAGCTTGGCTCATTAATGAAGTAATGTTTGCCCAGTAGTAGATTACCACTTGCACATTATTTCACTCCACTGCCAAAGTCATTGTACGAGTGGACTGCTATATTTTGTTCACACAGCAGGTGAATGTTAAAATATGTTTATTTCACGGAAAAAAACTGCATTAGGAAAGCTGTGGGAACACATGCTTGCCCAATTTTATTTTATTATATAGCAATATGACTAATAAAAATACAAATATTTCAGTGTAAAATAAAGTATTTAATTAAATAATATAACAATCAATTTTATTTGACAGTACATTTGTAAAATTACAAAAATAAAATGTATGCCTATCTTAATTTCCAAATTGGAAACAAAATTAGAAAAACACAGAGAATCCTTAAAGCTTCTTGACTACAGCCAGTTTATAAACGCTCCTCGGTACAAGTTTGGGAAGATGGTTGAAGCATGTCGCATTTCTTATTGCACGTTTATACACGACTCAAACTGACAGCACATGAAGAGTTCATGAGGAGTGGCATTAACTGCAAATCAACCCGCTCTGAGACACTGAAAACACAGGCTTATGAGGTGCTCTCATGTAAATAAACACAGTACCACGCTTCACTCTGAAACACGCAGAACATACAGGTATTTATTCAACTAAATCACAGAGCTCGTGATTTGATAATCAAAGTAATCTAAATCTATTTTCTTAAAAAATCTCTTCTTTTTTTTTTTACATTCTGAAGTGTTTGTCCTCTGCAGATATTTTTGAAAGACATATTTTCAACGTTGCATTGGCTGAATGATGGACCACTATACACCACGCTATGACATTTTGAAGGACTCTGCAGCCTCATTTTTATTCATGCCACATACAGTGTCAACATTGCCTAAGGTCTATTGTTTTATCTAAAGCAGAGAATGTTTAGTTTGAAGAAAACATGAATATTAGTGATATTGAAGTAAATCAGCATCAGAAAGGTAACAACAACCATATTTCCAGCTGACAGCATCTTTTGGATTTATAGTACAAAACAAACAATACTTCGTACTACATGCAAAGACGACTATAGCAAACAAAGGCTGAGCTCAAACAACTCACCAACATTTGCGCAAACATTGCATGATCACATGAGTCTATTCTTCATGTATATCGGCGGAACAGCCAACTGGAAGCACCTTTCCGCCTTTCCACTTCAACGCCTTCTAGCGTACCTTCAGGTATGACTACTATATTATTTGCCAATATCAAACAAAGGAAACACAAATAGACACTCACATGACTATCAATTCATAGGAGTCTAAGTCAGCCACCCACTAATGTGTTGTACAGACACTATACACTACAGGACACTGCTAACACAACACAGTCACCTCAACCCTGAAAAAGCCACATGCTGAGACCCCATCTTTTTTCAATTAAGAGAGTCATATAAATGCCACAGATAAACCATCACCGGGAACTAACAAGGCCATGTTATGACTGGTCCGGTGGAGATTCACGGGAAGCCCAGTGAAGAGCTCATTAGCAGCCAGAAAACGCCACTTGGCAACTCGAGTCCTGCTTGCTCTCTGCTTGTTAGATCTGCAGGGTTTTGTTGGCTTGCAGGGCCCAAAGTGTGCACACAATTCACTCACAAGTTTGCAAGAGAATTTTAGATTTTGTCTGTATTTCTGAAAAAAAGAGAAAACCATGTGTCTCCAAACATAAAATGTATTTTAAAAAATGTAAACATAAAAAAAAGGATTCTGGTTCTCAGAACTAATACACCACATAACATGAGTAATAAAATAAAATTCCTTTCATATATTGCTTTCAAAATTGTAACACTATAGTGTAGCACTATGGGCCCTATCTGTCACGTACTGCTCTGAGACAAGAAGGTTGAGGATCCAAATGCAGTTTTATTGAAAGGGTAATCCACAATCGTAGTCGAAAACAGGCAAAAGGTCACAGTAAATCAGTCCAATCAAACAAACAAATCCAGAGGGTGAGACAGGAATGGGAAAACCAGGACACAGGCAGATATCAAGAACCAGGAACATAGAAAACAGTGCAATTGCTCAGAAATGCAGTATGAACACTAAACAAGACTTCGCAGGGAATGAATGTGAAAACCAGGCTTATATAGGGTGAGCAAACAAGAAGATGAGACACAGGTGAAAACAATGAGTGCAGGCAGAGAATTATGGGAGATGTAGTTTGTGAGGGAATTACAATAGTCTGTTGTGGAGTGCCCTATGGTGGCTCTCAAGGGCACTGCACCTGGTGATCGTAACACTATCATACATTAATGCAGTTATGAGAGAGAGAGAGAGAGAGAGAGAGAGAGAGAGAGAGAGAGAGAGAGAGAGAGAGAGAGAGAGAGAGAGAAGGCATGTGTGAATTAGTCTGTGGGCCCTATCATAAATCTAGCGCAATGTGGTGCTAGGCGCGACACAAGTGTTTTTTGCTAGTTTCAGCCCGACGCAGTTATCACGTCCTGCGCCACGTTGTTTAAATAGCAAATGCATTTGCACCTATTTATGCGCCCATGGGTGCTGGTCTGAAAACGAGGTGTGTTCAGGTGCATTGTTGGCGTGTTACTATTCTGAGGCAACTGAATTTGACTGCGCCATTGACCAACAAAAACCTGGTCTTAAGTCAATGGTGGAGTATTTTTTTTGTTATTTAAAGGGCGCATTAGTAATGTGCGCCTATAGGCGGGTCCACAACGCGCGTACACTTTTCTTATTACACACACAGGGATGCGCAGCAGCACACAAACATGCCAAATATTAAAAATAAAAGGATTACAATGTAAAAGATTATTATCATTATATTAAGATATGGTGGAATCCAGCTTGTCCCAAAGATGGTCTGCTTGCGCGCTTTAACCTTGCGCACGAGCATTCCTCTCTGGAGACACGTTCAGTCTTTCCACTTGCAAATTCCTCCATGTAAATAGCAATCCGCCATGGCCCGAGCGCAACTGGCTTTTAAAAGGAATGGGAGATGAGACTCTGATTGGTTTATTGCACGTTATGCCCAAAACACTCCCATTATTCATTAAGAAAATAGGGACAACCCTTTTAGACCAGGCGCCGACCATTTTTCCCGTCATAAAACTAGCAAAAGTGGATTCAGACACGCCCTAAGTGCACTTGCGCCGTGCGCTTTACTATGCGCTTAGATCGTTAAAATAGGGCCCTATATATACATTTAGGTAACATGTTATTTCAAAGTCCACAGTTGTAAAGTTACTTATTGTAAGTAGAATGTCTAAAGTGGTGTAACCATGTCCTCACAGACATGTTTAAGAACTTGCAAGTGTCTTGGTTCCAGAGAAAAGTAACATCTCACAGCAAGAACTGGCAAATCAAAAACCAAGGTGAAAATATCATGTTATGCAAACATTGATTTCATATGCATGTTAAAGCAGAACTTGGTAACTTTTTTAACTTAATAAAACTGTCTAGAAATCATTTGGATGGTTAAACAACCTGTTCTGGTGATATTGGTGACTTTCCCCGCTCCCCCCAGCGTTCCCAGGCGGAAAACCAACCTTGCAACTTGGGGACTACCGTCCCGGCAAGATAGAAATTGGAAGTCTCGTGAGAAGCGAGAACGAGAACGAGCGCGAGCGCGAAACACGAATTGCTTTACGGCAATTCGACATAAACACACACGCATGTATGATGTATTACCAGATTACCCACCTCAGTAGACATAGCTCCACACGATACAGTTGGCTTGCTCCGATCAAAACAAACGCACATGAGCAGCGGTAGAGAGGGGGAGGACGCCGCCGCAAGTGAGTTTTTTACAACCGTGTTGTGAAATATACACCCACCACAGCTGTAGGGGGAGCTTGTGGGAAAAACATGCGACAACAAAAGGGAAAATCAGCGAAGAAGTGACTAGAGTTCGCTAGAGTTGCCGAGTTCTGCTTTAACGCCTTCCTACCAACTTAAAGATGGCATTTTTCAGGTTTTGCGATGCAGCCTCTGTTCTGAACTCCCATGAATTGCAGACAAGACTTAAAAGCAACAGCACCCTCAGGCCATAACACGCTGCGACAGTTTCACACTCAAATGCCTCTGTCCTCAATCATCAAACTAGTAGTGAGCATGCCCTGCTTGGCACTGGCACACAAAACCCAACCACAAGAACGAGGAGAAAAACTGGGGGGAGGAATCAAATATTCAACGTATATCAGCAACATCCAACATCTCTTCTGCCTTGAGTTCCTTGAGTACACCTGTGATTTTCATAACCAAGCCTCTGTCACAGGAAGCCATAGATAAAAGGAACAATCACAGAAAGGAGTCAAGAACAGAGAGATCTGTAGAAATCTTGAGCCGCCGGCTGCCTCCTCGTTCCGACCATTTGGTCTTTGTAGTGTCTGATGTGCTGCAGTGTTCCAGCATCTCATCTCCTCCTTTCCCATCAGCTCCAGGATGGAGCCACAGAACATCCAGGAGCTTTTGAAGGTCCTGCATGAGCCATCTGGGAGAAAGACTAAAATGGCAGAGATAGGTAGAATTAAAGCTGGGCTTCCTATGATCCTGAAGCTATGTCTGGAGAATTTTTTAACATGCGTTTGAAATGGAGAAGCATTCGTCATTTCGTTCTGAGGAATGAAATCTCTTTCATGACAGACAGCAGTGACACCTGTGGCTGAATTCTTTGAAGAAACATTTAAAACCTCCAAATTACTCAGAGTTGTGTGTGGAGCCTTGACCTCAGCCGTTGTTGTTATGCAGCGCTCGTGCTGTCTGACTGAAACAAGGCCTTGTCAGTCCACACGCCGGCCGCTCGAAATGAGCTAAGAGAAGCCTGCAGGCCATCTCAAGTGTGTCTCGTTACCACGCAGATTTGCATAAGTGGATCTGTAATCCCAAATACATGCTTGAGCGTGTATCACCCACCTATCTTTTTATGAAGTGAATGGAAGTGCTTTTCAATATAAGGTGTTTTTATACATATGTGTGCATACATGGGTCATTCCTACTAGCCTCCATCATATATTATTTATCATCCTGGATAAAATATTCTGGATTAAATATTAAACATGCTCCAGGAAGTGACATCATTTCTAGTGGGAAAACAACAGCAGAAGCACACAGTATTACCATTTGATTAATTTTGTAACACATTACCATTCACGTTTGGGGTCTGTAAGATTTCATTCAGCAAGGACACATTAAATTGATCAAAAGTGACAGTAAAGGCATTTATAATGCTACAAACGATTTCTATTTCACATAAATGCTTTTAAACTTTTTATTCATCAATGAATCCTGAAAGAAAATATATCACGGTTTCCACAAAAATATAAAGCAGCAAAACTGTTTTCAACATTGATAATAATAAATGTTTCTTGAGCAACAAATCCGCATATTAGAATGATTTGTGAAGGATAATGTGACATTGGAAAATTCAGCTTTGCCATATCAGGAATAAATTACATTTTATTTGAAAAATGATATTAATAATTAGCTGATGGTCTTATTCAAGCTCTCAATCTCTTATTGATCAATGACTAACTGTAGCGCATTATTCCCATCCTGTTTAGATTTTGCCATTGTGTGAATTTAGAATTAATAAACTTAAATATACTTCTTTAAATAACATTACATTTATAAATAATTTACAGAGCTCAAGATGCATTGCATAGCAGGAATGACCCATGTACATATGTAAGTATACATGAGTGTGTATAACCAGAGGATTAATGTCAAAACCACACAGTCATGTCTTTCTGGCAACACACCATGTCGCTCTCTGTGGGGAAGAAGAAGAATGTTTTCCACTGTCAGATTGACTGAATCTTGCAGTCGCAAATCTCCCTTTTCACCTCGGCTAGGGTGAGGGAGCTCTCCGAGGGGCCACTCACACTCATTAAAGCCATCCATCACCTCTCTGGCACAGTAACTGCCCATAAGAGAAACCAACCAGTTGGCCACAGTGAAGAGATCAGAGCGACTAAGCAACAGAGTTGATGTCCAGTTTGCATCAGTCTTACACCCCTGGGAAGCGCATGAGTTCAGAGGCCGCCGACCTGAGGGGGAAGAAGACAAAGCTGCTCGGCTTTTCTCAGGCTGGTGGAAACTGCCATTTGGTTTGTGATTTCATCGGTTTTCTTTTAAGCAAAACAAAGCACAGTCAATAAGGTCCAGAAGGGAACGAAAAAGGAAGAGCAGATTGTATTCAAGCAAGAACACTTAAGCAACAACATAAGCAAAGTGTTTAAGTGCAACTTTTTTCCAATGTTAAAGGTAGGGAAGGCAATTTTGGAGTTGCTGATAATAGCAAGCTAGCTTTGAAAGCATACAACTTCAGTCCTCAGAATGCAACACATTGCTCATATGAGTTCCAGCTGTTCCCAGGGAGAGGCCTGAAATACGCCCGTGCCTAAACAGCATCTGTGCCTGCGCCAACATTTTCAGTAATGGTGAGTTATGTCAATGAGCCTTAGAAAACAAACAATGTAGTTTAATTTACTTTTGAATGTTTATCTTATTAAAGCGTTTTGCATTTGACCAACATATTACAACAAAAAAAAAAGCTGTGCAGATCAACGTCAGAGGAACAAAAAGCTATATTATTCGGTTTAGTTTAATATGACAAAAATCCATATGAAATCAAAATTAACCATATTCCTGGTCTTATTGTGCATGGTTTACCCATCTAAAAAAAAGTTTGTCTTCATAATTTTGCATCCAAATCCAATTAATTGCATGGCCTCTGAAATGACTTCTCTTTATGGCTGTAACCAATCCCTAATTTTTTAATTCCTTCAAATCAAGTTCCACCCAGAGTTGTTATTGCTAACTAAAACTATTTATTTAGGTTTTTCATATAATATTTATATTTTATCTTAAGCTGAAGTACTAAAATTAATAAAGCTAAAACTGAAATAAAAACTTCAGAGCAAGAACATGTTTAAAGCAATATACAGAAATATATATATATATATATATATATATGTGTGTGTGTAAAAAAAACATTTTAAAATTAAAAGTTCAAATATTCATTATTATTACAAATTAAAAATATTAATAAATATATAGTATATTTGCTGTATCTTTCACTCTAAAATACTGTATGACATATGCAAATTAAAATGGGTAGAGAATGCACTTTAAATGTTGGCCTACACATATAGGATTTCTATTGTGCAAAGTCTACATCTAGCTGAGTGCACTGTCATCCAGCATTCAAGTCTTAAGAATATGAGCTAAGTGGGGGCAGCAAAGAAAATGAAAAGGCAGAAAAAATTTAATTCTGGCTGAAATATCACTGCAAAGGGCAGCACAGGTCCTTAATTAATCTGAGACCTCAAGCCCAGGCCCATGAGGTTCAGCTGGACTGTTATACACAACTAATCAAGGCAGGCAAGGCTGTGTAGCCAATGCAGCTATTGATATAGAGACACGATTAGGGCCATATGTTAAAGAAAGGGCCGACTGTAAGGACTGAGTCAAACAGGACATCTGGGAAAAGAGGGTGTGCCATTAAACAGCTGGATCGATCACACACAACACAAAGGGGAAGTTCAAAGCAACATCAATTATTTAATAGACTTGGAGTGGATGTCCCTAACAAAGGTAAAGTTTCAGAAAACATTTCTCAACCAATAATTCAAATTAAATTTTTACGCTCAAGCAATTTCATCTTTTCACACGCACATCTAAAAAGACAGAAATCTCTTTTGATGTTTGCCATTTTGTAATCTACTCTCATAAAGTGGTATTACACATTCTCATTTCTAATGTTGACAATATGATGCATTTTATAAAAATCTGTTAAATGTCACATAGGTTTGGGACCTGATAATCTTTTCTTATTCAGAGCCTGTACCATTGTTTTAAAATTACAGGCGTTAAACTAAATGACGTTCGGATCTTTTAATAGTTTCACATGCACATTATTCCCTGATGCGGACGGAACTCGTGAAACCGACAGTGGGACCAGTGTAGTCTGATTCTCGAACAAATGAATCTTATGAGACAATTCTTTTCAGGTAATCAAAACTACAGCGCGGCTGGGTTTTTTTAGTGAATCAAAACTAAATAGCACAACCAGTACAGTCCGATTCCCAAACAGATGAATATTATGAGCCGGTTCTTTTCAGTGAATCAAAACCAAACAGTGCAGAATAGTCTGACATCTAAAGGAATGACACTAAAAAGAACCAGATCATTAAACACACAACTAACTAATCAGTGCATTTGAATCAACAGTCAGTAACGTGATACAAATGCAAAATATTTTTTGCAAAAGATATTTTATGAAGCTTCTTTGATATATTTCACAGTCTGCATGCTGTCTGACACTGTCTGACACAAACACACATGATTAGTTGGAATAAGTAACACAAGAACCGCAGGGACACCTTCAATCTAACTAAGGAGACCAAAATTACACTGCCCTTTTCAGCTTCCAATTACATGGTAATAATATCTGGGCTCTAATGCGAGGGGCCACAATCTGAATACGTTTCCATGCACCTACTATCTCATTAAAGAGTCCTCAGCTATCAAGCCTTCCAGTTTGTCTAGAGGAGAGGACACTTTTCTGCTACAAGACAGTGACACTTGAGAAGTCCACTATGTGCCAGCCAGGAAAGAAAAAAAGCGGCACTCACTCAAACACTTCTGTTCCCCCACATTATCAACCTGACCGAAAAAAGCCAATCTTGCTGTCAAGAGCAGTAAACATTGGCTTGTGTGAGGTTACGTGCCTGACATACAATAAAGATTGTAGTCCACAACAGCATGTTTCCTTAGTGGAGAAGGGGTAGAGGTAAAGAAAGTTATGACAAACTGACACTTACAGTATATCAGACAAACAATATTAATACAATAGTTTATACAAACTGGGTATAAAAGATTAAGACCACAAGTGAAGATTTGTCTTTATTTCATCATTTTAAACCAAATTTTTCAAATGAATCAAACAATGATTCAAACAACGAAAAATTATTTTAAAACATCTCCCAATCTTAGTGTTAAGTTCAACATTTACTAATACATTATAAAAATCAAAAGTTCTATCTGTTAATATTATTTAATCTACCTGAACAAACAATGAACAGTTGTATTTATATTAACTAAAGCTAGCAAAGATTAATGTTTAAACTAAATACTGTAACATTTCTAATTGACCTTTTTGTAAAGTCTTACCCATATTTCTGTTATTTTATGTTCAAATAAATGGTTATAAATGAATCAAAACCCTAAAAATCCCACATTTATATTGCTGTCTCAGACTTTCGGACATCACTGTACAGTGGAGATTGTATCTGGTGATATAATAACTAATGTAATGAAAGAGCAGACAGCATGTGCTTGTATGTTCTATTCCACTATAGGGCTCTATCCTCCACACATGACAAAAGCAATATATCTCTGAAACCGTTATTGAAGGGAATATTTTCTGGATGATGTTGTGAGTCCAAGGGTGTGGTGGTCCATACTGGAGGCCAAGGAACATTAGATCAATAATTCAATACAGCAAACACATGGGAATGTAGGGGTGGGCGATATAGCAACAAATATATCACGATTCTTTTTCAGACTATATTTTGCAAGTCACTAAGCAGTACAGAAAAAATAATTTCCCTATTTAAAAAAGAAAAATTAATACAGCCTTAATACAGTAGGTAACAAAAGAAAAAAATAGGCCAAAATAGGGGTAGGCAATATGACCAACATATTTTTTCACTATTTTATTTCACTGTAGCATGATCTCTCTTCAAAGGCAGATAGTGGAGACATTTTAATCGTCCACAATCTGATTGCTCACAATCTAAAATCTTCATATCGCACACCCCTATGGGAATGTCTTGGCCTTGTCTACAGTATGTGAGGAAATAATGCTCTTGAAACAGAACCAAAGAAAAGAGGCCATCAAAAGGAATTGTGTCATTGATGTCTAGACTGCGGCTTCTGATTTCCAAAATTTTTTAGTTGCTCTAAACAGATTTGCTTTTCCTCTTCAGAAAATCCTGTTTCAGAGGTTCCTAAGGCTACGTTCACACTGCAAGCCTTAGTGTTCATTTCCGATTTATTGGTCAGATCAAATTTTTTTGTACAGCTGTTCACATCGTTTTAAATGTGGCTTATATTTAAAATTCAGTGACCTAAAGTGCCACATATTCCGATATGACTGTTCAGACTGAGGTCACACTGCAAAACATCTGACCTGTATCGAATTTAGGAAGTGGCCCAAATCGGAATTGAAAAGATCAGATTCCATGTGTGTTTTTTTGCTGTTCACACTGTCATGAGAAAAACAGATCTGTGTCACGTATGAGCAAATTTGGGCCACATTTACCTGCCGTCTGAACGTGGCCTAAAAGTCCCAGACGAGGAGAACCCATCTGACTTAATTACATCACCTTGACTCTTTATTTATTGGAGCAAATGTCCCAGTGAGAAGAATGGAAGCTTTTAGTAGACAATGATGAATTTAATTAAGTGTGAGTGAACTGTGCTAAAATTCGTAGCACACTACAACATAATCCTCTTTTCCCTGAAAATATTTCCAAACAGGATTAGCTGTGGGAGCTGAAGCTGGAGGAAAGGGAATGAAATGAAGGAAGAGAGTGATCTTTTTTTCCCCCCTCAAGTGTCTCCATCTCTCTCCTCTGGATCCTGTAACCAAGGAGACTGTTTCTACCTCAAAGACCTTGGTATTTTGGGGTAGAGGGTACTGAAGAATACATTTGTGTGTGTTTGCAGTCATATTTTATAAAAATGTCTTAAGATTTTACATATTCCAGGACTGTATCTGTTGGGAAAAATTCTGAACTTAAGAACTGGCACCTTCAATCATGAGTGTGAATTTAATTTGAACTGACTGCAACCCAAAGGATGTTCAAGTAGTATGACAGGAAGAGGAATTTTCTGAAATGCAATTCAGAGAAATTCAACAGTCACAAGGCATTTCAGCAGTCTATTAGTTTATCACAAGTTTTGTGATAAAACATTAATAAATACATAATCTTTAAATACTGAATTCTTCAAAGCTTGGTACAGAAATCAGGCCAGATTCAGTCTATTGAGTTTCAAAGTGAAACAGTAATCTTCCACATGGCAGCTTTAATACTGAAAAATGTTACATTATCCCTGGCAGAAAAAGATAACCTTGTCTTAAAATACCTTGTTGGGCCTTTTGGACGGTTCTCCAAGGACGGTTCAGATTTATAGTGGCATGAACAGTTGTCTTGAGATGGTTATCGAAAGCAACGTCAATTGTCATATCACATCTTTCCATTCGAAGATATAGTCCCTAAAGGTACGTTCTATATGTATAATACTGACCAAAAAAACACCCAAAACATCTGGCAGTGGTCAAAAGACCTGAAGAGCATCTAACAGATTGAAAATCTCAGCCAAACGCCGCACAGAAACCAAATGATCTGTAGAATATAATAGTAAGAGAGAGAATGTGAGAACCAATTCCCTGGAGCGGCTGTGATGAGAACCACCAGCAGCACTATTGCATGCTGTTCTTAACATCAGAGAAAGAAACTATCAGGGGTGATCACAGGTTTAAAAGAGATCTGTGAAGTCTCACATTCACAGAGCTGAGTAACTATAATGTGCCCTGAGACCGGTGTCTTGCAATCTTACACAACGTAGTAACGTATTATCCTGTCGACAGCTGGTTATGCACGGAGAAAGAATATGGGCCGGTGCCATATCAACGGCTATGACTTTGTATGGCATGTGTACAGATTCCATTTAAAGTGTCCATCATGAGAGAGGTTTTGATAGAATTAATGTGATCTGTGAATAATGTTGAGCATAAATCTGCAGAGACTGATGCCAAAATCTGTTTAAAAGCAAGTCAGTCCATCTCGGTACTGTAATATCCCTGGCCAGCTATTTCTGCTTAAGCGAAAGACAGAAATATCCAAAATTACACCTTTATCATGTTCCAAAGCCCCTCTGAGTCGGAGTTTACCTACCCTGTCTGCCAGGTTAATGGAGTTTATCAAAGCCTCATCTACAAATCAGCAGGGCTAGTACAAACTCCTCTCCAGCCACAAATAGAACCGATTCTCCAAAAAGCGAGGACTCCAATCCAGATTAATCACTATGGATATGAATAGACAGGCGATGGAAGACCTTGAAAGCCATTTAGCTCAGGAAGACAAACACTTAAAGCCAATATTCTTAACAGCCATGGGGAGCCCAGAAACATGGGGCTCATCGAGAGGAATGTGCATATATTTTAAGCCGACCCTTTACCAATGTCAACGATAGGGATTTATTTATTTAATTGTTGGCCACCAAAATATTTACAATAAAATATTTTATATTTCACTAACCATTATTTATTATAAACGCCTATATTTCCTCTGTGACAAAACAAACAGCAGCCAACGTCGATGCTAACAGTCCTGCGCTAAACGTAACTCCACTTACTGCTATTAATAAACATTTGTAGCCATAAACCTTGAAGATAGAAAATACACTCCCACGTAACCAGTCACTGTGACATCATTAGACAGGAAGTGGCCATATGACATGCCAAGCTGATGCAGGATTTTCATCCTCTGTCACGCCAATGTGAAATGAGCAAAGGGACACTGTGTGTTTGTCATGCCTCAGCTGCTGCAAAGCTGGTGTCAGCACAGAACCCAAAGCATGCGAGCACGTACTGTACACAGGCTTAAATTAATGAGCAGAACCCTTGAATTCATGGAAGCAGCATCTAACATTCCCAGATATTTTGAATGTGAAAAATATTAGGGCTGTAAAATCGATTAATTGCATCTAACATTAAAGTTTGTTTATATAATATATATATATATGTGTGTGTGTGTGTGTGTGTGTGTGTGTGTGTGTGTGTGTGTGTGTGTGTGTGTGTGTGTGTGTGTGTGTGTGTGTGTGTGTGTGTGTGTGTGTGTGTAAATAAATATACATACACATAAAAATAAATCACACATGTATTATATAAACAAATTTTTAAGTTAGATGCGATTAATCAATTTGACCGCACCAATACGTTGAGCAACACACCTGCGAAATCTTCATCTGCATCTTTAAAGCTGACTTTGAGTAAAAAAAATTTGTTACTTAAGCAATAAACCTGTCTAAACACAGCTCAACAATAATTGAAAACCATAATTTTGCTGCTGGCCTGCCAACATTTTTACTAGCCCACTAGTTAAAAAGCCCATTAGGCCACATGACACTTCCATCAATTAGCCTCAAAACTCTCACACTTGCCCCGGGCCATCCTTATGTGCTGAGCTGTGCTAAATCATCCCTTTGAGTACTGTTCGTCATGATACCAAAATTATGGCTTCGATACCTATAAAAATATAGGTAACTAACTGCTGGTACAGATATATTATAGTCGAGGAGTTGCAGAAATCTGCAAAACACTCCAATTGATGCAAGACACTGGCAATCACCTGCTTTGAATACCTGACAGGAATTTATAGTGCATGAACACTGATCAGCAATGACGAACAATGACCATTTGTTTGAGCATCTACAATGAATCAGTAACTGCATACGCAATCAAAACACAACTGTAAGTCCGACTAGAGATTCTCAGTGCATGATTAATTTAAGTTCAACAGAGGAAGAAATGTTCCAAATGAAAGCAGATCTCACAAGATTTTAAAAAAACAACCAATGTATTAATATTAATGATGATAATAATAATTGAACTCGTGCTGATTGAGATGCACTGTTCTGTGGCACCAGTGTGCAGGGAGGGTTGAGGAACTTTAACAGCTAGAGTTGTGCGTCTGTATAATTGAGAAATGATACACTCCCAACCTCTGCCAGCAGAAAGAAAAGACTCCACCAGAGTCAGATTAGCATCTGAATGCCTTCTTAGCACTGTTTTCACTGGATAAGTTCAGCCCCCCCTAAGGAATCTGCTAGGATGATAAGACAGAAGCCTTGATGAAGAGGGAGAAAGGCAATCAAAAGAGTGAAGAAAATCAATCCAAATGTGTTTGTCCGTGACTGATGCCTCTATAGGAGTTGATTAATAAGGCTCTGTGAGCCAACATCAACAAGGTTTTTTTTTCCAGGTGTCAGTGTTCACAGGAACATACAGTATGTGTGATGAAAAGGGCTATGAAATGAGGGGGGAAAAAGCAAATCCTAGATGCTCTATTTGGTGCCTAGTTAAGAAACCTACAATATCACAATGTTCACCATTGTATCAATAAATGTTAATATCCACTATACCGTTAAAACGTTTAGGATCAATAAAAAAAAATTGAAAGAAATTAATACTTTTATTCAGCAAGGATGCATTAAATTGATAAAAGTGACAGTAAAATCATTAAGAATGTTAAAAAAAGATTCTCATTTCAAATAAATGCTTTAAAAGTTTCCACAAAAATATTAAGCATATTTCTACAACATTAAGCAGCACAACTGATTTTGAACATTTTTAATAAGAAATGTTTCTTGAGCACCAACTGAGCATATTAGAATGATTTCTGAAGGATCATGTGAAGATATATTTAAAAAATATATTAAAATACTAAAGAGTTCTTTAAAATTCTAATATTTGACAATATTACTGTTTTACTGTACTTTGTGAAAAAAATAAATGCAGTGAGCATAATAAACTTCTATCAAAACATTTCCCAAACTCGAAAGTTAGTGGATGCCATCTTAATCATCAATCTATGTCAATTAAATTGAACTAATTCAATTAATTTAATCATTTTTGTGATTTCAGTCAGATTGAGGTTGGCAAGCTAACCATTTACCTAATAGCTTAGCATACTGTAGTGTTAATAACCTTAATTGTGTCACCCTACATAAATAATTATGTTTTATCGCATCTTCGCTTTTTGTTCAGGCATTACAAATGGCTCCATCTCTGGAGTCCAAGAGGAACAGGATTTGGCGTGACAACCAATTTATTTTCATGAAATTTTGTCTGCATTGTTCTGCCAAATGGCACCCTAAAATACTCTGACAGTGTTTCCATAAATACTATACAGTGGATGAACTGAGCTCCTGCTGAGTCTACAACATCATGTTAAAAGAATCTAAAGCTTTAGCTGAAAATTCAATCGAACGGTTTGCACACAACAAGAAACATTCAGCACGAAGAATGTAGTCTGATTCACAAACAAATGACTCTTGAGAGGCAATTCTTTAAATGAATCAGCCAGGAAGACTCACAAAACTCTCACATTTATAAGTTACTGGTTTAAATGATTCTAATGATTCACTTACTGAAAAAAACTCTCTCACTTTACTGCATTATTGAGTCCAACTCAAAATGGTGTTATGATCTTATGTGTAAGTGTACTTGGAGTATGTAGCCTAAGACTTCCATCTGTATAATTAATTACGGGTTGTTAAAGATGTGCATTCAGAACATAGCTCTATGTATGTTGTTTAACTCTTTCCCCACCAGCGTTTAAAAAAAAAAAGTTGCCAGCCACTGTTAGTGATTTTGGTCATTTAAAAAAAATAAAAAAATAATAATAATCATTGCCCCCAGAATATTTTGTTGTATGAATATCTGAACATGCAATATATCAAAAGAAAGAACAGACCCTCTGCTTTTAAACACTTTTTTTTTTATAAAATTTGTATTTATTTTTATAAAAAAATTTTTTTTAGCTTCATGCATTCTTTTTTCATCAAAACTTGGATGTGGGTAAGTTTCATAAAAAACATTTTGAGCAAAAAGCTGTGAAAATCGCATCATTAGATCAAGTCCATCAACACCCCCAAAGCTTCACAGTCCTAACCACTTTCTGGGTCGACATTTCACTCGGTAACATTAGGCCATTTTGTTTTAATATATGCTGTTTATTGTTGATGATCGCATTATTTTTCATATGCATTTATTTACAAATGAGATTGCGCGTTTCTGCTTCTTCTTTGCCTGTGTTTTGATCTGGAGATAATGTACTCGTTCAGGAGATGTGAAATGGCGCCCCCTACCGCATAACAGTGATAACACGGAAAGCCGTAAAAGCGTTTTCTCATAGAAGACGAGATAGCTCGTCAATGGCGGGGAAAGAGTTAAATAGAAATGCCACCAAAAAGCAGCATATTTTTGTTTACTATATAACCATGACCAATTAGTCTTCTAGCACTACAGGAACCAGAACCAGAATCATTAAAATCCTTACGATTCCATTCCCAAGTGATTAGCATTTTCAGCTTCTTGTCAGTGAAACAAACAACCGGCAGTGCACTGCAATAATGATCAAGTTTATTGAGATCAAAAGCCAGTTCAACGGTGAATGCTGTATGAATGCTTCTAACCACTCATTTTCAGGCACCTCACGTCAGGGTTTTTTGGCTGCTCATGCATATCAGCTCGGCAACAGATATCTCAGCAAAGATACGTGATGATCTGATTCACTCACTTCAGTGATAACATTATAACAGCAGTGAAATGTAAATGATTCGAGATAGAACATGCACTTCAATGAAGAACATGAGGAGATGCTGCAGTGACCTTGTTAGAGGTTCTCTCTCCACATCATTTCTCATCTTAAAGTGCTATTCTTTCAACTCTATATTGAGCTTCTCTCCTCCACTGTGTCTTTCCCTCTGTGCAGGTTCATGTTGTCCGTCTGTGACGGCTGGCTGTAGACTGTGGTCTTGGGGGACTGTATAGCGGTGAGCTCGGTCCAAAGAGGATCTGTGAGCTTATGTGTGGGTTTGTCTGACAGGAACTGTTCTCCAGGGATTGGAGCAAAGATCACAATTCTAGGTTTCTCTCTAGGGGTGTGGGTAAAAGGCATGGGAGAACTACAAAGAGTGTGCTTAGGGAACCATAAGATGTTTCTTAGGAATCTAGGAAATAGGTTAATATAATGTCTGCCTTCGTGTTGTTGCAAATGTGCATGAACCTGAAAGATATTTTGCACGTTCAGGTTGCTCTTTTTCACAGAATCAAAAGAGATGTCGACTGAAAAGTAGTTTTTTTCAGATTGTGATTATTCTACATATTTTTTACTTCTTTTTTTTTTTTCACTTGAAATTTAAATAATTTAAGTTATGTATTTGGGCATTTTGTATATGTATTTTATTTTATTTACACTACCATTCAAAGGTTTGGGGTCAGAAATGTTTTTAAAATAAGTGTCTTATATTATACTTACCAAGACTGCATTTATTTGATCAAAAATACAGTTAAAACTGTCATATTGTAAAATATTGCTACAATTTAAAATAACCGTTTCATATTTTAATATATTGTAAAATGTTATTTATTCTTGTAATGGCAAAGCTGTATTTTCAGCTCCAGTCTTCAGTGTCACAAGATCCTTCAAAAATAATTCTAATAATACTTTTTTTTCAGGATTCAGGATTAAGTCAAATGAACAGCATTTATTTGAAATATAAAGCTTTTGTAACATTACAATTTGAATGCCATTTTGACCATTTTTGATCAATTTAATATCAATGTAGTGTAAATAAAAAATAAATAAAAAAAATTAAATAAACATTAGAATGGTAGTGTATTTATGGATTATGTCATTAAACTGAAGGGGAAAAAAAGTGTATCTATAACAATGAATAGAATGTAAATAGAATTGAACGAGAATTTTTATTGAATATTAAGAAACAAATTATATAAAAAGCTATTTTATTGAATTATACTTGAAATATTGTGCATATTAACTAATTTAATTGTTTTTAATCTTTTTTCTTTAAATCTTCAGCTCCAGTCCACATGCATTTTCATATAGTTTGACATTCTGCAAAGCATCTGCAATGCATAGGTTCCATGGAGGATAGAAATCACAGATTTGGAACGACAGATTGGAGGGAAAATAGAAAATAAATAAATAATGACAGAATTGCCATTTATGCACAAACTATTCCTTTAAAATAGCAAGCACTAATTAGCAACATCACTGTCAAAACAATAAAAACACCCCAAAAAATGAATGATAAAGCAGTTCTGTATCGTAGAAAAAGACAGTTATTAAAGTCTCACTGAATAAATTACACTCAAGTGCAAAATGCTTCCTGTTTATAAGTTGTCAAGCTTGCCAACAGAGTTCACTTTGACAGATCATGTCATTCAATAGGAGTGAAGAGAATTCAAACGACTACTATTTAACTTCGTGGGTGTAAATCTATGGCTGTCTGTGATTGTAAGCGCTGTGTGACAGAAGCTTCATGACTAATGAGTCAAGACCACAATTATTCCCCTCACAAACTCTGCCTTAGTCAACAGCTCATGCAAGGACAGTCCTTTTTCAATAGAGCAAAAATGTCTAAAGCCTTTCCAACACGTGCAATACAAATATGCAGCCCTTGGTCACATGGTTACGCATATGTAAGAAAAGAAATAGCATCTGACTCTTATTTTCTAGCAGAGGTTGTAAATAAAAGAAATCCAATTACCTGTGATGACGAGGATCCGAGATACACGTGACCGCATGAAAGAGAAGAGAAAGTCACTGTTAGATCAATGTTCATTTTAGTACTCTGCACTACTGCATTAAAAAAGCAATTACATTCAAGTAATTTAATCAACATTAATTATTATGTTTGTCAGAGATTCACTGATTCAGAAAGGCAGATTCAAGGACACACGTTTTGTTTTTCAGCAACCAGTGCTCAGTGAGACGCAAAGCCATTTTTTAGACTAAAGAAACTACTGAAGCAAACACTAAAGAACTTGATTCTCAGGTTGTGAGGCGTATGACGCTGTAACACTGCTTGACTTTAAATTGGATTCTCAAAATCAATCATCCTGAAATACAGATCACAGGTTCAGATTTCAGAAAATGTCTATCTTCGGGAACAGATTACAAAAGGAACCTCCTTCACCTCTGTTTCAAAACTGTTTGCAATGTCTCATTTAACTTCACTTAAAGAGATAGTTCACATAAAATTAGCCATTTATGGGAAATGAATGGAATTGATTGGAATTTATACTGTATACTGTTATTGTAGTGCATTGTGGGATTGAATGAGTGCACTTGGTAACGTCCACTATGGTTTCGGACACCACTACAAATGGCTGTCCCCCCAAACAGCCCTATTTAAGGGTATAGGGGTCAATTTTGGACACAGCCCAAGAACACAAATAGATGGGTCAGATAAGGGTGGCATCCAAAATTTGTATTGTTGGTGTGCTTCCAGGAACAGGGTTGGGAAACACTGCCTTATTATTACTCTAAGGTACTAATATGCACCTTTTAGGGGTGGATGAGGTACTCCCTTAAAGCAGGGGTGTCCAAACTCGGTCCTGGAGGGCCACTGTTTTGAAGGGTTTGCTCCAACTCACCTCAACACACCTGCCTGGAAGTTTCTAGAATGCCTAGTAAGATCTTGATCAGCTGGTGCAGGTGTGTTTATTTGGGGTTGAAGCTGAACTCTGCAGGACAGTTTTGGACACCCCTGCTTTTATGGTACTGCCCCAGTGACAAGCTGTTGAACCCCTAAAGGTACATTTAAATAAAAAAACATTTGACAGGGAAAGTTTGCCTATTCAAGCAGCACATTTAAACCATCGGAGTCAATGATGTCGGTGCAAAAAAATGAGTATAGCATCCCATAGTGGAAAGAAAAGCCTTTCATGCAAAGCATATAAAGCGGGAGTGTGTTTATGTGCCATTGAAAGTGACCTTTTCTGGGGCTGGCTGCCAGCTTTCTAGGAGATGTGTCCTGCTTTGAATGCTCTCAAAGTGATGCACATAATCTCAATGTGGTCTCCATTGAAACCTCTTGTAGCCCCAGAGGGAGTCAGATCTATGGGAGGTTGTTGAATAAGTTGCTTTCCAACAGGCTACGATAAGACACGCTGAATATGGCTGTGAACAGAACATTTTAAAGGTTTTAAAGCTCTCTCAAAGGTCTCAAATGCCGACTTAAAGGTGTGTCACATTAATAGCAACATTTCTGCACCATTTTTACAGGCAAAAAATATCAGTTGTCTATTGTCAATAGTGTAGCTATTGCAAAGCAAAGCTCACACAGAAGTCAAACTAAGCAGCTTTCTAATGGTCAACATGCGAATCCACATGACCAACTTGAACCCGTTGCAAAATATGCATGGGGAAATGTTTCACCCTAACGCAAATTTCCAGATACCTATTGAAATGACTGGATTTTGCCTGTGAAAATTCTATTTGACAAGAAAATATATTTTAAGTTGTCAGAAATATTGGTTAACCTAGGATCTTTGTCGAGATGGTCCTCACTGCAGAACACAAAATCCAGGGGGAGGAGTTGGATCCAGATCCAACTCCTCCCACCTTACATGTACCTAAACCTACCCATCTCCCCCCCCGATCCCTAAACCCACCCCTAAACCTACCAATCTCCACCCCTTAGATCTGGATCCAACTCCGCCCCTGGATCTCGTGTACTGCAGTGAGGTGCTACTGTCTTTGTCTTGGAACTATAGCTGGGTTTCCATCCAAATATAAAGCGAATCTTATCAAAGTTTGCAAAAAAACAAACAAATGCGAATTAGGTGCGTTTCCATCAAGTTGTTCAAGCGGATGACAGTGATATTGGTAACCTATACCAACAGTAAATAAAACACTATCAGTGGAAACAGCCAATTAGTCACGTGGGTTCAATGTTTGCTACGTCAGAATTTATTCGGAAAATGAGTTTCCATCTCCCATTATTCGTATTAAATCTTTTTCGCACAAGTCAAAAACCACATCAAGCGAGCGTAAAATGTTTTTGCGAAATGCGAATTAAGGGATTTTTTTGCGAAATTTGCATCATTCGTTTCTGCTGCGATACTTCAAAATGCGCATAAAAACAGGGTGATGGAAACATAGCTATTGTGACTATTTCTCATTTAGTGTCATGAACATCCCAGCAAAGTTTTGACACTGAGGTGTTGTGGAATGTGTATGCGTAAATTTGACTGAATCTTTTTGTTTTGTTTTGTTTTCCATAGTTAGATTTTTCAGATTTCAAACACAACGATCGTACCCAGAATTTTAACATAACACAATGGTTAAGTCCTTGGGGTCCTTTTTTATCCCTACTTTGATGACCCCATAGCCCCCACAGTCTTGTGGACATCATGGATATGACGCAATACCTAAATCTAAGAAAAAAGAGCGCTGCTAAATGTGCCATGAGTTTAAACCTATAGACTGCAATAAAAAGGTAATAAAAAATTGACCGACACATTCATTCTAAAGGTAGGAAAATAAGCACAGCTGAAATGACTTTCACCAGATGCATAAGGTGGTAATTCAGGCAGCCGCGCAACATTTAGCAAGCACTAATTACTCTGGAGGGAGATGGAAGGCCTTCTGTTTGGCGGCCAGCAGCTGCAATCACAGAGCAAGGACAGATAACACGACCTCGTTTGTTTTTCACAGACTTTAACAACTCATTACCACTCCTGAACGCAGAGAAATTATACCCTACTGCTGCTAATGTTTCTCCTCACACTAACATATGTTTTATAAAGCACTCTGGCATGTGTGGCATCAGGAACACAACATTTAGTGCAGAAGTCCTATGGCTCTGTTTAAAGAAATGGGCACTTGTAGCACTGTGGTCGTCCCGATCAAGCACACTGCATGTCTAATCACTTGGACCACCTATCACAAACAACAAATCTGTTATCTGTAAATAGAAGCTTGAAGGTTGGATGCCAACAGGAAGCAAGTCATGATCCAAGAGTGCACTTGAGCAAAGTACCCCAGGTTGCACCACCAGGATTTTCATGTAGTAGGCAAGCATCTGGCACCTCAACATAACATTATAAAAAGCATTAGATCCATAAATCCCATATTTTTGCTTATGAAAACTATTAGATAATACTATTAATACTTAACATAAAATTAGTCTAGCATAACATATAGCTAGTTTTAAACACATATCTATAGATTCAACTGCTTTAGACACTTCAGAGCATCAGCCATCTTGGAACCATCAACATTTAAGACGCTGCTTGTCATCACTCACACTAGCAAACCAATTAATTTTCATAAAAAAATTCCACAACATTGTGCAGCCTATGGCTGTAAGAAAGAAACCAAGATATCTATGGTAGGGTTCTCTGAACTGAAGAGCAATAATATTTGTAAGAGCTATAATCAATATTCCTTTTTATTTACCATATGCAGAATTATCTTACATTAATGATAAACTAATTTCTGTGACAATCAGCTGCTAAAGGCTTTTGCAGATATAGATATTCACACACGTGAAAAACAAGTTTATGGACCAGCTTTTACCGTTTCAATATGTGGGATACGTATAGTGGCCCATATGAATAGCTGCTAATGCGGCATTTATGGATATAGATATAGTTTAACACATCAAATTGCCTCAACTGAGTGACAGCTTAAATTTAAGCTAAATTTGCACTAGAAAACAGCGATAAAAAAAAGGAAAAACTAAACTAACTAACTTGCTACTTTAAAATGATGAATTCAATAGAAAAGTCCTTCAAACATTGAAGTCAGCATGAAACGGAAATCTTCTCTTCCCTATTGTGATCAGAGTGAAAATAAATGTAGGCCAAGACTTGATTTTGTCCATGGAGACATTATTGAATTGTAGAAAATGTTGTTGTTTGCTTACTGCTGTGATCGTTTTATTTGACTGACTGGTGTACACGGCTTCAGAGAAGAGATGTTGTTGCAAACGGGCGGGCGCATTAAGGTTTTTGATGAAAGGCACGTTTTCTTAAAGAATGATGTGTGCACAGATAAATCATTTAATAATCACTGCAACATTCCATAAAAAAATGCAAATTTTCAATTTGGATTTCATGGTGACTAAATCATACATCTGCCACGTCGGCATACATAAACAGCTGCCTTGATACACAACCTCATTCTGTTTCTTCAACAAGCCCACCATTGCAACATCCATCTCTCTCAATCATGTCCAGAGCCAGTGCTGTCTTCTTGATCATTAGAGCCCTGTTAGATGAAAGCAGAGCAGAAGAGAGCCGCTCCACCCTCGGCTCTCGTGTCTGTAGTGCTGTCAGGGCCGGCTGGACCCGTCAAACGATGTAGCTGCATCTGTCACGGCCCTTTAAAAAACGATTGTTCCACCATTACCTGAGCATCAGTCAGGGTTCCCACACCTTGGTTAACTTCAAATTCAAGGACCTTTCAAGAATTTTCCAGGTCCAATATCCTCAAATTCAAGGACTTAACGTGGGGACACATTTCAAGTGAGAGCAAGGTTACATCGTGTTACCTTGTAAGATACATTGTTACAGTTTTTTTTGTGTCAAACACAACTATGCAAAACAACTTTTTTTGGCCATATGACAGAGATCAGATATTCTATTTGTCGTATTTCTGATTTGCATAAAACTGAAGAATATTCGGTACATCCTATACTGTATTCTAAAATGATCTGATATTAACTTTTGCATGAAACATTGAGGTACCATCGTTGTAGTTTGGTGCGAAAGCACTTGACGGGAAACACTTAACGTAACGCGAAAATGCGCGTAACTAACGTAAATCAAGCAAGCTAGTATGCATAGGCCACGAATTGTTGGCGAAATAACACATTAGCGGACTTGAGGGAATAATATGGAATTTTTTCCAGAAAACTTCTCGCACAAAATAAATTCAAGCACTTTTAAGGACCTGTATCTATGTATGTTTGTTTTCAAAAACTTTCCAGTGCCTTGAATTTTTTTTTTTTTTGATTCACAAACTTTCAAGGATTTCAAGGACCCGTGGGAACCAGCACCACCCTGAACCTGCCATCAAAGCGGTCATTTCACAAGAAGGACATCCCAGAAATCGATGGGATATCATGTATTTCACAGATCGACATCACTCTAATCAAGATCAAAATGATCATTGCATCTCAAGCTGTATTCCTTTCTGACTTGCTTTAAATTGAAACAGATTTGCCACTTAATGAGTGATTTAAAGCTTGAGTCGGCACATTACCCAAATAAGGGCCACCAAATGCAGATCTTTAACCGCTAGGCTACACTGCCCATGTTACTGAAGCCTATAAAATGACAAAGCTCCATAAAGATAAGCCTATATTTGCTGAAACAAAGAAACTCCAGGGAATTACATCACACTTTTATTGGTAAAATCAGCCTGAATTGACAAACTAATCTTAGGCATCTGAAAAGATGCAGAAAGGTTTAATTAGGATGAAAAGAGCTGAGGGAGTTGGGTGAGAATCTTGAGTTATGCCGTGAGATGAACGCTAAGAGCTATCAGACAAATCAAAAATGCCAAGAACTTTTCATAACATCAAGAAGGGAACAGACAGTAGTATTTTTCCTTTAAGTGTTTGAAGGTTATCTTAAACTCCTGCTTTATGCTCTGTAAACTATTAGCAGAAATGATTAAATCTATCTGCACTCGTTTGCATCTCAATTCAGGATAGGAAACAACAGCATGATTAACTGAGCAAACAGTGACTCAACCACTCAACTGGTAACACAGACATCCACAGATCCTCATCAGAGTGTTTACAACCACCGTTCCACTTGATACTTGATACCGCATAGAGTATGAATGTCATTTACTTGATTTCACACAAGCAACAGCTGCACTACTGCCAGAAAACAGACCAGGCTCTTTTTTTTACATTTTTTTTTATGTATATTTCTCTGAGAAGGGAACTTAATTAATCTGTTGCCAAATTGTCAAATGAATAAAAAAAAAAAAGTCCAGCAGTCAGCACTTTCAAACAGAAGGCTTAAAAACATTTAAACTTTTAAACGTAGCAGCAGTAAATTAAATCATGATTTATCAAAAACTATTTTAATTAAACGATACTTTCTGTTTTCTCTCGTTAAAGTTAATGATTAGACCTCAGCCCTCTGAGCTCTCATTCTCAAAAATCCCTGCAACACCCGACGTTGTGTGAATATGGATTTATGCAGGGGATCACAGATTCACAGAGATGCTGATTAAAACCTGCAGATTCAGAGACAAAAAACACACTGTGATGCCTGATGCAGTGTGTACTGTTAACTAAAACTATTGAAAAAAATTTTTTGTTGATTGAAATATGAAATAAATTGAAATCTGATTAAAAATAAAACAAAAATAAAAGCTAAACAGAAATATTTAAAGCAAACAAAATCCAATAAAAATGACAAGGACATAACAAAATGACAAACTTAAACTTACATTTAAATTTGAAAATATAAAAAATAAAGGCAAATTCAAAATATTAATTATTAATTAAGTTTTGTAATAGTGTGTAAATAACAAAATAACAAAACAATATTTTATGATGCAAAATTCACTTATACTTATATATCCTTTACTGCCCAGATAGGCAGAATATTGCTGCCAATTACAGTTGCAAAACATAAAATACAGTATAAATCTTGCATCATTTTAAATTATATGCATCAATATTACAATAAACAGCGATATTTGCAAAAAAAAAAAAACTAATTTACACCAAAAAAAAGTATTTACACTACATTGAGTGCTAAGGCTTTAAATCATCAATTTAAACTGACAGTCACAGAAAGGAATCAAACATACCAACTCTAACGTGGTTTTTGCTACTCAAGTTTAAATGATAATATAGTTTAAATAATATATGCTTTTAAAACATCTGTCTTAAAGCGCTCATGCTAACGAGACAATGGCACAGTCTGAAACTGAGTGGCATAAAAAATGCATTAAATTAATGAAAATTTAAGATGTTGTCTTATCCAAATCATTACGGATATATAATGAATATTCAATATTTCGCTACGCCCTACCTCCCAAAAGACAGAAACAGCCAAAACTAAATAAGGAGCATTAACTTGTTAACAAAACCTTCTGTTCTGCACAACTAGATCATGATGGATGATAGCTATTACACACACATCAGTCTCATGGAGTGGTCGCCTTAAGCAAAAAGAAGGAAGAAAACGACAATTTTTGCACAGCCTATTTAACACATTTCAGTAAATGTTTAAAAATGATAATCTGCATCTACCCAGACCTAGTGCCGTTAGCTAACGTATTGCTCTGTGATTTTGTCACATATGTGGAGTGTCATAAAAATGTATTTAGACAGCTCACAGAGGCAGTTGAAAGAACATTTGGTGAGGCGGAGAAACTTCCATAGGAAAGGGACGCGCTCCTTCTCCTCAGAATAGCAAATCATATGAAATCATAAAAACCAGACGGTTCTGATACAGATTTGTACAAAAAATACATACAATCTGTTCCAAATGTAAATTTACTGCAATACATCCATTCACTTCCAGTCTGTTCCATGCAGTAGTAGGGCAGTTGGGCTGGGAATTTAAGGACTGTTAGATACCTCACAGGAGCCACAACCATACGCTCCTCACTCATTAATTACTTTAACTAATTAGCTAGCCAGGCATTCTGGGAGATGTTGGGTGCCTTCAGCTTCAACTTCTAGAACTAATTTGTGTCAAGACGCTATTCAGTTACAAAAAAGCTTTAAATAATTCAAGACATTACACCATCTTTGTCTCAGCCAGCACGTCTTTGCTGGCTGGGAATGTGTTTGAGACTGATATAGCTGGTGGTTTGAGAGTGGTGTCATGGTGGACATCTACATACTATTGTCTGATGTGACATTACACAACGTTTGGAAATAGAGTCGCTCTCCCATTGGCCCTCAATAGCCATTCAGTCAGTGAAAAGCAGCTTCATTCTGAGCCAAGATGGCTGCCCCTTTCACCCCTGCAGTGAGAACCTTCCAAGCGCCCGGTGAAGTGCCGAGTGAAGTGGACGCATGGGGTGTTCGGACATCTTAAGAGAGATTCCAAATTCACAGGGAGCAAACAATTCAGTCCAAAGAGCACTACAAACGGCATAAGGAACAACAAAACACAAGAAGTGGACAGGGAAATTTACGCACCAGTCATTAAAACAACCTGAATACTATTTAGTACACTATTCTCACCTAATTTATCATGTTCACATGGATACGCTTCCTTAGAGAATGCAAAAAATAAAGCACAAGAGCAGCAATATACATGTCTTAGGTTGTAAATAGCACTTCATGATGATTTTAAGCCATTTTACTTGAATATTGTGACATCCATGAGTGAAAAAGAGAATGGGGCAGGACTTGATTTTATCCACTGGGAATTGATTTAATGGTGAAAAGCATTACATACCTGAATTAAGCCAGACGAATGAGTGTTCGCTAAAATAAATGTCAAAATAGTTGTTTGTCTACTGGTTAACATCATCCAATAAGCCGCACAGCTAAGTGACATTAGCAGAAAAGCAAAGCCATCATGGAGAAAGAGCAAGTTACTACATTTTGATGAAAGATTACAAACTTGGAATAACATGCACAATAAAAACAGGAATGTGCATTACGAAAGTAAATGATGTCAAATCTGATTTCATGTTGACATTATGTTTTAAAACCCCTAAAGGTTGCCCTGTTGTTCTCCAACTAAATAATCACCAAGGCCTCCATATTAGCCAAGTCACTCTGTGCCATAACAATGCCTTCCCATCCTAAAAAAAAGACGCTTTTTGCATATTTTTTGTATCCCTCGATTTCTCATGGGGCCAGAAACGGGACTCACAATGTGAGAGACAAAGCCTTATTGAATGTTTGTCTCCCGTCGCTCACCTGCTGAGACAAATTTCACATAACTCCATCTACGCCTGGGGAAAATGTAATCAGAGGACTGGAGCGCCTGCATACAAATAAAAGATCAGTTCCTCTCTCTCTTGCCCGACACAAAGCGAGCATATGGAAATGGGCTTGCTTTTTCAGGCCAGGCCTTACTGGGCTGAAACACTATCCTTCACACACAGGGTGGAGCAGGTACAGTCTGCGACGAGGGTTGACAAAAGCAAAACCCGACTACACACCGCATCCTCAAAACCACATAGGAAAAGGCCTATCTCCGATGGAAACTAGAGGGTCTTTGTACTCTAATGAGCGCTGGCCGGCCAGCCCACAAAGTTCAGCTTGACGCGGCTCGGCTAAAAATAACACAAACAATAGAATGGTAGCGCGCCTCAAGGGCCTTGAACTATGTGCAGCAAGGACCCTGCCAGTGTGAGAACCCGTCCTTCAGAGTGTGCAGCTCAGTTGCGGATCTAACTCCGGCCCCTGCGGATGGTTAATAATAAAACGTTGGGAGTGAGTAAACAGAGATTTCAAATAAGCCTTCTTTACTATGCTGACTGATCCTCTTAGCCTGGAAGAATCGCAACATCGAGAACTTCTTGTGCAAGATTTCAGAATGAAATGAAAATATGTACTTGGAATCAACGTAATAACACACGAGAGGCCATTCGGTACAGTGATTTTATCACGCATGAGGGGGGTTCTCAGGCATGACATGAAATATTAAACAGCACCAAGAACAATATGATAAAATAGAAGTTTTACAACTTAGGGCTGCAAGTTCAGAGAAACCTAGTTTAAAAATAATTAAATTAAAATATTTTCCAGAATATTTTTACATTACTGTTTAAAAGTTTGAGGTAAGTAGGATGCATTAAATAGATCAAAAGTGGCAGTAAAAATATTTATAATGTTACAAAAGATTTCCATTTTGAATAAATGTGTTCTTTTGAACTTTCTAAGCAGCACAACTGTGTGTCAACATTGATAACAATATGAAATGCATCTTGAGCAGCAAATCAGCATATTAAAATTATTTCTGAAGAATCATGTCACACAAGACTGGAGCAATGATGCTGAAAATTCAGCTTTGTCATCACAGGAATAAATTACATTTTATAATATACTAAATATATATAGAAATATAAAAAACTGTTATTTCAAATTGTAATAATAATACTTCAAAATACTACTTTTGTACTGTTTTTTTTATCAAATAAATTCAGCCTTGGTAATCATAAAATACTTCTTTTAAAAACAATAAACTGCTTTATTAATTTAAAATAAATTCGTTTCATGTAGGTGTTTAATTTTAACTATTCATTTTATAATATCCATATAATCAGTTGTAATTTCAGTTGCCTATCTAGTGCTAATAACCTGGTTTACCTCTGGAACATTATGATATGATATTTTATACATCAATCTATGGCAGACATATGTGAAACATATAATCACCTAAGGGATCAGGGGCTCAGTGGTTTACCAAATCGCGAGCCGTCCCCTCATTGTACTGCCATAACTTCATTACTGTGGTTTTAAAAGAGGCAAATGGTTCCAAAGTAGGCCCTCAAACAGTCAGAAACACTCTCGCTCATAAACATTTGACCCACAGAATCTCATCATATTAATGACCCGCTGTAACCTCACGCAAGCCCTCTCCTCTCCCAACCCCGCTTTACCGTCATTCTGCGCCTCCAGTTCCCAGCAGCGCAACCACTTCCTCTTCAAAAGCATTCCAGATTCTTCAGAGCCCATCAGACGAGAGCAGCTGACGATGATCCGAATGTGATTTTGTAAGACTGCACTTGGGGGGTGTGCATGATGACAACACTGCAATACTATTGATTCTTTGACCTCTGCTGTCAGGTCATGATGTCAAACAGCAGGGGACCCAATGCGGAGCTGCTACCCTTTGTCTGGAGGACATCTGGGGCCATGTTTACAAGCTTCTCCAAGTGGGCTTGTGTTCAAGACCGACAGGCCGTCTAATGAGCGGAGCTGCCTCACCATTTACTGCTCCTCTAAACCTGCCATTTACATTTCTTCAGATGCCCTCTTAAAGGAACAGTTCAGCCTGAAATTAACAATCTGTCATCATTTACTCACCCTAACGTCATTTCAAATTTTCTTAAAATTCTGGCCACTCATTTCAATATAAACTAAATGAGATCCATACTATATTCTAAGTCTTCTGAGGCCATATAATAACAAATTCTTGACATCCATCCTAGCTCCCTAGCACGATCATGAAATATCAAAGTAAACAGTCAAATCAGTCAAACCTGAGACTGAGTCTGATCTTTTCAATGAACCAATTAATTCAGTACACAAAAATTAACTGGTTCACAAAAACAGACCAAATGATTCATTTACAAATCAAACTGATACAGCTCTTGCATTTAATTCACTGACTCGATCTTAAAAGCTTAAAAGCTACATTTATGAAAATATTATGACTGTCATTCACACAAAACAACTATTTGTTGATTCAATGATCCGATCTCATTGGTTGGATACACTGTATAATCACATTCTGATTTGGATATTTTTCAAAGAATCGATTGATTCAATTCACAAAATTAAAATGATCCAGTCCACAAAACCAATTAAATTGATTCATTCACAAAAATGTACTAAAATGATTCAACTGACTGATACAGCACTATAGCACTTACTCAATGATCCAGTCACAACAATTAACAGCTCACTATAGTGGAAAATTATTAGTGAATAATTACTTACTAAATGGATGACTGTTACAAAACTTATCACACAGCACACGAGTACCAAAACGAGAGACACGGCTAACTCTTTTCCCGTCTACGTGCGCTTGAATATTTAAATCGGCAAGGCTTAAAATCAGCAAATGATCAACTTCCGTGAAGATGCAGCACTGGCCTGATCGGACAAGTGACAGTTCTGTCAACTGGCCAGAGTGTCTTTCAGCAGTCCTTAATGTCGAGCCCTGAAGAAGATGATGCATCAAGCCTGTCACTGCAAATGCAGACAAATGGACCGATACAAATCGAATTGTACATTGACATGGACAAAGCAATATAAAATGCTTTGCATCTTCCTGATGCTGATGTGAGGCTGTAGGCTGGGCTTCAGAGGCAGCGTCGTGCTGCAGTGCACAACACCGTCCTTGAAGATCGGCATAAATCAAGGCTTGAGCGAACGAAACTCCAGAGGCCTGAGTCTGCCAGAGAAACGATACACTTAATTAACTTATGTCTGCTGAGGTTGGTCTGCGCTGAAAGCCTTGTAATAGAAGAAAGATACCTGTACAGAGGCTGAGAAACCCCAGCGAGCCTGCACAGAGACATATGCAGTGCAGCAAAGGCAGCGTCAAGCTGTGGCACACTGCGCTCCAGACGCACGGGTCAATTACGCCTCTGCAACGCGTCCTTGTGTAATAATGAAATAAGGCCAGATCTAATAGTGAACGTATCAGAACAGTAGGGCGATGGGTGTCTATTATTCTCCCAGACTTTGTTTAACAGAACATGATAATCGAATTCTCTCTGGGCTATTGACTAAAATATGATACTTTTGATGAGATAATCCTCTTAGGACCAATCAAGTGCTCCTGCTTTATGCAACATCATCAATTATTTTGCATTTTTAAACATCATTTTATGTTTTACTACAAAAATGTATTTTTGATCATATTCACCGTGACAGAAGAAAACATTAAATTAAATATATAAAAATAAAGTATATTTTCTACAATTAAAACATTCTTTTGACAAAGACATGACAAAAAATATATAAAACATTAAAGATCAGGGTGAGGACGAGAAGCACATAGTGGAGGAATGGTAGAGAAAATGCATTACATGGTCAAGGTCACATCTACTGCAGGTGGGACAAAAATCCCCTGGGCTTAACAAAAAGTGCAATAACTCATTCGAATCAACATGAGCCTGAAAAAAAAAAAAAAAAAAAAGTAGGAGGCGCTGCAAGCTTGCATGCACAGTAAACATGGCTGGATGTAAGAGAACGGGAAACCTCTGGCTGAGCACGATTCAAGTTCCACATCCAGGGTGTTACAGAGGCTCTGGGTGAACAAAGGGAGGCCATGGGGCGCCGGTTCATTACAAGACTTCCATTGTTTTCCTGTACTTATCAAACGGGTGGATTTAAGTCTCTCACACTGTAGTGTTAATTCCACCCCAAATA